>NW_012151019.1:0-8481 GCF_000956105.1 Propithecus coquereli
TGGGATGCTCTTCCTGCAGAAAGGGAGCGAGCACGCTTTCCAGCCCTCCTGACACTGCAAACGACCAGACCACGTGCCACCATTGGGGATGGGGCTAAGGGGCTGCTCCCCTAAGATGTGTCTGGAATGCCACTTTTGCTGACCTCTGAGTAGCACGTTTGGTTTCTGACAGTACGACTGCCTTCCTATGGAGCAACAAGTAATGAAATGCTCGCTGCAGACAGGCTGAAACACACGGAAAAGAAGTATAAAGAGGGCAAAGATGTTATTTCAAACTCTGGCTTTGGTCTCCTTTTCAGAACCTGGGTGTGGAACTCACATGAGTGGTTCCCCTCCTCCATCCCACTCTCCTTCAGCCCCTCTTTGTGGCTCTCCAGCCAGTGACCACTCTCCGCCCGGTGTCACAGCTACTCACATGCATGCTCATCCCCCCGGCCGAATCGTGAGACCCGCAGTGGCAGTGTGACGGAGGCAGCGATGCTCACCACCTGCTCCCCCAAATTTCCCAGCCACCCTGCGTCAGCTGAAGCCAGGTGACCAGTCCCAGCCAAGGGGCTGTGGGTGGGAGTGACGTGGGGCACTTGCTGGCTAAAGCACGGAAGAGTGTGTGTGTGACATTCGGCTGCCTTTCACCTGCCACAGCCACCTGAGCCTGGTGCTGAGCTGGCGGAGTTGTGAGATCAAACAGCCTGGACTGCCGATGGCAGCATGGAGGACAGACCCCGCGGAGAGTCCCCGGGCCTCCGGTGAGTGAGAGGTGAGCCTTTGCTGCGCTCAGCCTTGGGATCCTGGGGTTGTTGGTTACCGCAGCACGACCCAACCCCAGGCTCACAGAGACGGGGCTATGACGTGTATTCGCAGCTGGGATCTCTCCCCCGCAGCTCACTGACTTGCTTAGAGTCCACTCTGCATTCACCAAAGCTGATTTGGCGCACAGCACCACACACTGGGTGTGGCTGCGTTTCTGAGCTCTGCCCACAAAGTGCCATCTTCCACGCAGAGGGGCCAGAGGAGGACTCTGCCAGGGGGTGGCCGGGCCACAAGATGGCGGAAGCTGGGCACTGGAACATGGCCTTAAGCACAGCGACTGAGGGACCCGCTTCGGCCACGTGGGCTTCTCTCAGTGTGGGACGGCCCCCAGACTAAATTCCTGCATGTGTGAGACTAAACTTGCGCCAGGCCGCTCAGATGCTCAAGTCATCTCCTAGAGCAGCCGTTCACCCTAATGTACAGCACGAATGCTCGGGTGACCCGCGCAAAGGATGCCAGGGCAAAGTAGGAGAGTTTTAAATCCGTCAAGAGATCCTGTAATTCCATTTCTAGGAACATATTCTAAGAAAATAGTGTGATAGATTCATGATAGTGTATGTCTATGCAAGGACATCCAGTGTTATTTAATAGTGGAAAATACTGGAAAGCACCTAAATGTCCAAAAAATAATCACAGTAAACCTACAGGATCCAGTATCTTGAATCCATTGAGTAATTGTGGCTTTAAAACCTATTTAATAAGACATAATAAATAAAAAAACAGAACAGTTCCCCTGTGTACACAGCATATGGAGCGTGTGTCTGCTGACACACACGGGGAAACAATGGAATGAAACAAGCCCAACACCGGAGCGATTCTCTCTGGGCAGCAGGATTGGAATGCGTCGTTTAACCTGGGCTCTCAGACCTTAACGCGGAGGCATTTGAGGAACACAGAGTCCCACTTCTACCCTGGAACCCTGCCTGCCGCCATCCCCACTCACAGGGGCCGCCTGTGCCCGCTCACCTCCCGCAGGGTGGTCAGCGTCCTCGTGTGCACGATGACCTGCTTGGTGAGGTCCCTGTTGTCCTTCTCCAGCTCCTTCAGCTTGCCGGCCGCGTCCCTGCAGCGGGCCAGCTCGCGGTCCAGCGCGCGGCTCTCCTTCTCGGCAGCGGACAGCTTGGCGGTGCTGTCGTCCAAGACCGCGTCCTTCAGCTCCACCTGCTGCCACAGCCGCTTGGCCTCCTTCTCCAGCAGCTTCTTGTCCTTCTCGAGCTGGGCCACCTCCTGCTCCAGGGCCTTCTTGTCCCTCTCGGCCCGCTCCAGCTGCACGCCGGCCAGCCGGAGGGCCTCCAGGTCCCGGCGCAGCGCCTGGTGCTCAGCCTCCAGCTCGCCCAGCTCGCTCTCCAGGGCCTGCGACCTGCGGCCGCTGCTCTCCAGGCTCTGCTGCAGCCGCAGGTTCTCGGCGCTCACGCTCTGGTAGCTGAGCTCCAGGCGCTCCGACTTCTTGCCCAGCGCCTTCAGCAGCTCCACGTTCTTCCTCAGCTCCTCCTTCTCGCGCTCCAGCTGCTGGTTCTCCCTCTCGATCTGCGCCATCTTGGCGCTGGTAAAGCGCATGGCCTCCACCATCTTGCGCAGCTCCAGGTTCTCTGCGTCCAGCTGCTTGTTGTCGCGCTCCAGGTCCTCGAGCTGCACCGACACGTTCTGCAAGGTGTCCAGAGACTTCCTCAGCGTCCGGTTCTCCAGCTGCAGGCCCTGGCTCTCGTGCTCCAGGGCCGTGGCTTTCTCGGTGGCCGTCTCCAGGGAGGTCACCTTGCTGGCCAGCTGCGCGTTCTCCTCCTGCAGCCGCTGCAGCTCCCCCTCCAGCTTCTCCGCCCGCTGCCCCTTCTCCCTGGCCTGCTCCAAGTCCTTGTGCAGCTGCTGCTTCTCGAACTCCAGCTGGCTGAGTTTGCTGCTGGCCTCTGTCACTGTCTGGTGGAGGGCTTTGTTCTCCTTCTCCACGTCTTTCACGCGGGCCTCGCTGCTGACCTGCGACCTCTCCCGCAGCGACCACACTGCTCGGTTGAGGTGGTCCTTTTCTTGCTCAAGGTCCTTGATCTATGGGAAAACACAACAGGCAAAACCCAGGCTGCTGTGAGAACCTATTACAGTGATGCGGTTCACACCAGGGGACTGGAAAGCAGAGGCCTTGAAGGACCGACCATCCTACCTGTGCCCAAATGCTATGACGCTCCCCAGAGGCCTGACGTAGACTCAGGTGAGCAGGCGCAGACAAAATTGCTTAAGACAGTTCAACTCAAAATACGCTCAGAGCAACCAGGATGGCTTTAAAATGTAACCTACATCTCTCTCCCTCACTTGAAAGTTTCAGCGATTTCCCTTGTACTTTTGGTCATGGGACCAGGACCCTGATGACTGGGCCCTGCCCACCTCTGTGGCCTCCTCTTAGGCCACTCCCAGCCCCTTCCTCCCACAGACACTTTGCACATGCTGTTCCCTCTGCCTGGAGTGCTTTCCCTAGGACTCCAGCCCCACCAGCTGCTTCTCATCCTCAGGGTGGGGTCCACAAAGAAGCCTTGCGTGACAGCTCTGAGGTGGCCCTGCACCCCAGTATTCTCTCCCTCAGCAGCACACACCTGAGATCGCCTCACCTGTTACCTTTGCCTTCCCAGCTGAGCTACACCTGGGCAGGGCCCCGCCTGTTCACCATGTGCAGGGCCATCCCAACCCTCTCCTCCCGTTCACTCCTCTACCTCAGAGGCTGAAAAACTAAACCCTCAGTACTCCCTCCTCCCCTGCAGACAGAGGCAGTCACGCGTCAGCTGGCTAAGGCGACGTGTCCAGAGGGTCCTCAGGAGGACCTCCCTGTGCACCTCCCTCCTACCTGTACCTTGGGGTGTGCGGCAGCCACTGCTAAGGCCGGCAAGGCAGTAAGCGAGAGGCCTGGTTCCCGACGGCATCACTGAGCCACTGCATAGCCCTGGGCTGCCTACCCTGGGACTTCTTGGAGGGTGGCAAATAAAATCATGTAGGTTTGTCAGGGTTCTCGGGACACCATGGACATGCACAGCCGGATCGTTCTTTGTCATGGAGAACTGCGTTATGCACTGTGAACATCTGGCAGAATCCTTGGCCTCTACCCACTCCCTGCCAGGAGCACCAACGCTCTTCTCCCCCAGGTCGTGACAACCAAAAATGTCTTCAGATTTCGCCAAACGTCCCCTGGGGGACGAAACCCAGCCACCTTTCCCCACTTGTCAGTTGAGAAGTGCTGGTTTAAGCTGCAGCCAAGCGAGGTGACTGATAGCCCGCGCACCCGTGACGCATTTCCAGGACTGGCCAAGATCCTCAGCTCCCCTCTCCCAGGCAAGGCTCCGGGGGAGGCCCTAGCTGTGGGGACACCCACCTGCCGGGCCCTGTTGGCCTTCAGGGCCTCCATGTCGCTCTGTAGCTGCTCCTTCTCTTTGATCAGCTCCTCGCTGAGGGTCTCCAAATCCTGGTTGCTCTGCTTCTCTCTCTCCAGCTGGGTCTGTAACTTCTCGATCTGCAGAGCCCACAGACCCAGCCCGGGGCAGAAGTCAGTCTCGCCAGGTGAACCACGTTTTGGAACAAAACCAAACCCTCTCAGCCCCACAGAACACTTTAAGGAAACTTTACTCAAGGAAATCTCCCAGCGTGGTTCTGTGGACCTCCTGGCCCTTGACCTTCTCTCCTAGAGAGGAGGCCATCAGGCACGGATCTGTCCCCAGCCTCCCTCTGCCTCTTCCAGCCTCCTGTGCTCCACTGCCCAGGTCCGCCGACGCTGGGCACCCGACGGTACCTCACTCACCCATCACCCTGTTCTCCTCCCTGAGACTCCCTCCTTGCCTTAGTAGGTGACGTCACCCAGCTGCTCGAGTGGTCCTCCTTCCTCTTCCACCTCCATGCAAGTTTGTCACCATGGCCCCGTCCTTCCTATCCATTCTGTACCCGCTAACACCCCACTGCCTCTGCTCCAGGCCCCGCCACATTCCCTCCTGCCTGGACAGCTGCCCAGGGATCCCCCCGACACCAGGCTCCTCTGCTAGAATCCACCTGTGCCCCACCCCCCCAAAGAACAGGGCCTGAGAATCTGCATTCGACGTAACCCTAGCGACCCTGGGCTGCTGGTTTGGGAACACTGCTCTAAAACTATGGTTCTCAAGGAGGACAATCTGGGGAGCTCTGGGAAACTGACCCTCAGGCCGAAGTTAAATCAGAACCTCTGGGGATAGATCCAGAGATGCCCAGGCGACCCTGGTGATTAGTCCGGACTGAGACGCTGCTCTAAATCAGCTTGCCGGGGTGGGGCCTGCACGGAGAGGTTTGCAGAGATCCTCGGGTGACACTAAGGCTCACCGTCTAAGGTAACTCAGCCTCGCTTCTCTCGTGAGGGGCCGCCAGCTCTCCTGCCGCCCAGGTCTGTGCAGTCTCGACCCTCCACAGGAGGGTGCAGGCGTAGAGTCCACCAGCGGGCACGGGTGGGCCCGGCAGGGCTCAGACCCCGTTCCCTGCCCCAACCTGGGGAACCCCAGGACAAGAGTGCCTCACCCCTCCAGGCTGCCTGTGGGTCCTTCTCAAAAGTGAGACTCTGTTTATCTTCCCCGTTTCCCAGCAGAAGGCCTGGGGCCCAGTGGGAGCCGGAGCTCGCCTCCAAGGAGCCCGCCTGGAGAGCACAGGTCAAATGCAGGAAGCAGCAGTGGTGCCCACTCTCGCTCCCAGGGGGGCCTGCCCCGTAGCCCCCAACCCCGCCCCGGGCTAGGCTGGCGCAGGGTCTGGCTGTCTCGTCTCCCCACTTGCTGCTAATTCTTGGCCCCTCACCCCTGCTGCCCCTTCCTTCCCAACCTTTACGTTTCTGACCATTGCTGCTTCTGGTCTAAAGATGTGGGTTCCCGGATCCCACCCACCACTGCCGGACCTCATGTTTCTCCTTCTGTGGTGCTGTGCCCCACACTCCTGTCCACCCCCAGAGGAGCCAGCGCCCCTGAGGAGCTGACCGTGCAGAGACGTGAGCTGGCTGCAGGCCTTCTGGCCCCAAGGGGGTTTCCCGTCCCTCCCGAAGCCCCTGGCTTGGGCTACGGGCTCCTGTGGTTCGCCTCTGGGTTCGCAGGGCCCCGGGGCTGCTATGTCTCCAGATGGGCTGCTCCTGACTCCTTGTGATAAGCCCCCAAAGGGTTGCCCCTCTTCCCCTGAAAATGAGGATTCTTTCCTTCTCGACTCAAAGATGGCACTCTTATGAAATCAACACAAAATTCCAGACACAGGAGGGAGACAGCTTCTCTAGGACCCATGGAGGTGCCACAAGTTAGATGAAAGATGTTTTAACTTCGGGGAACTATGATTTCCACTGGTGTCTCAGACCTAAGCCAGCTCACAGCCTGGGCTACGCTCAGGGTGAGTTAGGAGAGCTGGGCTGGCTCCCGGGGTCCCCTGTGGGGCTCAGCGGGGCCTGGTGGGCTCACTTACGGACTGAGAGATGCTAGCCGGGTGGCTGAGGCTGGGGAGAAGAGCTCAGGATGGGCTGAGCTGGCCGAGGGGTGAAGCGGCCAGAGTGCGCCCCTCCGCTGGTGCTAAAGTGTTACTCCGTCAATACCGGGAGCACCGCTGTGTCTTACCGTCCCCGACCTGGGCCAGTGTCAGGACAATAAGACAGTGCAACATGTACAGAGGGTGAAAGAACCACCCTGCTGGGTCGGGCCGGATTCCAGCCAGGCCCAGGGTGGGCTGAGCAGGACAGGGAGGAGGCAGGACAGCTCTTGCCTGGGAATGGTGGCCCCTCCCTTCCGGCCCTCCCAATCCCCAGCCACCAGGGAGTCTGCACCAAGACGTGGCCTCCCAAGGGCCACACCAGGAGAGGGCTGGTGTCGGGCCAGAGAGGCAGGAGGGTGGGACCCGAGGGACGGGGGCGTAAGGAGTCATGCTGGGTGGGCAGAGGAGGGGCCACAGCAGACGGGCTGGGGTGGCAACACGCCTGAGAGCCACCCTTACAGCCTGCTGGGAGGGGACCCACAACGGCCCTGGGCCAGCGAGATTACACTGCAGGCTTTCCGGGGCAGAGCTGAGAGGACCGGCAGAGTTGGAAATTCTCATCTTCCTAAAGGTCAATTCTGTTTTACCGTGGCCAGGGGTGGACTGCCATGTATGAAGTCATTTCCTGTGCCGGGCCCACGTGAACCTAAGACCGTCCAGGCACTTTCCCCACGCTGCCCCGCATCAGAAGATGTGGCCTGAGAAGGGGGTGTTTTGTGCTGTCCTACAAAGAGACGACAAACCACTCGGCAGCTCAAACCCTGCAAGGTACACAGTGCTTCCAAGGGACCAGAGTGAACAGCACGCACAGCAGGGGACGTCCCAAGAGGTGAGGAAACAGCAAAGCAGGACCAAGGGGACCCAGGAATCCTGCCTGCAGCCCACACTCCTCCCGCAGCCTGTGATGCCTCAGGTTATGCCACTGCCAGGACTCAGGGCAGGTTGGGAGACACCCGCAAGTGCCAGTCGGACATGGTGCTCAGCCAGCAAGAGGGTCTCGCCTCCTCCCTTGGCTGGAATCTGCCAGCTGGCGTGTCCAGAGCCAACCATGCACCTGTGCCACCCTCGGTGTGGACCAGGTGGATCTGATGTCCTCTGATCCTATAGGCAACCCCCAGCCTCCCAACGGCCTGAGACCGAATCAGCCGCCTGAACGGGGATCCCCTAACTGCAGAACAGGACCGGCCTGTAAACGTGTCTGCTCTCCCGGACGTCTAGGTTCCACTGTGCGACCAGGGAGACCCAGCAGCTGTCCTTAAAAGCAAATGCAGTTCGGCTGGCTCTTCTTCCCTGTCCCATAAACCAAGAGGAGGGACTCAGCATGGACTTCCTCGTTTTACCACCAGCAAGACCCTAAAATGCTCCTCAACAGTCTCACACACACACACACAGCTCCGCATCTGGAATTCGGAACCTCACATTACTGTTTCTGCTCCCTTCCCTACTTCACGCCTGTTAGCAGCACACGGCTGTCTTCACTGAGCGCTTACTCTGTGCAGACCCCTTACTAGCTCCCGCCACCCTCACACGCCCGTTAGGTGATGTGACACAAGAGGAAATGCATATGCGGTCTCTGCCCACGTTCCTGGCACGAGCTCCTAAAACCCTTGGAATCTCCAAAGTGACAAGTGTCTTTCATGTATGCTAGTGAGACGTCCAGGGCTGGGGGTTCCTGGACAGCCTCAGGATGGTGGCTGGTTGCCAGGGGAACCAACCACGTGATTAGAGGGTTGGAACTTTCAGCACCCCCCACTCCGGGGAGGACAGAGGGGCTAGACGTGGAGTTAGCCACTAACGGCCAGTGATTTATCAACCATGCCTATGTATACAACCCCAAAGGGCAAGGTCAGAGAGCTTCCAGGTTGGTGACCACGTGGAGGCGCTGGGACGGGGAGACCCAGAGTGGGTGTGGGAGCTCCCCAGGCCTGCACTTCTATCCTACCTGGCTGCTCCCGAGCTGTGCCCTTTACAATAAGCGAATACACTAAGCCGTCCTAGCAAATGGTGGACCCCAAGGAGGGCAGTCTGGGAACCTCTGATTTAGTCAGTTGGAAGCACAGGTGACAAGCCGGACTTGGACCAGCATCTCAAGTGGGGGGCAGTCCTACAGGACTGAGCCCTCAACCTGTGGGGTCTGCGCCAACTCCAGGTAGACAGCGTCAGAAGCGAGTAAGACTGGAGGAC
>NW_012151019.1:8531-15575 GCF_000956105.1 Propithecus coquereli
ATGCACCTGTGCCACCCTCGGTGTGGACCAGGTGGATCTGATGTCCTCTGATCCTATAGGCAACCCCCAGCCTCCCAACGGCCTGAGACCGAATCGGCCGCCTGAACGCGGATCCTCTAACTGCAGAACAGGACCGGCCTGTAAACGTGTCTGCTCTCCCGGCCGTCTAGGTTCCACTATGCGACCAGGGAGACCCAGCAGCTGTCCTTAAAAGCAAATGCAGTTCGGCTGGCTCTTCTTCCCTGTCCCGTAAACCAATAGGAGGGACTGAGCATGGACTTCCTCGTTTTACCACCAGCAAGACCCTAAAATGCTCCTCAACGGTCTCACACACACACACACAGCTCCGCATCTGGAATTCGGAACCTCACATTACTGTTTCCGCTCCCTTCCCTACTTCACGCCTGTTAGCAGCACACGGCTGTCTCCACTGAGCGCTTACTCTGTGCAGACCCCTTACTAGCTCCCGCCACCCTCACATGCCCGTTAGGTGATGTGACACAAGAGGAAATGCCTATGTGGTCTCTGCCCACGTTCCTGGCACAAGCTCCTAAAACCCCTGGAATCTCCAAAGTGACAAGTGTCTTTCATGTATGCTAGTGAGATGTCCAGAGCTGGGGGGTTCCTGGACAGCCTCAGGATGGTGGCTGGTTGCCAGGGGAACCAACCATGTGATTAGAGGGTTGGAACTTTCAGCACCCCCCACTCCGGGGAGGACAGAGGGGCTAGACGTGGAGTTAGCCACTAATGGCCAGTGTTTTATCAACCATGCCTATGTATACAACCCAAAGGGCAAGGTCAGAGAGCTTCCAGGTTGGTGACCACGTGGAGGCGCTGGGAGGGGGAGACCCAGAGTGGGTGTGGGAGCTCCCCACGCCTGCACTTCTATCCTACCTGGCTGCTCCCGAGCTGTGCCCTTTACAATAAGTGAATACACTAAGCCGTCCTAGCAAATGGTGGACCCCAAGGAGGGCAGTCTGGGAACCTCTGATTTAGTCAGTTGGAAGCACAGGTGACAACCCGGACTTGGACCAGCATCTGAAGTGGGGGGCAGTCCTACAGGACTGAGCCCTCAACCTGTGGGGTCTGCGCCAACTCCAGGTAGACAGCGTCAGAAGCGAGTAAGACTGGAGGACACCAAGTTGGTGTCCACCGAGAACCGGAGAATTGCTTGGTGGGGAAAAGCCACACATCTGGCGTCAGAAGTGAAGCACTGAGAGCAGCGACGTAGAAGAGAAAAAGGTTTTCTGTCTACAGGTAGGTAGGCAGGTACCCCTCCAACCCCACTTCACAACAGACAACAAGACACACAGAAGTCACATGTCCAGCAGAGCAGGGACAGCCATGCTGCCTCTGACACTCTGTCTACAGGTAGGTAGGTAGGTAGGTAGGTAGGCAGCCCACCAACCCCATGTCACAGGAGACACGATACATAGAAGTCACATGTCCAGCGGATCAGGGACAGCCATGCTGCCTCCGATACTCCTCAGGTGTCACCGTGTCCCTCCGTTGTAACTGTGCCTGCACCTGGATGCTGCACTGTCCCAGTGGCGTGCCCTCCCCGACGCCCGAGTGCCCTGCCTGGCCACCTTCCTGCCTGTCTGTTCCAGACGAGGACTGTGGCGGGAGGGCGGGCGTCCCAGATCTCTGTGCCTACGCAGCCCCAAGCGGACCCAGGTTACCTTCTTACTGAGCTGCTGGTTCTCCTTCTCCAGCTCCCCGCACTTAAGGCTGCTCTCTTCCAGCGACAGGGACGCATCCCGCAGCCCCTGGATGGTGCTCTGCAGGCTCTGGTTCTCCTTCTCCAGCTTGAGGATGCGGCTGGAGGCGCACTCGTTCAGCTCGAACACGAACGACTTCCTGGAGGCTGGAGCACAGAGGCCGGTCAGAACCCAGTGGCCCAGGGGCCTTGGCGTCCACTCTGCCCCTGCGCCCAGGATTTAAGGGGCCTGGGAGGGGCTCCCCCCAGGTCAGCTAGGCCCCCCTGTGCCCCTCCACTCCCACCTCACGTGGTACTGCTGCTGTCAGTGCCCAAGGGTCCCTCTGTGGCACAGCTGGGGGCTGTTGGGGGCAACCCAGAGCTCACGAAGAAGCAGGCTCCAGCTGAGGTGCCAACGCAAGAGTTCAAGGCTGGAGGACTTACGGGAACCAGTTGTTTACCGGGCTGCCAACCTGTCTAACTCAAGGATCTCAGAGGCTAACAGGTGACGTTTGCTGTGCTTGCTCAGAGCAGTGGGTGTCTGGGCTGCTCGGCAGGGAGGGACCTGACCAGTCACGTCAGCTGCAGGTGACAGGAAGCTATGCTAGGACACATGCCTAGCACTTGCCAGCCTGAATGAGAGCCTTTGCACAGAGATACCTGTTTGTGATTTCATAATAAAAGTGACCCAGGATATGCAAATTGCTTAAAGGATGCTAAATAAAACGAAAAATCAGCTCTAGACAGAAAAAGGCAGGTATCTGTTCTGCTTTGAAGCAGCTCTGATGCAGATGGAGAAGGGAGCAGGGTCCCCAGCGACGGGGATGGGAGTTCCCGGCCCCCTCCTGCACAAGAGGAGGTAAGTCACAGGTCTTCTTTGGGAGGGGAAAGGCAAACATATAGGAAAGGCCCTAAAGAGGGATCAAGCTGTTCCAGCCCCGACCTTTCCCATCAGTGCACGCACTCATGTCCTGCAGCCTCACCACCCGGTGCCGCTAAGGCAGCTAACCCCAACCCGGCCTCTCACTCATGGCCCCGGGGCGGTGGGTGGCTCTCACGGCACACACACCAATCTGGAAACAGAACATGTGTGCTCGGATGCTCATAAGGATTCAAAGGCGTCTGTCTTCCCCTTTGAGTTTCCATCCTCCACCACGGGTAACAGCACAGACCACCCAACAGGCCCAAAGATCCAAAGCAACAGCAGGCAAGGCGGCAGCAGAGGGGGACAGTGTGTCTGTGGCCCTGACCCAGGCCCAGCGCCAATTCACACATAAACGCACGCACTCGCGACACATGAGGTCGCCTGGAAGGCTTCGTCTTGACTACGCTGCAACTGAAACTCACCTAATCTAAAATGCCTAACCTAAAATAAAACCCCACTAATTCAGAACCTGTCACCATTTCAGACAGTGCCTCTGCAGCATTTGTGAAAAAGTATTTTTTATTATGGTGGAATCTATGTAAAATTTACCATTTTAACCATCTTTAAGCGCACAGGTCTGGGCATTAGGTACATTCACGTCATCCCTACAACCATCACCACCATCCATCTCTTTGTATTCTCCCAACCTGAAGCGCTGCGCCCCCAGAGAACAATTTTTAAGGTTCTAAAAGTTAAACAAGGGAATTGATTGTAAATCTCGTTTGCTCCTCTATAAAAGTCAGTGAAGGATATTACGCCGACACAACGGTTTATTACTAAGACAATCAATAGTTCTTCACCGGGGCTTCTCTCATCGGCACCCCTGGAGCACAACCAGAGTAACCCGCTCGCTGTTTTAACACGTTGACTGCCACAACAGAAAAAAAAATTTTTCCCTGGGGCCATGGTGATTTATTACAAACGTAGAATAAAAATTTCAAAAACAAAATGATCCTTTCTAATTTAATGATAAATTGGTTTTTTTATTGTTTTCTGTGCATGAGTTGTATGCAACTCACGTGGTGCTGGAATCAATTTTTACACTGCACACCAACTGAATTGTTTGTGACTCATGACACACTGAATTTGTTTTGGAGAATTGAGTCTTCATATGCTTCACGAGGCTGTGGGCTCAAAACTAGCGTGAGTTAAATACAACTCACATGACAGCTAATGTGTTAATAAGGCCAACGGCAATAAGAACAGCTGCCCCCATGTTGAGCTGAAATTTAAAGAGGTTTAGTACTTGCCCTCGGTCACCCAGCTAATTAGTGGAGGAGCCAAGACTTTAAGTCAGGCCTTTTGACTCAAAAGTACCTTCAGGTTTTGCTTGCATTATGTCATTATTCAAGCCAACATTTATCAATTCCTAGCTAGGTACTAGTAGTTGAGAACACGAAGAATAAATCATGGTCATTGACCTTAAAGGGTCACAAATTATCCTGAATAGTCTGAACGGGTGAGGCAAGTACATTGATCAGAGAGACAGGCCTCGGCAGCCTGCACCACCACTCTGCTCCACCAGGGGGCAGCGCCCCCCAACGGACTTGGACTTCCAGAAGCAGAGACTTTGAGGGATCCCAGCCCTGTGCAGCCCTCATGCCTGGCCCCATGCCCAGGTACCAAAGCACAGGCAGAACTAACTTCCTACACACATTAATAGTTTAACTAACTGATTTTAGGTTCGGAAATGATAGGACCCCTTGAAGAGAAGAAATACTCAGTTGCTTTCAATAACGAACTTTTCAACATGCTTAGGAATGTTTAGCAGAATTTTAAAAAGCCGGCCCCTAAACAAGCCAAAAGCCCTATCACACTCTAAAGCCCCAAGTAAATGTTAACTTGCGTTATCAGGTGCACGGGAATGGTGAGCGTGTGCTATTTTCAAACACAGGAACTGGCTTATTGTTGGCCGGGTGCTGAGGCTTCCTGCTCAAGGGCTGATGGCTGCCCCACCCTCCCTTCCCGCGACGGACACCTCGCCCTGGGGCAGCCGGCAGCAGAGCAAGTCTGAGTGGGAGAGGAAGAGGCCTGGCAGATCAGCCGAGAACCCGGGTCTCAGGAGCAACAGCCACTTAGCAACCCCACCCAGGGGACAGAGAACAGGCTGCATCCATCTTGCCCAATTATGCAAACGAGCAGAGGCAGTAATGCCCGGGGTACATTTATAGTGGGGATTAGTGACTGCTGGGGCCGGCTCTTGCCATTCGGGGCTTTCAGCCATCCACGATGGCCTAAGATGTCCTCTGGGTGTCAGCAGGCTATAACCTGGAAGCTCCCAGGAGTGTCCATATGGGAACTGGGAAACCTGGCAACACTTAATTTGTGTTTAATGTCCCAACATCAAGGCTGCCAGACCCCTCATGTTCCCTTAGGGAGAACTGTAATGAAATAGTTCCAAATGGCACTTGAAGGAAATCGTATTTACTTGAGGTGAATGGATGGGCTGACACGGAGGGTTCAGAGCCAAGGGCTCAGCCTCCCGGAAGAGGAGGTGGCCACAGCCAGGCTGGTCCCAGGCACCAGGCACTACCCACCATCTGACAGGTCTGCATTCTTGGACAGCTGCTCCAGCTCCCAGCCGAGGTGGGCAGATTCGTTCATGCTCTGTTTCTGTGCAATCTCGAGGACCATGTTTTCTTCCAGCAGCTCCTCAATTCGTTTCTTATCTGTGTCCCGGTCCTAGGGCAGGAAGAGGGAAGGAGTGAGGACGCAGCTGGGGGAACCTTCTGGACGAGCCCCAGCCCCTGCGCATCTATCATGACTCCACGCACCTGCTCACCTCCAAATAAACAGGACTCCAGCACAGGGCCCACCCCACTGTGAGAGGTACGGCCACTAAAAGACACCTGACCTGGCTACCTAGGTTGTAAAGAGAGACAGGAGGTCCCTAATTGAATGTAGTCTGAACAAAGTGACATGCTGCACAGGGCTTTAAAGCAAGTACTACGGTGACAGGCAGCTTCGTGGCTCTAAAGTAGACCTCGAAAGCTGTGAAGAGGCTAAAGAATCATGGCTCAACCACACCATAAACGCCAGCAAAGACCCTTCTTGCAAAAGACACACATATGTGTTCATCCTTACAGGAGATCAATACAGAAGTCAAATGCTGTTTTGTGGGTGTTAAGTGCTGCCTCCACTCCAGCCCACGGACCTTAGCAAGCCACTCCCCACAGTCAGTCTGTTATTGGCAGCAGCAGCAGCAGCAGCAGCAAACCCAGTAGCTAAAACAGCAGAGACGGGCGTGGCATAAACCTGAAACTGCCCCAATCTGTGTTAAGTCGGTAACCACCCAGCCTGCAGTACCAATTCCAGGTCGTGAAGTTTAGATTTCAGCTGCAGATTCTCCTTCTCCAGCTCGTGGACTTTATCGCCCCGCGTGCGAGCAGCAGTCAGCTGTTCCTCCAGCATGGCCTTGGTCTCAATTAAAATGATATTATCTTCTCTGAGCTCCTGGTTAGCAAAAACATACATGAGAACCATCAGATAAAGGCACCTGGGTCATTACAACAGAACTCTTAAAACCAGCGCTCCTTTGGGTATCTAGATTCAAACAAGCTAGAGATAAGCCAGTAAGAGGCAGCAAGTTTTGTCTCCACTTTTTATCATCTTCACCTGTTTTCACTAGGCAAGCACAGACTGACTTTCTCTGCTGTAAGAAAAAAAGATCCATGAATCAAGAAAACATCTAAATTTGGGAAGGCAGCACTTCCTGAACATCTGCTATAGGTCAAGTGCTGCAAGCTCTAGTGCTAAAGGCTTTGATATAACCGCATTTGGATGGACAAGCGGGCTCTGCGGACACACACAAACCTCTGAGCCCCCGTTTCCTTAACGAGGAAGGGGTAGGGCTGAGTCTAGTCCTCCCAATTCAACATTCATCCCACCAATCAGGGTCCTGGAAAAAGATGGCTATTTAGACAAGCTTTCATCCAATACACAGTTCCTATTTGAATATTTTACAAACATACTCTTGGAAAAACAAAAGTTCTTGGCAGTTTCCTGGAAATGGGGAGTCTTAAGATAGTTAAACTGCAGCGTAGCAAACCAAACGAATGTTAGCCCTGCAAATGTGCACGGGTCACGGGTCATCTGGGCTCTGCTTTTGTCACAGGCAGCAGCGAAGAGGTCAGTGTGTGCCCCACGTGGCTGCTGCTCCCCTTGCTGAGGGCCCTCCTGGTTTCTCTTATCCGCTGAGCCTTTCCACGCACCACTCGGTATCCTGGAGGGACCAGATCTCCCCCAAATGCCTTCGCAGTCTACACAGAGCCACGCTGGGAATCTGCCCACCTCGTCCAGCGGACAGAGCTTTCTGAGGTTTGTCCTACTCACAGATTACAGCGGGAACCAGGCTGGGGGTTTCTGCTTATCGACTATGTGCTCATCTTCCTATATGGGCCGGAATCCAAGATTCTTGGCA
>NW_012151019.1:15625-16904 GCF_000956105.1 Propithecus coquereli
TGCACAGAGATACCTGTTTGTGATTTCATAATAAAAGTGACCCAGGATATGCAAATTGCTTAAAGGATGCTAAATAAAACGAAAAATCAGCTCTAGACAGTAAAAGGCAGGTATCTGTTCTGCTTTGAAGCAGCTCTGATGCAGATGGAGAAGGGAGCAGGGTCCCCAGCGACGGGGATGGGAGTTCCCGGCCCCCTCTTGCACAAGAGGAGATAAGTCACAGGTCTTCTTTGGGAGGGGAAAGGCAAACATATAGGAAAGGCCCTAAAGAGGGATCAAGCTGTTCCAGCCCCGACCTTTCGCATCAGTGCACGCACTCATGTCCTGCAGCCTCACCACCCGGTGCCGCTAAGGCAGCTAACCCCAACCCGGCCTCTCACTCATGGCCCCGGGGCTGTGGGTGGCTCTCACGGCACACACACCAATCTGGAAACAGAACGTGTGTGCTCGGATGCTCATAAGGATTCAAAGGCGTCTGTCTTCCCCTTTGAGTTTCCATCCTCTACCACGGGTAACAGCACAGACCACCCAACAGGCCCAAAGATCCAAAGCAACAGCAGGCAAGGCGGCAGCAGAGGGGGACAGTGTGTCCGTGGCCCTGACCCAGGCCCAGCGCCAATTCACACATAAACACACGCACTCGCGACACATGAGGTCGCCTGGAGGGCTTCGTCTTGACTACGCTGCAACTGAAACTCACCTAATCTAAAATGCCTAACCTAAAATAAAACCCCACTAATTCAGAACCTGTCACCGTTTCGGACAGTGCCTCTGCAGCATTTGTGAAAAAGTATTTTTTTATTATGGTGGAATCTATGTAAAATTTACCATTTTAACCATCTTTAAGCGCACAGGTCTGGGCATTAGGTACATTCACGTTATCCCTACAACTATCACCACCATCCATCTCTTTGTATCCTCCCAACCTGAAGCGCTGCGCCCCCAGAGAACAATTTTTAAGGTTCTAAAAGTTAAACAAGGGAATTGATTGTAAATCTCGTTTCCTCCTCTATAAAAGTCAGTGAAGGCTATTACGCCGACACAACGGTTTATTACTAGGACAACCAATAGTTCTTCACCGGGGCTTCTCTCATCGGCACCCCTGGAGCACAACCAGAGTAACCCGCTCGCTGTTTTAACACGTTGACTGCCACAACAGGAAAAAAAATTTTTCCCTGGGGCCATGGTGATTTATTACAAACGTAGAATAAAAATTTCAAAAACAAAATGATCCTTTCTAATTTAATGATAAATTTGTTATTTTTTATTGTTTTCTGTG
>NW_012151019.1:20964-40069 GCF_000956105.1 Propithecus coquereli
GCCACGGCACTCTAGTCCGGGCAACGCAGTGAGACTGTCTCAAAAAAAAAAAACCACAAAACTCTGGGTTCACCTCTCTGCCTTCTCTCTGCCCGTGCCTGGCGGAGACCACGTCTACGCTGTGGCTGGCCTTGCACTCAGAAAGCCACATCGTCCATGTCACTCACACCTCACAGCAGTCCTCAGAGGGAGGCAGGAACAGTTCTTCCCTGTTCCCTGCAGGGACAGCCATTAGACAACGACTAACTTGGAAGAATTAAGGAACGAGCTCAAAGTGACAAACCCAGTGAGGGGCAGAGCTGGGGCTTGAACTTGGGCCTCAGAGCTCCAGACCGTGTTCCCTCCACCGCCCTCAGGTCCCTGAAGAACTATCCTCAAGGGGCTCATGTGCGTAAGAGAGGCACAGACTGCTGCTACTAACGACATCAGCCAAAGCACAACTGGGAATTTCAAGTGGAAAGAAGGCCCAGCCTCCCCTCTCTGGCTGTTGCCCACACTGTTCCCACCCAGTGTTGGGGCAGGGTCTGCCCACCAGCACTCCCCAGGATCACTACTCTCAGATCCTGAGCAGCCACTGCGCAGGCTGCCCCTTCATTCTCACAACCAACTCCTATTCAGCCTTCAAGACCCAGCCTGAGTTGCCCCCTCTGGGAAGTGCTTGGGAATTCACTCCATCCCACCTGCTGAGTCAGGTGTTTGGACTCCCAGCATTCCCTGGGTCCACTCGCAGCAACAGCTGGCTGGTCTGTCGTCCTCCCCCAGACTGGGAATCCCTCGGGGCAGGACTGTCCCGATTCTGCTCCCATGAGCCTCACATAGTGTTTGATAACACTAGTTGGCCAAATCATGCCTCTGGGGTGGAGTCAAAGGTGGCACATGAGGTGGGCCTTGACAGACTCGGAGACTTGACAGGCAAGAAGGGACAAAGGTGCCAGGAGTGGAACACAGCATGGAACAGAATGATTTCTAACTACTATTCAAATATACCTCAATTTTCTGGCAGTTTCAACCTCCATTATGTATGTATTAGGCAACAGAAATACCTCAACTTGCCTTGCACACACCCCCGCCACCGCAGCAGTGAGAAACGGGATCTGGAAGGAGCTGCGCCCAAGCTCCTAAAGCCAGCCCAGGGCTCCACCAAGGGCTGGCGTGGAGGAGTGAGGAGCCCGATTCCACACCTCCGGGCAGCTGCCCAAGGCCAGCGTGCCCCACCACGGCCCCGACCCCAGCTGAACCGGGAGGCTATTTAAAGGCCTGACCCAGCCCAGCAAACAGCTGAAGGGGCCGCATTTATGAAGCCACAGGCCAGACCTGAGGGCTGGTCCCCAGAGCTCCAGTTCTGATCCGCCACCGGGACTTGGAGCGGTGATGAGCCACATGGGATAACCGATTCCCAGCTCTGCTCCAAACCCAAGCCGTGGGACCTCTCAGCCGCGGGTTCCTCCTTTCCAAGACGGGCAGGCAAACAGGGTGACACGGGCTTGGAAGATGCGTGGGGAAATGCTCCCTGCAGGGCACCCGAGGCCCATGAACCCGCCAGCTGCCGTCATCGCCACCAGTTCAATCGGTGCCAGCAACGGAGCACCCACTGTGTTCAGACAGACCTGCCTGTTTCTAAACTTCACCTGATTTGAGGAGCGTGGGGGACCGAACCGTAAACCAAATGTCAGTCCTGTCCTGCTCAACTTCTTAGTGTGCCGCATCTTTTCAAAACTCCTTACGAGTGATGAAGAAACAAAGACAGACAAAAAGTCCCAAGTTGGAACAGAAGGTCTCCCTGTGTTCAAGGTGCCCTCAGTCAGTTCCCAAATTTTAACATTCCCCGCTTACGACACGATGTCTTAGTTCCGACATGAGCTGCTGGGGGCCGGGGCCCCTCCTCACTCCTCCGTGCTCCAGCCCCCCCACCCCCCCGGCAGTGGCAGCCCATCACTCCTCCCACAAGCACCTCCATTTCCCCACCCCCCTGCACCCCCTCTGTGTCCTGCCTCCCGGTGAAGGCCGAGGCCACGGTCACTCCCTGGCGGGCAGTCAAGGTCCTGGAGGCAGACAGCTGCGTTCGGATCCCAGGTCCACCCGCCCAGCAACTGCGGCGCTGCGCAAGTTATTTATTAATCTTCCGTTTTCTCATCTGAAAAGATGAGAGGAACCAACAGTGGCTCCTAAACCTCACAGGGCCACCGAGAGGCTTGAATGCAACGATGCAGTCAGAGCTTGTCACCATCCCTGGCACGTGCAAAAAGCTTCATAAACACGCAGCCATCACCGCTCAGGGAAAACCTTACCGTGCACACACTTTGGGCCAGACTAGGGGTGTGTAAACGCCCAGATGGTAAATATTTTCAGCTCTGCAGGTCGTAAGGCTCTGTTGCAACTACTCAACTCTGCGGGGGGGAACACAACAACCACCAGAGGTAATAAATGGCTATTAGCTGTGTCTCAACAAAACTTTATTCATAAAAACTGGTGGTGGCTGGATCTGGCCCAGTGACTATACTTTGTCGACTCCTGAGCTAGACAGTATGCTGGGCACAGAGGACTCAGGTCAGCAAGGCACAGACCCTGTCCTAAAGAGCTCCTGCTGTGGTGGGGAAACAGGCAGGAAAGGACATCATCCTGATGACCAGTGACCAGCGCTGCCTGGAAACCCTGAGGCGGCGGCTGGAGGGCACAGTCTGCAGAGCCCAACCCCCGACCCCTGGCCCCAGGCCTAGCCCCCGAGGCTGGAAGAGTGAGCCAGGAGGAGAGGGGGCTGGGCCAAGGAAGCACCTGCGCATTGGGGGCCAGACAGGGATGAGGGGCAGACAAGGATACAACGTGGACTTTGCCCCAAGAGCGGTGCAGAGGCGCCTGAGCAGCTGCTGCAAAGGGGCAGCAGGACAGGGGGGTGTGAGCCAGGAGACCGAGGAGCAGGCAGAACGGCCGCCCAGATGGGCAGACTCTGGAGTAACACGAGCAAGGCCAGCGAGGCGCGGCACGCACTCTTCAAACACCTGCCATGGGGTGGCGCCGTGCTGGGGCGCACCTGGGCCTGGCACAGCAGGGGTGGGATAGGGGAGAGAGAGAGAATCGGGTGGCCCTGTGCTCTGGCTTGAGCGCCCGAGTGAGTGGACGGTGACTCCAGTCCAGGTGATACAGGCCAGTCTGGAGGGAGACAATGAAGCTCGACGTGCTGACCCTGAGACCCTCTGGCCGCCCAGATGGACTGAGCCTGCAGTGCAGGACGGACCTGGCCTGAGGGGTGAGATGTGGGACCCGTGGTCTGTGCATGGAGCTGAGGGAAGGGGTGGGAGGCAGGTGGGCCAGCCATGGAGGAGGCCCGAGGAGGGGCAGGGACGCATGGGGTGGGCTGAGCGGGGCAGCCCCGAGGGTCTGCAAGGGCAGGGTTAGCATTGGGGCAACCAGGGAGTGAGGAGGGCGGCACCCAGGAGGAAGCAGCTGGGCCCCAGCCAGGGTGGGCTGGGGGTGCTGAGAGGCGCCCGCCAATCTGGCAACCACGTGACGAGCACCCTCCACTCGCGAGAGTGGTTTCGGTGAGTGGAGGTGCAGGTGGCAGGGGAGGAAACGGGACCACAGCTGACACTCTTGTTTCTGCCCGCAAAGGGCAGCCCAGGAACCTGCAGCTCCAGAGTCAGAGAAAGCGGGAAGGTTTTTGTGTTTCTTCTAAGGTAACGACGGAAGAGTCTCGAGGATCCTAAGGCACGAACGCAAGTCACCAAGTGTGTCCTGTGCACCTCTCCTGCTGGAGATGACCCGGGTCTCTGCAGGAGCCCAGGGAGCAGGTGGGAGACCCTGCCTGGGGACAGAGGGGGCCGAAGGAATGCGAAGAGCCACCCCCCCAGCCCCATGGGCAGGACAGATCAGCCCCTCGGCAAACCCCTCCCCCTTCCTGATCCTGAGCACCCCCGGTGTTATCTCAGGGGTGTGACTTTGCATTGGGGGCAGAGTGTGTGTGTGTAAGAGAGACAGACAGACAGACCAACCCACCCAGCCACCCAGACCCCCTGGGACTGATCATTAACCCAGCTCCCAACTGGCTTGTGCCCGGCCAACACCCTGCCCATCCCTCTGATTGACCCCTCACTGCAAAGATCTGCTCCCGGGGCCCCATCTCCTCTCTGGGGTCTCCCTGTGGAGAGGGGCTTACTGGGACAAACGCTCCGATGCCACAAGATGCCAGGGTGTCAGGGTCTCAGAGACGCCCAGACCACCCCCTCCTTTCACAAGCAAGACCTGCCCAACAGCCGGCAAGCTGGTGTCGCAGCTCGGACTGCGCCTGGCTAGGTCTCTGCCTCTCGGGCTGTCTATTTTGAAATGAGCACGGCCTAGAAAGCTGTGCATCCCACGGAGGGGCAGAGAAAGGCCGGGTCCGCTGTGCTCAGGACGCGCACGGCATCTACGCATCTGCCCTTTGCCGGCTGTGGAAACTTTCAGCCAGTCACAAAGTGCGGGAACAGAGAACCTTCCAGGCAATTTCTTTCTGCCTCCATCCTCCTCCCCCTACGTGGCCCTGAGGGCACTGCCTGGGACTGCTGTTTGCACAGGGAAGTCCGGGACCACCCCACGCCGCCCCCATGCTTCCTCCTGGACCAAGGGATGCCTCCTCTGCTCTCTTTTTTGTTGTTTCAACCCGTGTGTAAACCAGACTAGAAACCACAAAAAAGCTGCCAGACGTTTAAAAACAAACCACGTAAATCGCATCCCATGTTTTTCTAACCAAAATTAACCTGCCCTCACCCTGAAGCCTTGGTCCATGATCTTTTCCTCCCATGTGGCAGAAACTGTCCTTCGGTGAAGCGCACTGATGTCTTTTCAGGGTTAGACGGGGCGGCCTCCCAGGGCCCGGCCACCTGTCGTTCCCTCTGTACCTGGAAAAGCATCACACGCGTGGCAGGTGCTCACAAACTCGAGACGGCACGAACGCAACCACCACGCTCCTCTCTGCTCTCCCGCAGTAATGCCAACAGCACCGTTTTCAATCCCAAGGAGACAAAAAACTCAGGATTCCTCCCCCACCCCCACCCCCAGGCTGCACATCTTTCCACAGCAGAGCAAAGAGTGGAGTGATTCCCACGCGCCTCGTGTGTGCCGGGCCCCTCGCACACCGTCACATCAGAGAGTCCCCACCCGCGAAGGCTCAAGGTCCACAAAGGAAGCCGCTGGCCACACTGCACCCACAGACAGGCCCCTCTCCCGAGGGAAGCCAGCAGTGAAGCCTGGGTTGGGGACGGGGGCAGTACTTTGTCCATCGGCAGCCTGGTCCTCCAGCTTGGGAGGGCAGAAGAATCCAGGAAGTAAAAAGGGAGAGATGCATGCAGATGCGTCCACATTTACATTCTGGTGACGGCCATTGCGTATGTGCATCTCTTTGGGCCACACTATAAAAATACATTTGAGTGATTCAGTATAAACATACCTTCTTGCTAATACTTTAATGGTACAGATCTGACTCCTCTTAGAAACACTGGTGCTTTATGTCTCATTTTAAATTGAGCATTAGGGGAATGCAGTATTTTAATGTAACTCTGCCAACACTTTGATCTAGAAGCCTGTTGCCATTTTCGTCTTCCAGGAAATTTCTGTCCAAAGAAAGGCAGGATTACGTTTTTTTCAAACAGATTGAGTTGGTGTAGTGTATTCTTGGTTATCAAAATACTCCTATAGCTTTGGGGTTTCGAATCGGTAAATACCCGTGATGTGTGAAGAAGCACGACGCACACCGCACGATCGCAGTCACGGAAAACGGGATGTCGCGTGCGCACACAGGACCAGGGAGGACACATCGCACTGTCAACCGTTTGTGACTGTGGATGACTTTGTTCTTCGCTTCTTGCCTTCTTCAGTTTCTTATA
The DNA here is from genome assembly GCF_000956105.1 of Propithecus coquereli. Taxonomy (NCBI): domain Eukaryota; kingdom Metazoa; phylum Chordata; class Mammalia; order Primates; family Indriidae; genus Propithecus; species Propithecus coquereli. Next base: position 26,820 of record NW_012151019.1, read on the forward strand.
ATGAATATATTAACTCTTAAAACATAAAGATTACTGTAAAACCTTTGCGGGGGAGGGAGAATCGCCTAGGAGAGAGCCAGTCACAGACCGTATCTCCAGAAGATCTGAGACTTACGGGAAGCTGTTACATAGCTTTAAACAATTAAATTGATATGGTTAACCAGGGTTGAGCTTAATCAAAATGGTTAATGTCCTGTTGTTCTTTTACTTGGATCAACCCTTCCACCACCAGTATTTTATTGTGAAAAATATAAAATGTACTGAAAAGCTGAAATGACTTTATCATACACACCCACACACATACTACCTAGATACTCTACGATTTAACACTTTTGCTACATTTGCTTTATCATGTAGCTATCCATCCATCTAATCCCTCTATTCATTTTATTTTTATTTTCTGGATGTGTACGCCTCATACTTGGGTCCTTTTAATCTAAAGTTTTATCACCTGCAGGTTAACCTCAATTCACAGATGCACTTCTTCAGGGCACTGCTTGCTTTTAATTGCACAGAAATTATTCTTAAGGAATCTCACAGCAAATCCCTTGGAAATGTGCATCACTACACCCTGAAAAATATGGACGTGCATATAAAGCTGGGTGCACTTATTTACTGAAACGCACACATGGGCCCATCAAAGTCACACGTGCATCAAGGCAGGGACTGACTGGCACAGGCCCCCGTACCGGGATATGGGGCTCACCTTCCCTGGCTCCCATCTCAAAGCAACCTGTCCCGAGGTCTCTGGGCTGCATTCTCCATTAACTCCACCATACGCCCAAGTGCTCAGGCAGGCGACTGGCTGGGAAGGTCTGTGCTCCTGTACCTGCGTCTGCAGATATTTGAGAAGGGTAGAGCTTCCGCGGCCCGCAGCACACCAGCTGCCAGCTCTCCCAATGCAGCAAAGGCAGGGCTGCCCAAAGCCAACTCCAGGTATAAGTTGCCCAGCAAGTGTTTCTCTAACACCTCCCATGGGTCAGGGACCATTTTTGATGCTGCGAACATATCTGTGAGTAGCACAAAGCAAATCCTGTTCCAGGGGTTCTAGTGCAGTGGGATTCAGGGAAGCAGTGGCAGAACACTGGGCTCATGCTCCAGGCAGACCTGGGTCCACGTGGCCCCAGCGAGCTTCCGAAATACACACCACAGCGTCCCCCTCATGAAGACTCGGGTGCATGAGGCTGGGGCACACTGCACACCTTCCACGACTGGGCCCCGCGACCCAGGCAGCCTCGCCTCTCACCGTTCAGCCTGGACACACCAGGCCCTCTGACCCTGACCCCAGGTATCCTCCCGCACGACGCTTTCTTGGGCTTCTAGGCCTTTGCTTCTCCCTCTGCGTGGCTCTCCCGGTTTGGTTAACTCCTCCTTGCCATTTTAGGTGGCACTTTCAACATCGCATCCCCAGGAACGCGTTCCCCACCCACCCCCAGTGGGGCCCCCAGCACAGCACTCGCGGTGCCTGCCGGCCTCTCTCGCCAGACAGCAGGCCTGGGAGCTCAGCTGCCTCTCCCATCACTGCGCCTGTGCTGCTCAGTTACTGTCACTGCAGGAGGGACACAAAGTCACTCATATCCAGAAAGGTTTCAAGCCTGGGACAGGGACAAGGGAGGGAGTCACAAATCATTCTAAGCATCAGTAGGGACGGGAGACAGTCTGCAAGGCTACCGCAACTACTTCAATCCGAGGATGAGTGTCCGTCACTGTTCACCTGAGTCCTCACGCTGTGTCATCAGAGAAGAGTACAACTCACTCCTCTCCACATTGGCCTGGACTCCACTGACCAGGCCCGATTCGTCCCCTGCCGAGGCCGCTCCGCATTTGCAAACCCACGTGGGTCGCTGCCTGCCCCTGGGTAAACGTCTCACGCAGACAGACACGGTTTCTCTTTCTCTCGTGATTAATGAAATGAATACAAAATTGAAGGCATTATTAACCTCATGGTAACTTTTCACTATGAAAATTATTAATCAATGTGACAAATATTGCTGTTACTACACAGAAGCGTGAAATTTGAGAACACGAAAAAGGGGTCCCCATGCTGCACTTCTCTCATAGTCTGGAAGCTCCCTGTTGCGGGGAGCACAGCCTGTTTGTTTCCAGACCCTCTGCTCCTGGCGCAGGGCGTGGCACCACGCACGCGGGGAGGTGTGTGTGCGCGACTGGGCGAGATCGCTCGGGCGAGGCCGGAAACGAAGGTGGAGACCAGATCCTGAGACCACACACCACCACACGACAGTGGCGGGTGAGACGTGGGATCAGCACTCCATTCGGGACCCTTCTGGGGCTGCGCAAGGTCCCCACAGAGCAGGAGGAGCTGATGCCTCACAGCACCTGGCCCTCCCAACCGGGCACCTCCAGGAGGTGAGGACGACCGTTCAGGACCTGCCACGTCCTAGAGCCCACCCGTGCTGGGGGATCTGTGCCTCTCGTAGTCAACGGAGCCAGTGGGTCATCTCCAGACAAAGCCGAGAACCAGCCTCGCACCTGCCCCTTGCTCAGGCCCAGGTTGCCTTTGCGGGGCACCGAGGGCACCTTCTCAGAGAAGGTAACATGAGTCACCCTGTCACTCACAGTCCTCAAGGGACGCTCCCCAAGTGAGTCTGAGGAACTAACGGGCCCTGGGACACAGCCTCCTCCAGCCGCCTCGCCTGGCCCAGGGACTCCAGGGTCTGGTGGCAGCACGAGAGCAGGTCAAGTGCCTCAGCCAACAGCCGTCCCCGAGCGAGCCGCCGCACGCACCATGCAGCGGTCCTGCGGGGCAACTCCGGGCTCCCCAGCTCTGCACTGTCACCTAAGCAGCCTCCGGGCTGGTAAGAAGAGAGTTGGGATCATCTATTAGCATCAAATGAGTCCGCTCAGTACAGGCTGGCATTCGGCACCTGTCCAGCTTGAGTCTCTGGAGCGGAACGAATTTTCTCAGGGCCGTGAGACCACTTCCGAATCCCTCGGATGGGCAACCAGGACCCAAGTCCCAAAACCTCAGAAAAGAAGGTTCCGGACGCTGCTGCCGGCGCGAGGCCGTCAGGGCGGGTGGTGAATGCATCAGTCACCTCACCCGGGTCTGGGTCTCTGTTTACCTTTGACCCCTTCACCCACACACGCCCACAACCTGGATATGAATTAAAGTAACACCTATCAGGGCAGCTTCCACGGGCTGGGGGTCCCCATGGGACCTGCCTAAACCACTCTACAGGGACTGCACCACTTTCATCTTTAAAACCTCATAGAGTAGTACTGTTCCTATTTTCCTGATGAAGGAACTGAGTCCTAAAAATTAGCCACCAACATTATAAGAAATCTTTTTAAAAAAACCAAAAAAGGTACCTGCGGATGTAAGGCCATCACTGTGGCACAGGGTGGGAGAAGGAAAACCGCAAAAGGAATCCCCGCCCTCCGCCAACCAGGCACACCCCTCCTCACCCACCTGACGCGGAGGGACAGAGGTGGCGGGCCTGGGAAGCCCAGGAGGCTAGGGTCCGGACTGTGGCTTGGCCCCCAAAGCCCCCGAGGGCAGGCCAGTCCGAACGTGCTTCTGATCCGGCAGCCTCGCCGGGAAGCCGCGCGGTGCAGCACCTACCTCCATGCGAGCCTTGTAGAAGTCCACGTCGTGCAGCTTCTCCTTGCAGCGCGCCAGCTCCATCTCCAGCCTCTCCACGCGGTTCGCCTTCTCCCTCAGGGAATCCAGCTCATCTCGATAGGCGCGAGCAGACCGGGCGTCCGCCGCCAGCTGGATGTTCTGGAAGGTGAGCGAAGGCAGGGGTACCCAGCTTAGGGCACCTCTCTAGCGGGGAAGAAAGGCCAAGTCCCTAACATGTGGTGTCTCCGGGACGGCTGAGGATGAGCCGGCTCCTGGTGGCCGCAGGGCACGGTATGCGTGCCACCATGAGGGTCTCCACACGCTATCGCTAGGAAACGGTCATCCCCACGGCAGTGCTTGGGACAACGGGCTCTCGGGCAGCTTTGCTGGAAACACCGACATTGCATTCCTGACCCTCCAGGCCACACTGCGGGGCACCCAGGACCACCAGCCCTGCCACCCCTGGGCGCATGCTCGCGCCTTCTGCTCACCTCTTGCTTGACTTTCTGCAGCTCCAGCACCAGCTGGTCCACTTCGTGCCTGGTGTCCACAAGCTGCTCCGTCTTCTCCTCCCTGCAAGAACAATCAGGAGGAAGAGCGTGGGAGGAGCTTCCTGGGCAAGCCCTCGGGAGCAGGCTCCCACTTCCCTCGACGGCAGCGTGGAAAGGAAGGGACCCGGTGGTGGGGAGGAGATCCGCTTACGGAGCCTGCAAAAACGTTCCCAACTCAAAACTTTTTCTCTTTTTAAGTTTTCAACACCCGCCCTCAAACTACGTCCACCTGGGTTTCCCTCTGAGTGTGTGGGGCAGGTAAGGAGACCCCAGCCACAGCTATACCACTCGGTGGGCAGCCTGCGCCTGCTGATGCAGAGGGCAGGAGGGTGGCTCATGACTGGCCAAGTGACATCCACCAGCTGCAGGAAGCTTGGGAGAACAGGCTCACCAGATGGGGTGAGGTGTCTCCTCCCTCCAGCCAAGAAAACACACCACCGTGTGGTCACTCCTGTCCCCAAGTGGGCTGGTGGGTGGCAGCAGTTTACTTTGTAGACAATCTGTAACGTGTGGGCTGGCGGGAACCCTAAAGACCGGGAAGAACCCTCCCTCCCTGTGCAGGTCTGGGGAGGGGAGGTAACTGGTCTATGGTCAAAGAGTGAGCTCGGAGCAGACCCCAGCTGACTCCAGGGCTCTGCCGTGGGCCCTGAGCTGTCCCATCGGCAGCACCATGCGTGAGGGGATGGCACGCTGAAACGTGTTGGTGACAAACGTAGGAGAAGCAGCAGGGGACTCACAGCTCCTGCCTGACACGCCGCAGCCTGGCCTTGGTGTCGGCCAGCTCCACGGCCAGGTGCTGCTTGTCCTCGCTGGAGAGGCTGCTGGTGGGGCTGGGAGTGGAGTCCGCGCTGGAGGACTTGGCGGGGCTGGGGGGGTGCTGCGCCTGCAGGTAGTCCCGCTCCTGGGTCAGGTCCACGATCAGCTGCAGGCGGCAGGAAGGGGGACACAGGAGAATGAAAGGGGTTAGCCAGTGTGCACCTGGGCCCGGCACAGTGCCTGAGCTCAGAGTGAGTGGAAAAACCACCAGAGGACACGAGAGGATGTCATCCGAGACTAGGAAACCAGGAGGAAGGCAGAGGAAGGGGGATACAAATTTTCAAAAAGACGTGAAATATTTAGTGGGGCAAAGGGGAAGTGTATAAATGGAGGACCCTGAGCTTGGCATTCTGATCTCCATCCTCCCCCAGGTGTCTCTGCGGTGACCATTCGCTGCAGGAGCCATAGCCAGGGAAAGTGCCCATGTCCCACCCACCCCTGCCACGCCACCAAGAACCCAACCAACAAGACCGGGAGGCATCCAACCTGGAGACAGAGAGAAAAGGAGAGCGGCGGGGTGCCTGGCACCCCAGGCCCAAGCCCCTCCCCACCTGCCCGGGGTGCTGGCCCCGCAGACGCACCTCCGTGCACTCGTCCCGCTGGTCAATGAGCCTCCGGAGATGAAGCACCATGTTCCTCGAAAGGGCCTCCAGCTCCTCCGGGGCCACGTCGGGCAGCTCCAGCCACTGCAGGTCAAACACGTTCTCCTGGTTGTGGGTCACCTGCGGGCACACATAGTCCAGCATTGCAGAGGCCGGCAGGAGCACCCACCTGCCTACAGCCACGTGGCGGCGGCCCAGGCAGAAGCAGGCACCCACTTCCCTCGAGCACTGCAAACGGTGTATCATTCCATCAGCGTTAATGACCCATTACTGACACATCTTCTATGGCAAGGAGAGGGGTTCCCTAAGCAAGTGCAGCCAACTCTTCAGCAGAGCTCCGTTAACACAAACCACTTCTGCTTTCAGAACTGGTTCAAAGAGGACACTGATTTTTGGGTTTTTTTTAGTACCAGAAAGCACTTCTTACAATCATTTCCCTAAAAGATCCTGAGATAAAGTATCTTCATTGGAGTACCATCTATTTACAACATACAGAAGGATAAGCCTCAGGGTGGAAGGGTGAGGAAGGGGACTGTTACTGCTTAAAATGATATCTAATACAAATAGAACAAAAATATTAAGAATTTTATGTCAAGCTGGGCAGCATGGTGGCATGAGCCTGTAGTCCCAGCTACTCAGCTACTCAGGAGGCTGAGGCACAAGGATCACTTGAGCCCAAGAGTTTGGGGTGCAGTGAGCTATGACTGGGCCACTGCACTCCAGCCTGGGCAACAGAGTGAGACCCCCATCTCCCCCCCACCAAAAAAAATCTTACATCAGAATGCTGGTACTCAGCAATCTTGGGGCGTTTTTTGGGAACTATTCAGACTCTAAAACCATTTTCAGGGGAAGGTAGATCTCATTCCCAAGGGCCACAGAAGACGGTCTGGTTGTGTCTCTTTCCCTGGGCAGGAGCCCACAGCCCTGTCCACGCAGAGCAGCCTGTCGACTGGCCTTGCTGACCTGACCTTCTCAGTCCAGACCCCAGGTACGTCAGAGGAGGCAGCAGATCTTCTCGAGTTCCTATCCTCATTTTTGGAAGAGAAATATTACAGTGCTCAGGCCTCAGAGAGGGAAAACAAAAACAAAGAAACCAGGACTATCTATTCAGTGAAGCCCACCAAAAAAGTCCTTTAATTATTCAGAGCAGTAAATGGAGGCAGTGAATAGCTTTTAAAAAAAAAGACAAACTCAAAAAACTAAAAAGCAAAAACAAGGCCTGTCAACAGGGGCCTTTAGTACCTCACAAGACATCACCTTCTTACCTCTCCCCACCTTAAAAGAACAGGTTTACATACAGCTGATCTCTGAGAATTAGGAGAAATCTCATCCCAGGATACAGGGTGTCCTAAAGGCATGGGATGTGGAGGCCGGTTCTAGGCCTGCCGCAGGCCCATCCTTTGATGTCTCGGGGCCCCTGTAACGTGGTGTGGCTGGGCTTCAGGGGCTCGACCTGGCTGCACCACGGTCACCTGCGAGCTTTTAATTAAAGCCTCGTGCCCCTCCCCACCCCACTCTGGCTCAGTGTGTTGCTCATAGGGCCTGGACACCTGAATTTTACAAAAGCACTCAGAGAATTTGGGAGCCCAGTCCCCACTGCCACCCACTGAATTTGACAATCATGCAGGACTCTCGGCGATGTACTTAAAAAAAAAAAAAAAAAGAAAAAAGAAATTCTGCCAGCTGGGCAGGAAAGACAGAAAAGCAAAGAACTGGCTCGTCTCAAGCCAACTGGCTCGTCTCTCAGTCTAGGTAGGCACACTTTCAAAACACAGAAACACGCAGGGAAACTGAAAGGCAGAATGGTTCTTAGGCTGACAGGTGGCCAGCGATGGCTGCAAGTGCTTACTATTAATACGATACTGACTTCCCCTGACCTTGGCTTCATTGGACCCCCTACCCACCACAACAAGCCACGTCTGCCTCCTGCTTCAAATCCGGGCTCAGTACTCCCTAGCCCACAGTGCCCGGCCGGCCAGCCGAAGCCCGTCACCCGCGTGGTAAGGGGAGTTTAGTGCTCAGCTGCCTCTGCCAGTTACACATTAGCTCCTATGTGCTCATGTCATTTCATGCATTTATCTCACCTGTGCAATTAGACTGAATGCTAAACCTCAAGATAATTAAAACACGCAACGTTTATTTTGGAGGAAGGGTGGAGTGGCGGTCAGGGACGTACACTTCCAGGTAGGCGCCTGCCCCACAGGAGAGCCACTTTTCAGCTGAGACCACCTCTGCCAATGTCACTGGCGGTCACTCCTCCTGTATCACCCCAACGACCTGCAGCGCAGAGCCCTCCCGACCCATCCCCGGGCCCTGAGCTTGGGCTGGGCCTCCCAAGGCAGCTCTTCTGGGACTCTCTGGTTTTGATTCCCAAGTGGTGGCAGCTTGTTTCTCTGCCATGTCAATGACAGAAGCGGAGAATCTCTATAAAGATCAACCATTCAAAGCTGGGTGACATTTGCCAGAATACATTTTCAGGGCCTATAAATCAAATTCTGAGCCTAAACCACCTGACAGCTCTTAAAAATAGTCTGAGTCCATATTAGGTAAGAAGAAGAAGGCAAAAGAAGACTTGATTGAGGTGTTATTTTTTTTTCCCATTTTTTATTTTTACCCCCATTTTATTTTAGCTGGCTGATTGATGGCTACCTTTCCAAATAGAATCGATGCGTCTGAAACCTACAATTAGCAAAATCGTTAATGAGTGATGTAGTCTTTCAACTTTTCCACTCGGGGAGGGGTTTTGCCCCCCGGCTGCCACGCGGGCAGCAGTCCACACTGAGCTGACGCCAGGCCGCACACCTACCTCCTGGATGTGGGCCACGATCCCAGCCTGGGTCTCGATGTCCAGCTGTTTGATTCTCTCAATAAACTCCTCTTTCTTCTCACACTGCAGAGGGTCGCATGTGTTAATGGAAGCAGTTTTCAAGGGAAGGTAAACTTGAGGCCACCACGGCCACAGAAATATAGTTTCAAAATGAACCGCCCCCACCCCTGCTTTCTCCTTTATAACCAAGAATACTTTCAACCTCCGACCAGCCCCGACCCGGTGTTGCCAGGACCACCTATGTCAGAATCACCTGGGAAGCTTGTTTTCAAAAAGCCCATCCTTAGCCCCCTCCCAGATGGAAAACGCAGGGGTGGGACACACAGCTCCTCCTTTTAAACAAGCTGTCCAGATGATTCCTAAACGTGCAGAGGGGGAGAACGCCTGGTTTGGGCCAGGGGGTGGCAAACTTCATCTGTAAAGGGCCGAATGGTAAATATTTCAGACTTCGCAGGCCATTTGATCTCCGTCACAACCACTCAATGCTGCTGTCGTAATGAGAAAGCAGCCACAGACAGCGTGTGAAGCCACGTGGCTGTGTTCCCATAAAACTTTATTTACAAATATAGGCACCAACAAATATAGGCGGCAGGTCCCACTGGCCCATGGGCTGTAGTTTGCAGATCCCTGTTGGGTGAGTTCCTATACTGGGGACAATGTGCTGATAGTGCACTGGCCTCCTGCCCAGGGTGCCCTGGTAGTAGACACATCTGCCACCTAAGATGATGGCCACTGTCTCCTAGGAACCCAGCAGCCTTATGTCACACTGGACTGAGGGAGGTCACTCCCACCTAAGCTAAGGGCTTGTTTTCCCCCCACAGATGCAAACATGAAACGGCTAAGGGGGCTCCTCTGCGGCCCCTGCGCGATCCCCACCTGGACGGCACAGCCCAGCACCAGCAGCAGCACCTTCTTAATCTCCTCCATGCTCTTCCCTAGATCAGGAGAGCAACAGATTTAGTTAATCCCAACTGTTTATATAATTTCACCATCGACACACTTGTTCTAGGGGAAAAAAATTATTAACTAAACTAAAAAAAAAAACCCCACTTCTCTACCCAGTGATAGCCACTCAGGTGTACACGCTCCAACTATTTTCTACCTATGCATTTATTTACATTTTTAACCAAAAGAGAATGCTGCACATAACTATGTGAAGCTCTCTTCCATTCAAATGTATCATAAATATCTCTTCATAATTAATGAACCTTAAATCAGCATCTCTTTTTAGCATGTATGGTAAGCAAGGTGCAACAGGAGAGAGCAATCCCCACAGGAAATATGGAGTTGACGCTAAAATGAGGCTGTATACAACCTTATCCTTTCCATTATGCAAAATTCCAAACAGACGAGGAAGAGCAGTATAATAAACCCCTCCATACTCAGCTTCATGTTACCAACATTCTGCACATCTAATTCTATCTCCCTCCTCCTTTTCCCTGTTTTGTAAGTTTCATTGTTTGGGTGCAGTATTCTAAAGCGAATTCCAGAAAACACACAGACGTCATTTTTGATGGTTGTACACTTACTTTGAAGGAAGGCCACTAACTTATTCAAACAATCCCCTTCCAGAGGTTCAGAGGTTCAATTTTTCGGTATCTTAGTCTAAACAATGCTACGAAGAACATCTTGGTGGCGAATTCTTTATGCATATCCTTATTTCCTTGCGGTAAACTTATCTTTCAAGCTTTTCATATCGCTGAACTGCCCTGCAGACAGGTTTTAGCACTTTACCCTGTGAAACAGGCACTAAGCCCCATTTTCCTACCCTGACCAACACACCTATCTTACCACTCTTCCTCAGCTTTGCCAATCAGATAGGCAAAAGATCCTTTCATCATTTAAAATTGTGTCTCTTTGATGTGTCTTCGTCTGTTTATCCATCTCAATCACTTGAATAAACAGTGTGACCTGGACAAGCCACATTCTGTCTTTAAGCCTCAGTTTCCACATCTATACAATGGGGACAGCTGGCCTGAGTGATGAGCAGGGTTTCCTTTCAGGTAAAAAAAAAAACAAAACATCCTATGGTGTTCTGCCTTTTTCATTACATCAAATATCCATTATATTTGGAGAAGGAGGGACATTCCAGAAATAGCATCATTTTCTTGAAAGATTTACCATCTCCCACCCACACTGTGCCAAAACACCCCAAAGTATCCACCCAAGACTGCTGGGATGAAAAAACCAAGCTCCCGTCCTAAGAACTAATGCTGTGGTTCACTTCAGGTCCTTGGGCATAAGGAGCACGTGAACATGCAACCTCCTCCTAACACCCCTCAACTGAGAAACAGCTAGAAACGGCTTCCCCTGAGATGACGAGATCATTGTGGAGTCTCAGAACTGGGGCTGGGAGTTCACTCGACCAGGAACACCTGCCCCCGCCTGGCCCAAAGGCAGGGCAGGTGGGGCGGGAGGGGCCGCTGGGCTGAGCCACAGCACTTTCCTGCTCTCAAGAACACACCTGAGAATCAATCCACTATGGCTCAATCCTTCTCCTGCTAGTAAGTGTGGAAATTCATCAATATTTGAGAAGAAAATACGCTCACTCTTATGATTTTTTTTAACTTGAGGAGTTTTATTTGGCACGAGAGGCTCTAATCCATAGAATATTAATACACATCACCACAACGACTCGCTTCTCTGTTAACACCGAGCTATTGATCAGGTGCTTAATTTTAGTTTCGAGAAAGAGGAAAGCAGATGCCGGCGTCTGAGCACTGACAAAGCGTCCGATCAGTCTCAGGGACAGCGCCCTCCAGCCCAACCCCGGGCTCCCGCCCCCTCTGTCCCGTCAGTACACGTCATTGGCAAGTGCCAATCGCATGCCCCGGTGGATACAGGAACAGACCCTTCCCAGCCAGCGAAGGCTCATCTTCCCACAGAGAGACTCACCTTCTCCAAGGCCGTTTACCTGGTACTGTAACCGTCAGGGAGATGAGATACAAGGAAGCCTTTTAAGGGCCTCAGATCAGCCCAAACAGAGATCAGAGTTAGCGCAGAAAATCTTCACGTACTCTATGCCCAGCAACGGCCCCAAAGGAGCTAATTACACCATACTTTAGAATCATTTAGACAACTCCAGTGATCCAGTTTCCCAGCCCCCAGCAGATTAAAACAGCAAATCAAGAGTGGGAGCAAGGGATGGAGAGGGTGGTCCACGGAGCAGCGAGAACACAGGCCGGTGCCATGGGAGCCCAGCACACGCGAGGGCTCAGACCACACTGAGGCCGTTCTACCCCCTTGACACCCTGAAATGACGCACAGTGACAACCCCGGGTCATTCACTCATTCATTTCTTCATCCATTCCACCCCCCACCAGACATCAAGAAAAAACTAAATCTGACGCAGAGCACTGTTAGAAAAGCATGGATTGCTGTTTGCTAAGTTTCGTAACACAAGAAAAAATGGTTTTAAAGGTAGAGAATGAAGCTTAGAAAAATTTTCAGGGAAAAAAATTAACTCTTCAGTGATGAACAGGTTACTAAGAAATTCACGTCTGCCCTCATTCCAAGGAAGCAGAGCTGTGCTGGTTCTCACCAGGCTAAGTGAATAAAAACATTTGCTTATGACAAACACATCCTGTGATTTCCACCCCTACAGATTTCTACAAAAGATAAAAAAGTGGGGGAGGGGCGTGTAGCAGAAGTTCCTTTATTTCTCATGAGAAGCTCATGCCCAATTTCTTTCAGGATTTCAGTAGTAAGAACTGCTATTTTCATAAATCTACCAGATTGTAGGTTTTCAATAGTTTTAAAACATACCAGAAAACTCTCTCCTGGGTCCCTGCCAGCAAGACTGGCTCAGTGACACAGTCAAGCAGGCCAAGAAGAAACAAACCTACAGACAACTCCTTGCCAAGCACCTACTATGCGCCCTGGAGTCAGCGTGGTGCTCCCAGCTCAGACCACCGTGGAGACTGACAAGTAAATCATCGATTTAAAAACTGATAAATGCTATGGAAACCTGGAAAAGGGCCAAGGATCAGGCAAGGCTTCCAAAGGGAATGACAATGAGCTGAGCCCCCACAGATGAAAAGGAGACAGACTTGGGGGGTAGGCAAGGGAGGGCGCTGTAGGCACAGTGAACAGCATGTGCAAATGCCCAGAGAAAAGAGAGCATGGTGCCTGCTAGATTATAAATGTTTTGTGGTCAATCTTCCTCGAGTTGGTGTCCAGAGTGAGAAATGGGGGGTGGGGGGTGTGTCACAAAACCATGTGGATTTCCACACCAAGTGAGTCACACACAACCTCCGGGGGTGGTGGTGGAGAAACAACAGCCACCCTCCACAGCCATCCACTGCTATACCTGCTGGGTGCAGGGAAACACCAAGGGGATCCCACAACAGCCTGAGCCAACGGCTGAGTCTAAGAAAAACCTTAACTTGACTACCATTTCCTGGAGTCTTGACGCAAAGAAACTAACTCATCTCAGCCTTTCTGAACAGAAAGCGAATGCAGATAAGCTCGTCTGAGCTGTCTCTAAAGCTACCAGTGTTAACAGCAATCAGAAGGGAAATTACCTCACACCCCACATGCTGTAAGGGTGGACGTGGGGACAGAGATGTGGCTGGACAATTAAAATACATAATCCTCTAAAATGTGCAGGTTGGAAAATTCCCTGACTTTCTAACCCTGAGTCCGTGGCAGACACGGTCAATCTCAAGCATTTCTTACTCGGCCTCGAACGAGGCCTCCGAATCCTCCTGATCTCAGCACTCCACTGACTACCAATCAATGGAAGTTGGTGCATGAAGCAAAACCTATTATTATCTTCTGGTATATCATCTCTAGGGTCCCTTTTGACTCTACTCTTTGGTTCTTGAAGATGTAGCCGGGTGAATGTTCAGAACACACTTTCTGGGCTAGGC
>NW_012151019.1:40259-73948 GCF_000956105.1 Propithecus coquereli
GCTTGAGCCCAGGAGTTTGAGGTTGCTGTGAGCTAGGCTGATGCCACAGCACTCACTCTAGCCCGGGCAAAAGAGTGAGACTCTGTCTCAGGAAAAAAAAAAAAAAAAGGACACACTTTCTGGATGCGGAAAATAAATGCTGTCGTTTATAAATGACTACAGAGGATGAAGACGGGGACTTAGGCAAAGGCAGGCAAGCATCCCTTCCCAAGCCCTTCCTGCCCCCACCTGCACGCCTGCCTTGCTGAGGTTGAAGGCACAGTGATTTCTCTGCACAGACACGGGTCACAGAAAAGCAGTGAAACTGATTTCTCTGTCTTGGTAACTCAGCTCCCCACAAAAACAGAGGCTCGGGACCTGCAAATCACCAGCCACGCTGGGGCCTCACAACCTGAAGGACTGACCCAATTCGGCAGAGCTAATTCTACCCTCCCCGTGTGCCCTTCCCACCTACAGACCATCCTTACTGCACTGTAACCTATAACGTGCTATCATCTAACCCCCAAAGCAGTCCCAAAAGGACAGTTCTACTAGCTCCATCTTACACACAAGAAGAACAACGCTTGGGGGGCTGTCACAGAACTCAGGTCTGATCCCGAGTCCACCATCGCCTACCATCTCCTACCTCCTACTATCCCCAGACTGTCATGGCGTATTTACATTTCCTTCTAACACAGGGATCTACGTGATTTAGCTTCTGACCCTGCTGACACCGTGCAGGTATTTTACCGGTGTTTGCTGACTGACTGAGTGATGTTAACTGTTAGCATCAAATACCTGGGTAGAACAACAAAAAGAACAGCTTCAGTTTCCTCTCTTGTTAGTATATATGTATGTGTTTTTCTTAATAATTCCACATTCTGGGCTGGGTGCGGTGGCTGACGCCTGTAATCCTAGCACTTTGGGAGGCCGAGGAGGAAGATGGCTTGAGCCCAGGAGTTGAGGCTGCAATGAGCTATGACGACACCACTGCACTCCAGCCAGGGCGACAGAGCAAGGCCCTGTCTCAAAATAATAACAATTATCATTCTCCTCTCTTCTCACTTATAAGCTAAAGTGAACCACTAACCGTGCTTCCTCCGGTTTTCTATTTCAAAATGAGTCATTTCATCAGGACGATCATGGGGCTGTCCCACTGATTTGAAGGACGGTGCACTGAAAGTGTCCAGGTCTCTCCTCGATGTGCAGGCACATCCCAAGACTCGCCCGCATGGGCACAGCTCCAGGGGCCCTCCAGGGGGCTCTACTTACAACAAAAGCAGCCGTTTATTATTATTTTAACAGGCAGGGTCACATTCCACAAGACACTGCCCAGGAATGGTATAGATGGAGAGTTCCTTGTGGCTGGGGCCACAGGGACCCTCCATTCTACATGTCCCTACCCATGGGCTAGGAGGCAGGTGTTTCTACACATGGCTCACATCTAGGGAACAACCCCATGAAACTCTCATGTTACCATATGTGGCCCCCTACCAGGCATTAATATAACTAGGCATTTCCCCATTCGCTCATTTAGTCATTCAACAAACATTTATCAACTATGGACTTGGCAGGCACCAAGCCACGTCTGTGTGAAGTGGTGCAGGGGCCTCCCAAGGGCACCCTGACCAGTGTCCCCCACGTCCCAGTGTCTATTACCTGTATCAAGTTAGCCCCACCCCCACAGATCCCCCAGCACCACCGTGCTTGACAGAAGACAGCTGCCCCTAGGTCATGTAGAACAATTTAAAACAACCACCTTGAGCCTCTCAGAGCACTGTCACCCCCAAAATGACTCCTACCCCACCCGCCTGCTGAGGTGGCAGAAGTTGAGAGCTTATTCATTTCCCAGCACCGAACAACTGAAGACAACCAGAAAAGGAGAATCAACCACAAGACTGCAGCCTGAAACCCAGAGTTTGCCCTGAGAGGACGTGAGGTCCCAGGGCAAACAGGAGACATCTGAGAAATGGTCCCTCCGCAACCCCAGGCAGAAAACTCCAAACATAAAGACCTTTGACAAACAGTATCTCTTCCCTCCTCCTCGGACGGCCGCGGCCGCAGAGAGCAGTCCTGCTGGAAGCCATGGCGTGGCTGTGGCAGCAGCCAGCGGAGTTTCTCCCAGACCATCGCTAAGAAGTTTACTAAACAAAGTCTGGTATCCAGGCAGATCCCGAGGGCTGCCCAGGGGCCGGCCTGGCGGCCGTGCTGAGCCGCTCGCCTGGACTTGGCGTTAGCCAAGCCTTGCACGTTCCCAGAAAAGGAAGCCCCGGCTTTTAGCTCAAGTGCCCGGCAACCCCCGGCCCTGCAGCCGGACTGAAGAACTCATCTCTGAATCCAACGAGCAGCACAGGGCAGCGGAGCATGCAGCGTTTGGTTGCTTTTTGGGACTTGCTCTCTCAAGGATGAAAGGGGAAACAGTACAACAATCAAAATATACTTACAAGATCGGTTTTCAAAGGAAAAAAAAGACTGACTTATTTCTTCCCTCCCATTCAAAGGCCCCGAGGTTTTATACAAATACAAAATTAATGAAAAATATATATATATATAAACAGGATTAGAGAATTAGGGGCAGGAGAAATAAAATAAAAACAACGAGGCTCGGGAAAAGGGCACAGAACGGCTCATTAAGCCTGAACGGGAGACCCTGGACCCTGCATGTCGCACAGCAAGCAGGGCATGGAGCGGGCAGGGAAGACGGCCCTCTGACCTGTGAAAACACAACCTCGGCAGCAGGGACTGCTGCCCACGAGCCCTGGTGGCAACCCAAAGGCAGGGCTGCGCAGCATGGGCCGTGGGAGGGGAGGTTTCCAGGGGATCTGAAACGCACTCCAAGGACGCCCTTGGCAGGAGAGCAAGTAAATACTGAGAAGGTTAAATATTAAATTCCAAGGAGTTTCAAGAGTTCTGTTTCCCCCGCTGCCTTCGGAACCTGAACCTGAGCTGTCACAGGAGACTTCCTCCCTGCCCACCCCCACCCGACTGCTACTCATGGGACTCCCAGCACATTTCCACTCCCCTGAGCTCGTTCCACCTAGGCCACCTTCCTTCGCCTTCTCTGTTGAGAGTTCTCTGAGGCCATGCCCAGACACCGCCTCCTCCAGGAAGCCTTCCTGTCCTGCCCAGGCAGAACTCGTGAGCCCCTGTATACTGTGTATGAAAGCACGCTCTCGCCACCTTCCATCCTGGAACAGCCATCGGCCTCATGGACTGGCCCTGTCTTCCTGCCCTCCCTGCCCGAATGCAGGCTGGGGGCTTCCTGAGCAGAGGCGGCCTGTTCATCTCACCAGCGCGGTGGGTGTGTGGACAAGGAGAGCTGGAGCAGAGGCTGGGGCTGAGCTCCTTCCACGAGCCTCTGGCCGAGGGGCAGCCAGCAAAGCCGAGGAAGGATGCAAGGGCGTTCCAGTCTTCTGTTTGGGGAGGTCAGACATCGGACTGTCCTCAGCTGGAGTGGCAGGTGTAACAATGTCCTGCATTTTAGCTGGGAGGGAAGGACATCCACACCATTTTGTGTGCACAGAACTCTGCTTCCCCAAAGCGCTTTCTCTGCTGCTAGAAGCCCCTCTGCAACTACCCTAAGAGGGAGAAAACTTAGGATGGAGGGCCACATCAGGCCCTGCAGAGCGTGCGTATGGGGTCACAGCCCCCTCCACGGGCTCCCAGGAATCTAGCGTGGCATTTATAATGTGAGAAATTAGGGCCAAACAATGACAGAGGCCAGTCCTCCTGTTGGGACCAGTGGCTGTCCACCTACATAACCGTCTGTACAGTTTATGGTGTTAAATCCATCTTTTACATTGGGACCTCCACGCTGTGTGCCTCTGAATGAGCTCCTCCCCTCTCTGCCTGGGTTTCTGCACATATACGGCCCATTCCCTTCCATGTAAACGGCTTAGGGTATTGGCAATTTATAAACCTGGAAACCACTAGTGCACTTGGACACAAACCTTGGTCGAAAAAACAATGCTCTCTTCCAGCATGACTGTCCTATGATTCATCACAGAAATTAATTTGCTAACACCCTGGCTTCCTGTCTGACAAATCTAGTCTTTATTTGTGTGTGTGGCACAGTGACAGGCCGGGCTGCCGAGAAGCCAGAGCTGGAGGGACCCGGGGCTGTCCCAGCTCTCCAACACCCCCTCCTTTTACAGATGGGGCAGATGTGAGCTCTTGGTTTTCGTGAGGCTTCTTGTAGAACATGCTCATCAGTAAACTGCAGAAATGTGTTTAACTAATGTGCAACCAGCAAGATGGTTGGGCGAAAGGCGGTTCTCAGGGGGTCATCTCCAGCCCAGGGGAGACACACACATGGCACTGGGCAGGGACTGAAGCTCATTTGACCTTGACCACGGACACTTGACCTTTTTATCCACAAGATCACGTGGCTAGCACCGGGCAGAGGAGGAGGAAGTGATAAAGGCGGGCCTCCCCCAGCCTGGCTGCTGTTTACCGAGCACCAGCTACGCGCCAGGCACTGATCTAGACACTCAGAACACACTGGCAACAGCAACAAAACCCTGAGGACTCCTGCATTCAACAGAAAGTCCACCCTGGGGGGAAAGTAAGCAAGGCCACACACAGGAAAAAATAAATAAATTATAGAGTACATTTACAGGTGAGAAAAGCTTTGGAAAACAGGAAAACAGAGTGGGGGAAAGAGGATGGGGCATGCTGCAGGAGAGGGAGGCTGGGGGGCACCCCGACAGGGCAGCATCTGAGCTGGGCTTGCAGGAGCTGTGCAAGCAGGTACCCCAGGAAAGAGCACCACCCAGGTGGCGGGACGGGTCAGTGCACAGGCCTAGTGCCAGAAGGGGGCCACAAAGTGACATCATCAGCTGACTTTAGAGAGGGTGCTCGGGCTGCCTGCTGGGAGCAGACTGTAGGGGGCGGAAGTGGGGAGGCGGCCCTGGTGGCTGGACCCAGGTAGCTGCATGGAGGAGGAAAGGAGAGGAGAGTTCAGCTTCTGGGGTGTGCTGAAGGCAGAGCCAAGGGTTAAGGTCTGGCCGACAATGAATAAAACAAAGGACCCGATGACACTCGGCACACTGCCCAGCTATGGGGGGGAGCCTTTTCTGCTCAGTGCCGTCACGGCAAAGTCGGGGAGGGGCTCGAGCAGGGTCCCACCAGCGCCCAGGCTGTGCTCCGAGGAGTGGGGTCTACAGTGATGAGGCACCAGACAGACCCTGCCCGGGGACGTGGGTGCAGCTGAGAGACAGCAGCAAAACCACACCACGATCAGAGAGGAAATCCTGGGCCGTCCAAGGTACACGACACAGCGTAAGAGGATGAGGAGTTCTGGCCAGGAGGGGCAGACACTGAGGAGAGATTTCAAAAGCAATTTAAAGTATATATATACCCCTTCTGGCCACGCTGTCCACAAAAATAGAAAAATAAAGTATATGAAGTGCTGCCTCACATCCACTGCGCTGTCCCAGAATTCCACCCAGCGTGGGAAACGAGAGAACATCCTTCTGTCTGACGAGTGCAGGAGGCAAGTTAGACACACAGAAAAGTCTCGTCGTGGTGTGAGTTGTGACATCTCTCTTTTAGGTCACAGAATGGGGAACAAATGCTTGGCCTCTCAGGATCTTTTAGCGTCCACTGTATTGTGGGGAAGGAGATGGCCCAGATGCTCTGTTGGGATCTGAAATCTGGGACCTGGTTCCACTGTGATGTATCTGCCCCAAACAGAAAAACGACCCAAAACTGTAAAATGTTATAAATAACAGCATGTTGTCAGCATCCACCAAAAAGAGCACAAGTATGCCCCTCATACTCGCGTGTGACAGAGTTAGTTAAAAAGCATACCACTCTGGGCACCCTGGCAACCACGCAAATAAAAAAAAACCAACTTTGTTTAAAAAGGAATACAAAAAGCTTCACATATCTATTTTTAAAACTTAAAACTGAAAGCACTATTTCATAAATACATCCCTCTGCCTCTGGCACTTGTGTCTGCGTCTTCCTGCTGGCGGATGTCCCCTGCCGACCTCCTCTGCTCTCAGAGCCCCGGGGACCTCCGTCAAACCTGCCCATCCGTGCACCCGGCTCACATTCCCCCACCTGACACCCCGCCCTCCGTGTGCAGCCTGCGGAGGCCACTGTCTGGCGCGTCAATCAGCCCTGCCTGGGGACCCTCTGAGCTCGCTGCAACAGGTGTTATTCTCATCCTCAACTTTCCCAAAGCTCACCTCTCGTCTCTCCAACTTCTCCTTTGGAGGTGGGACCGGAACCTCTTTGATCAACATGTACTGACCATGTACTATGCTGGGTCCCAGGACATTAATTTACCAGTCAACAGTTTAAAATCAGCTTCCCCACAATGCTCTAAAACTAGATTGTGGTGAGGGTTGCATAACTCTATACATATGTGAAAAAACCCTGAATTACACACTCAAAATGGGTGAATTTTATAATATGCAAATTATGCCTCAATAAAGCTGTTTAAAAAAAAAAAATCACCGTCCACATCTCAACAGATGTTCCTGTTTGGTGCCAGCCCCAAGGCGGGGACCTATGTCTCCGCCCGTGGACAACCTCTCTGCCGCTGAAGAGGCACCCAATGGAGCAGGGGCACAGGGAGGGCAGGCTTCCAGACAGCAGTGGAAGGGGGACATCTACTGGGACAGGAAGAGAGGGGGCAGGAAGGTGGGCAAGTTATGTGGGTGACACAGTAGCTAAAGGTGGGGGTGGATGGAGAATGTGCTTAATGTGAGGTTGGACCATATCCCACTGCCATTTGTGTAGGTCAAAAAGGCTGAATGTTGCAACCGCCCGCAGCTCAGCCTAACACTTAGACGTCCGTGTGTGATACAGACAGGAGATCAGGCTTCCAACCGGCCCCTCTGCTTCCGAGTGGCGTGACCAAGGGTGCATCATCTAAACCCTTTGAGCCTCAGTTCTCTCATCTATAAATGGGGATGGCACAGCTGCACATCAGCACACTTTTATTTCCGTTTTTTAACATGCGTGCAATGCCTAGCTCGTGGTGGGCTTATCGTGGGCTCAATCATCTCCAGAGCGGACGGAGCCGCAGACCTGAGCTTGAACCACCAACCTCTCCAGGCATTGCTCTCATCCCCCACTTTACCACCAGCCCCCAAATGAATCAGAAAGGCGGCAGAGTTCGCACAGAGAAACAGACCCCACTTGCCTGAAGTAACTAGAAACCACAGGAGTCCCAGCTGCCCCTGGAGACCAGGACTGTGGCCAGGATAGGCTGCATCTGGCATCCTCTATCCTTCTCTGGGGGAGCCGTGAAATAAAGCCAGAACACACACGGCCCAAACGCAGAGCTGGGGGGCGAGCAGAACCAAAGGCTCCCTGCCACTAATGCTCAGAGTCACCAGGCGGGCCTGGGTGGACTCTGTAGAGCCACCGTGCAAGGTGGTGAGTGCTCATGGGCCAGCCTGCTAGAAACCAACGGGAGGTCAAGGAAACCTCTTCCCTTTGGCTCACGCAGAGAAAAGGCGAACACATCAGCCAGCTGGAGCCCAGAAAGAGGCCCCTCCCGCCGAGGGCGCAGGGAAGCTGCTGCCAACGCTCTCAGGGCCGTGGCACTAAAACAGAACTGCTCCGCTGCGAGTCACATCCTCGGCAGGTCACTTGGTGTTCTTTCCTCCAGTCTCAAGGCAACTTTAGCTACTGTCACACGGATTGGAGAAAGGACGGCCAGACTGCGGTGAGACTGGGGTGAGGAGACATCAACAGAGGGAAGCCCGAGTCCCTTCTGCATAAGCCACTGACGTTTGGGACCCCCAGTCTGTTCCCATCCTAAAGGTGTGAGTCTCCCTGCCTCCCTTGACCTCCCACCTATTCCAGGAGGTCCTAGACCTAGGGCCACAAAATGATCACGAGGTCTCCATCAGAGCAAGGGAAGTCCTGGCCAGGGAGTAAGTCTGTCCCTGGGGCCCGTGAGCTGATGTCCATGGGCCATGGGTGCAGGCAGATGCACACACTCGTGAGAGGGAGTGACCCCCACTGTGTTTAACGCGCCCAGGGAGTTACCTGACGGGTATGCACTAAGCTCCAGCTTTCTGGAAGATGCCAGGGGGACATTTCATCCGGTCTTTCAAACTCACGCTGACCATCAGAGACCAGGAGGAGCTAGCTCCTCGCCTGCCAGGAGCTCAGGGTCCAGCGGGGACACAGATAAATGACAACACGCCCTGGGGAGCTCTGTCACCGAACATGAATGGAGCCTCATGGGATCCCAGTGAAGACAGACATGATTCCCTAAAGAGATCTTACTTTCTCGTCATCTGATTCCACGTTTACTGAGGAGGTGAGAGCCTACCACACGACTCAGGCACCTGAACCTGGACCTGCCGTTTTAGGAGGAACCAAGCCGTGGCTGGATCTGCCTCTGCGCACACATCTGAGGGTCAGGGAGGATTCGTTCTTAAGGAAGAAACGTGCTCTTGGCTTAAAGCCTCAGGGTAATGAACCCACTCTTTCAAATCTCACCGGACGATCACGTGTCTTCACTGTGCTGGCTCCAAGCTGGCAGCCAGTGCTCTCGGCCGACAGCTGCCCAAAGCCCATGGCACTGCCCCGGCATGGGGGCGGGGGGCGTTTTCACTCACCAGACAGCGGGTCTCTGCCAATCATCAAAACATTGGGCAAATTCATTACAATCAGCTGCTGGAGAACTTCCTACAGAAACAAAGGGGAAAAGATACCATTAAGAACAGGAAAAAAGTAAGAGTGACTAAGTAAACCACAGTTAATCCAGTTGGCGGATGAGTGTGTAGCCATTAAATGGTAACTATGAAGATACTATACAACAGGAAGGAATATTTAAGATATAATATACGTGAAAAGTCAAAGCCTAATTGCACTTCTGCCTTAAGTGTTATTGAATACAAATTATGTCTGCATAGGTGGAGAGAGGTGGGAATGAAGGAGACACATGACGGGACAGGAGAGCAGGAATATGCGAGTTGCTTTTTCAAAGATATCCTCAACTATTTTACTGTATGGCCTGTGCAATTAAAAAAGAATAGGGAATAAAGATTAAAGAGATGCTACCGAGCCTTTATAGCCTGATGATCTGGGATCCAAGCGTTAAGCAGGCCTTTGGTACGAGTCATGGATGAGGAGGCCTCCTGGGAGAGGGACAAGTCAGAGCCGCCTGCACAGTCGGGCGGCGCACGGGCAACCAGCTGCCTCACCCCTCACACCGAGGGGCTTTGAGAGAAGGCCCCGGCACCAGCCGTCAGTCACACACGCTTGTCTGCACGCCCCTCACCAGCCCTGCTCAGAGTGTGCCGGCTTGCAGACCGGCCCACCGCGGACATCTCCCAGAGCATCTCCCGGGGCAGGCGGGTCTTGCCTGTCCAAATGTGTCGTGTTCACAAATGAGAAGACAAAAAAATCCAATTTTACGGAAGACAAAGAAGGGGATGGGTTTCATAATTATCCCAAAAGTGGTCACTATAGAAATTCTTCACCACGAAAGCTCCTCTTAGGCCGTTTTAGATGCGTTTCCGCTGACACACAACTTGTTTCAGGGAGTCACTCTATTGCATAACGTGCGGAATCTCTGTGCCCAGCGCACTGCCAACTAGCACTCAAGAAGAGAAGGGGGTTAATTACACAACCAGCTAATCCCACGTGGCCGGGTGAGCATCTCAGAGCCATCTCTGAATCACGAGGTTAGAACAGGGGCCTTGGCTAAGCCTGTGGGAGAGGCCGACACATGCCAAGAATACATAAAATGATTTTATCTTCCCTCCTTGTTACCTTCCTAGGGCTCCTGTCCACACTGCAAATCGGGGGAGGGGATGCTAAACCGAGGTGTACCCCACCCCCGGACACACCAGCCCCCTCCACTCAATGCTGGGGACCACCCTCCTTCATCATCCAGGGTCACATGCCACCGTGTCAGGGACAGCTCATGTTCTCTCAAGCATGTCTCAGGTGGTAAATACCTGTCAGTGCTGGACAAAGTGTGAGTTGTGTAACAGCCTCAGCCCTCCTTTAGGGCTTGGAAAAAATCAACATGAAAAAACTATCTCTCAACAGCAGGAGCTCATCAAAGGATTCCTTGGTCTCCTCACAAGCCCAACCAAACCCTGCCCCGGAGCAAAATGCACACCACAGGTAAAATCAGCAGAATCCACTTTCCAGCTAACTCATGCAGTGAAAGGAGGGTCACCAACAACATTCGCCTATCCTGTCTTGTAGCTCCCTCCTCTGCCTCAACACCTAACTCCAGTGCTCAGGCCAGCATGGGAAGGAACTAAGTCATCACTGTCCAACCACCCACAGTCCCTTTCGAATTCCTGGCTGATGTCCTCCTGCTATTGTCTTGAGTTTCTGGACCACTCGGCCCTATTACCAGGATGCACAAGTTTATAAATGAGATACAGTATGTGAAATCATCTAGGTTTTTTTTTTGAAATAATCTGAAGGCCACTGCAAAAATGCAAAGTGGTATTTTCATGCCAATGTTAATCTAAGCAAATATTGCTAGAAAATATTGCCAGAAAACTTACATATTCTCCTATAAAACAGGATGTTTAATTTTGTCTAATCAGTACTGACTAATTTTCCCACAAGAGACATGTCATTGGTGCAATTAAAAAATAATGTTGGCTGGGCACAGTGGCTCATGCCTATAATCCCAGCACTTGGGGAGGCTGAGGTGGGGGCATTGCTTGAGGCCAGGAGTTTGATACCAGCCTGGGCAACATATTGAGACCCGGTTTCTACAAAAAATGTTTAAAAATTAGCTGGGTGTGGTGGCATGTGCCCATGGTCCTATTTATTAGCACTTGGGAGGCTGAAGTGGGAGGACTGCTTGAGCCCAGGAGTTTGAGGATGCAGTGAGCTGTGATTGTGCCACTGCACTGCAGCTGGACAACACAGTGAGACCTTGTCTCTTTAAAAAAAAAAGAAGGTTTTATGAACAATTTTTTAAAAAGTTATTCGTTTCAAAACACCATGGGTCTCCTAAAACCTAATCCTATGGCCAAAGCTGTTCTCAAGCCATTAACTGGTCCCCCTAAAGGACCATCCATCACATTTCCAGTAAAAACAGGCTGAGATGCCAGGACCGTCCGGTAATATAATTGAG
The DNA here is from genome assembly GCF_000956105.1 of Propithecus coquereli. Classification (NCBI taxonomy): domain Eukaryota; kingdom Metazoa; phylum Chordata; class Mammalia; order Primates; family Indriidae; genus Propithecus; species Propithecus coquereli. The sequence goes on from NW_012151019.1 coordinate 51,322, forward strand.
ATATATAATAATTTCAAATTTTTCAGTAGTCTCCTTTACAAAAGTAAAAAGAAACAGGTGAAAATATTCTAATACACTTTAATTAAGCCAATATAAATTTATCATTTCAACACATAACAGATACCCAAAATTATTAAGATATTTTATATTTTTTCATACTAAGTCTTAGAAATCAGTATGTATGTTACACTCATAGCACATCTCAATTCAGATGATAAATTTGCATCAAAATTACTTGATCTGTATTCACATTTCATGAAATGTGGAGTTGAGAAAGTAGAACTGCATTTCCAGGTTGTTCCAAACACACCTAAAAGTTTTCCTACAACTAAATTAGGCATAGGTTTTTAAGTCTAAACTAATTAAAATGAAAAATTCACTTCCTCAGTCACACCACTGTGTCTCCAGGCCCTGACAGCCACATGTGGGTGATGGCTACCAGGTCCCCAAGGCCCCCACCACAGTCCCTCTGCCCTCCCTAAGGACAGCCGAGCAAACGCGGTGGCGGTGACAAGGCCTCCAGGGCGACAGGCCCAGCTCTCAGTCTATCTGGGACGTGAGGAGGCTGCTGAAAAGGGGACCCCCGCCTGGCACTTGGAACAGAAAGCCCCTGTGGTGGCCGCAGCTGACAAGGGGGTGCCCCATTTAAGGCTTCATGGGCGATCGAGCTCTGCAGTGAGGGGTGATGGGGAAGGGAGGGCAATGTTGGATCCAGAGGTGCCTGGTCACGAGGGTGAGTGACCATGCTGGGCGGAGGGGCCTCTGGGCCACTCAAAGTACAGCAAACAGGACCAGCGTCCAGGCCAATGGCCTCCCAGAGCCCACGACACCAAACGCTTGTCACCGCTGGCACTGCTCACTGCGTCTCAGAACCAGGCACAAGCCCTGGCTGCAAGGATCACACTGCGCTCCCTGGTCCCCTCCTGTCACCATGTGAGCCTTCCCACCTCCAGTCTAAATGTTCCTCCCCTCCCCAAACGCCCTCACACCACACTCCTCCCAAGCGGGGTTCACAGTTTACTGAGTGTCTGCACCTTGCTGGTGTCAGAGGAGCACCTGCCCCCATCCGAGGCAGAAGGACTGAGTGAGGGGCAGGCAGAGGCCTGGACACCTACCTCCCTGCTCCACCTGCGCCGGGGCTTGCAGAGGAAGCTCATTTTCTGTGCTTGGTCCAGTTGCCTCCATTAAACCCATCAAACTGTCAGGTCCCTGGGGGGGACATGCCTCCTAATTCCTTTTCAGCCAGTCTCTATCCAGGACTTGTATCCACTCGGCCACTGCGGCTGAATGTCCTGGAAGCCCTAAACCGGTGTGAGCTTTCTCCCAGGACCTCCTCCCCTGGTTTGGCAACAGGAGGACTCAGCTCAAGCCCCTTAAAACGACTGCCTTAACTCCCCTCTGAGAACAAGGACGGGTACCCCAACTCTTAGTAAACTGTCCATTATGCAGCAAAACTGCCGACCACAGGATATTAAATGAACGACTTGAGGCTCTCACCTGCCCCCAACCTCAGAATACAAACAGAAACCGATGGGGGTGAGTGGTAAGAAGAGCACTGTTTACAGTCCAGCTACAAACCAGCCCTGGGAGTGCAATGGAAGATATGGCCACTCATCCCAGTTGGGGGACAGCAAAAAACGCCCGAATGTGTAAAAGGACACTTACTTGTCCGCACAGAATTAAATGTATGTTGAGAACAGAAAAAACCTCAAAGGAAATACAGCACATCAAACTGACAGAATTGTCTTTATCAGAGTGATTAGGACAAGAGCATTTTCTAAATATTCTCTAATATCAATTAAAACAATTTAATCCTGTGGCACAGAGAACATATAGTCAGAGGCATCTATTTACCAAGTATTTCAGCTGTGAACATGACAGGCCTACTTTAAAATAAAAAAGTTATCCATTCTTTCCTCTGAGACGATTCACCAAGTCTCTAAGATGAAAAGTGAAATGGATTACTATTTTTTTTTAGTCCCCACACAAAAGCAAACCAGACCTCCAGCATCCCCTCATCGGGAAAGAACAGACGCTATCGGGAGAACCAGGATGGCTGCAGCGTCGGGCAGAGGCCCTGGGAAAAGGGGTGACTCCCAGGCACGAGCTCCTCGAAGACAGAGGCTCAGGGGCCCCAGAAAAGGCCCACCCACCACTAGGCAAAGTAAGGGCCTCACTGAAAAGGCTGAACATCCTGCCAGGGTCCGTCTCACCCCCTGCGCCTGCCCAAACAGAAAGGCAATTTCTCTGCAGGTGGAGAAACGTTAGGCCCTGGAAAAGATTCAGGGTGGAAATGCTTTTTCTGTGCGTGCGTGGGCGGGGTTAGCTTCAGTTCCCACCAGAAACACCGGGACTGTTGGATCAAGAACAATGACTTCATGAAGAAAACAGAAGAATTATTTTTCTCCCCCCAAATGAAGCTGAATCTCATGGTTCAATATTTTGCCAGGAAGGAAAAATAAATGCTGCCAAAAGTCAGGTGTCCACAGAATGACCTCCATGGGCTTTGAATGTCAGCGGCTGATGCAGAGAAATAAGAGAGAAGCCCCAGAAAAGTTTAAGACAAACACCCTGCAGAGGTATCCAGGCATCCAGGAGGACGGCCATGCTCCTGGTTGCCAAGGTGACTGAGATGGTCCAGACAGCAAAGTGAGCCTTCCACAGAGCCAAAATAAAGCCACCGAGAAATGCCGCTATTGACCTACCTACACTCTCAAAGTTGGCACTGTGGGTGCCCCAGCATACCTTTAGGTCTGGTCTGGGGCAGGTATTCACAAAACATATACTATGTAGACTCTGCTGTGAGCTGAGAACTCAGCATGGCGGAGAAGGCAGGGAGGTAGACAGTCGCAGCCCAGCACAGGGAGGTCTGGGAGGGCTTCCCAGAGGCGGCAGCTTCTCAGCTGGGCTGTGGAGAATGCTTAGGAATCTAACAGGTCAAGGACAGAGCTGGGAAATACAACTGCCACGTATGGGCCGCAGCGAAAACCTTTGGTTACACTGAGCATCGGAGTGAATTATCCATACTCTGCATTCCCCACTAGGGTGCCCTTCCTCGTACAACCCCACCACCCGATCACCACCTGCCAGACTCTACCCGTCCTCCAAGGCTCAGCTAAAACACTGTCTCCCCCACGCAGTCACCTCATGCCTGTAATCACATGTGATTTTCTCTCCCCCGAACTCTTAATCTGCATCTGCCCCTTCTGTGGCCCTTTCTGCAACGTGCCTTGTCAATCAACTCCCCACTCAAGGTGGCTAAAAGCTGCTAATAGTGACAGGTGGGAAAATAAGACAGATCAGAAAATATTCCTCAAAATGTCTACTGAGTAAGATTTTAAAAAAATCTCTCTTATGGAGGAGGTGTCTTCTCCACCTCTTCCACACCAACGAGGGAACCAAGTTCTGAAAACCAGCTGCTCTGCTCCCCAAGGCTGGTGGTTTCGTCCGCTGAGTTCATCCCTATGCCTTGAAACCTGGCATAACCTGACACCATATTGCTTAAGAGTCACAGCTTGTAGCTATTAACAAAAGTTAAAGACATTTCAAAGCAAGAAAAAAATTTTAGAATCTGTTTTAGAATTTTCCATTAAAACTTGTATAAATGGAACATCGAATACAAATTTTAAAAACATTCCAAAGTGAATTTGTAACGTTGGTTTGAATATATCATGCTTTCCAACTGTAAAATCGCAAATGTGATAGTTTTCTGAGCAAATGAAGCAAAACAAAGTAAACTTTAAATTCCTAAACTACAGAAGTGACTTCAGGCAGGAAAGGTCCCACACGTATCCCAATGTTCCCAGCGTCTACTCCAGCGCTCTAAGAGAGAAGAGACGTCCAAACCCCACAGTGGTAACATTTCCAGAAACCGCATGGCACTAGCTGTGGTTCAGGCAAGAGAGATGCTCTTGGGGGAACCCACAGAGACACCCCTATAGTCAGGAGGAACATTCCGCAGATCTCCTTTGCACATGTCACGATACTGATGCCCTCGATCCACACTGTCCATACGACACATCTCGAAGCCTCTGCCCTGGATCTGGCCAAGAGGGTCCCTGAATGCAACTCAGCAACCCGCTGGCCAAACCCAAAACTGCCTGACAACCTGGCACTAGCAACCAACTAACCTCGTGCTCTGTTACCAGAAACGCCCAGGCAGAGAGAGGTTCCCGTCCCCTTTATCCTCCAACATTCACGTGGGGCGGCCAGGACGAGAATTAACAGCATTTCTGGTCTGAGGGAACCGCAGCACAGTGTTGTTAATGGAGCCTAGTAGCAGGGTCCAGAGCGAGCGCCAGGGCTGGACCCTTAGGTCTGGGTGGCTTCCCCCCAGCACCCCCGTACCACACCATCTCCCCATGCCCCAAACCAGGGTGCTTTTCACAGCAGATGCCCACTCCATCCCTTCAACACTAACTGGTGACACTCACAGCCTGCCGCCCACCCCAGGCATTCACGCCCCCCACGGTGTCAGTCACCCTGGTGTAGGGCAACAAGGACCTGGCCCCAAAACCAAGAGCCATACCCACTTTCTAGGATCCTACAGCCGGAGCACAATTTTCTAATTTAGCCTCTGAGAGGAAAAGCAAGCAATGATTTATCCTCACCCGCTCGCAGCCCAGCCCACATGCTTGTAATTCCAGCGGACGAGGGGCTCCCGTCTCTGCCACCTTCCCTCCTGGACTGGGGCAGGAGCCCTGGCGACATGAGCAGGCCGTGAAGTGCTTTTATGTTAAGGGGCTGTCATGTTAAGCCGCCGATGGGTTCAATCCATCTGTTCCACCTCATTTCAATTAACCCTGGGGTCTCTGGGGCCTGAAATCAGCTCCAATCTGCACAAGCCCAGGGGCACGGGCTCCCCTAATTAGGTCACACTGTGTCTGAGTCCCCAGTGAGTTAAGGCCACCAACTCAGCCAATCCGAGGTTACCACATCATCAGAAACCCCCTGCCACGGAACACTTCCTAGCTGCCTGCCCTCATGGCTGTGTTCACAGAAACAAACACAAGCCCATTGTTTGTTCACAGCAAGGAAAACAAACATTTCCTCTGAGCTGACCCAGGAGGAGGAGGACTATCGGGAAGGAACACCTGGAAACTCAAACATCGCCACTTGAAGGCAAAGCCACTAATGCCTGCCTCTGCCTGTAACTTGCTGTGTGACCTCAGGCAAGTCACCATCCCTCTCTGAGCCACACCCTCATCTATAACAGTCTCTTAGGGACTTTTGGCTCCTTCAGAAAAGAGAGGGAGTGGCTGGAAAAGGAGACACGTGCTGGCAAGAGGCGCAAAGCACATCCTCAGGCAGGGACTCAGGGCTGCCAGCTCTGACAGGCAGGCAAGTGCACACGTGTCCAGGAGGAACTCGGGGAACCTGACAGGCACAGGACCGAGCATAGTCCAAGTGCCCCCAGGAGCGCCTGCCGCCTTCCCTTTAGGGCTGTGTGAGGCCCGGGTTGCCCTGTGGGCAGAGCTGTCTCACTTGTGCCAGGAAGTGCCTGTCCCGAGCCCCAGAAGCATGGGCAGGGCGTCTCCTTGGGCAAGTACCTCTGTCCGTAAACTGTGCCTCGGGAACTGTTTCTGCAAGGTGAATGTGAGCCTGGCCAGTGGCAGCCAGAGGTGGGCTTTGGGGACAAACTTCGGCAGGGAGGCCGTCCACAACACAGGTGCTGGGGGAGGGGGCCAGACCCACTGTGGGCCAATGGGTGGACATACATCTTCGCACACAGACCCAGGAGGGTGGTGAGAATCCACATTTTTTTAAAGTGGAAGAGCCTCACAGATTACCTACAGAGCAGGGAAACAGGCCGGGGTGGAAAACGATGGGGTGCAGCTCTAGATTCAGGTCTGGAAACCCAGGCCTCCTGGGACTCCGCCCTCGGGCTCTTCACGCCACACTGAGGAGCTCGTGTCTACTCAACAGTGTCCATGAGGGCCACACGCACCAGGACCACACTCCAGGTGTGGGTCCGGGGGGGCGGAGAAGAAGAGCTTCGAGGACTGGTGGGGGGACCCCTCACCACACTTCAGCATCTGCAGTGGTTCTGGGCTGCCTGCCCTCCGTGCCCCTCCAGGCCGCCCCTCCTGGCTAAGACAGCATCGGCACTCGGGGCCGACACAAGACCACAGTACATGGCTGTGAGAGATCTTGTCCCGTGAATCAGTGGTTATCAAGCCCCTTTCTTTGAGCTTCTTGGAAAAGTCAATATTTTTGCTGATGGTTAAGCAAGAAAGGGGCAGAGAAAGCGCGCCCAGAGACGATGGCAGCCTGCGGGGTGGCTGGGACAGGATCACCACCCAGCAGCCCGTGGGTGTGGGGGTCCCACGGGAGGACCTCACCAGTGGTGGCAGGACCACAGCACAGCACCAGCTCCACCGGAGCAAGGCCGCCTCACGCGCCCTCCAGCCGGGGGTGGCTCCAGCTGACTTCCTGGACCGGCACTTTCCGCCCCGCATGCCTGCTGAACTCAGGGGGAGAGGCTCGGCCTTCCCCATCCCGGGAAGCGCCAGGCCAGGGGAACACGGTGCCTGTCCACCCGGTGTCCCCCCACCACTCACCCACCCAGGGCCTGCAGGCACCTGCCCAGGGCAGGGCTGGGGCCACCCCACACCCCGGCAGCCGTCCCGTGGCTGCCTGACAGTACTGCTGTCAGTTCCTTCATTCCTAGGCGCAAGTCGGTGCAGGAGTGACAGAGGGTGCCTGGGATCCGCCTGTGGCAGGTGGCAGCCCAGACCACTGCAGCCGGGGCCTACGAGGGCAGGAAAGGCAGGTGGGGGGACCTAGCCAGCCCACCACCCCACTCCCCAACCCTAACCCAACCTCAGTGCGTGAGCCCACAGGACAAGGGACACCAACGGCCAGTGTCAGGCAGGGAGAGCTCCTCACAGGACAACTGCTCACTCTCTCTTCTGCCACCAGTCTGGGCACTGCTGGCTGTCTGACGCTGCACTGGTTGGGAGGTGGAGGGTGTGGAGACGACACCTCTGCCCTGAAATCTAGGACACGGATTCAGACGAGGAGGACAAAGCCAGTGAGGATGCTCAGGATGTGCACTGTGGGGCCAGGCCCTGCCCTGGGGAGCTCACCGCCCGGGAGGGGGACAGTCCCACGGGCAAGTCCGGTACCTGAGCAGAGGGCTCGGAGGCATCTGAGCTGGGCTATGATCCAGAAAGCCTCCGAGGAGGAGGTGGCCGGGAGCTGAAATGGGAAAGGACGCGGAGCAGGCGCCGTGCAGGTAGGTGTGTGTGGCAGCCGTGCTGGTGCAGGGGGCGCTGGGAACACAGGCACAGGGAAGCGCAGGAGGTGCCCCCACCTCGTGCCCCCCATGCAAGGGCAGGAGCGACACACCCCACCGCAGTCCCAGGACAAAGGACAACTGAGGGCCAGATGTGCACCGAACCGCTGCTCCAGCAGTCTGGACCCCGCCTGCACTTACCTAGACGGCGGTGGAAGCGGCTTTGGCGTCCCCTCGGCAGCTCTGCCGCCAGCCTGGTGCTGCTGGGCCTCAGCCTCAACCCCGGCCAGGTGGGCAGGTGGCCAGGTGGGTAGGCGTCACACCTCACCTACAGGCGACCGAGCACCGCACATGGCACGTCGTCAGGCCCCAGGAGGTGGTGGCCGAACCTGAGGCCTTCCCTATACTCCTGGTGGTGCTGGACATTGCTCTCCTCGGGCTTAGGGACAGCACCGCTCCCTGCTGCGTCCCAGGGCACCTCTGCAGGGGCAACGCAGGAGGCCTACGGCCACCTGAGAGCGGACCACAGAGGAAGACAGGCCACAGCTGCCTGAGTGTGCATGAGGAGGCCCGTCCTGGAGAACACAGAGACCCTCCGCACCCATGAGCCCACCCCACACCCCCTTCCCTTCTCTACCACTCAGGGTCCAAGACCTGGAAGGGGGAAGAACTGAACATCTGCGAGTACCTTCTTTTCTCTAAAATACACATACGGCTGCCTGAACCATCTCGGGTGGTCTGGACTCCCGAGGGCTGGTGGGGACACACTGAGAACTCTAGTTCTAGGGGCAGGTCTGGCCCCGTGGGCAAGCGTGCCATGGCTGATTCGCGTGCCTGCCTCGGGCGGAGTGGCGGAATCTGTTCATGGGTGAATGGCAAAGGCTGGAGAAGTTCTCCAGGAACACGGAGGGTGGGAAGTGTGAATCTGCAGATTGGGTAAGTGGGTAGGGCTGTATTTCTGCCTCCCTAGACCCCACTTGCCCTTCCAAAAAAGCTGTACACGAAACCAAGCCACAAAACCAACAGTCGAGTAGCTGTATTATGCAAACCAGTCACTTCTAGTTACAGGAGTCTGCAGCCAAAAATCAGACTTCATCTAGAGCAAGAAACTCTATTCTATCACCAAGAATTTATTCTATAGCAGGAAACTGGGGGAGGGCAACTCAAGATACAGTTGAAAAGCTGGAGAGGAGGAAGGTTAAGAAACGACAAGTTTGTAGTGACTAATATCTCAGCAGGAAGTGAAAATCTCAACAGATGTTATTAACATCGGGGCAGCTGTCCACGCTGGGGGGTGGGCAGGGGTTGGTGGTGGCTAGACAGCCCAGCCTGTCCTCAGCCCACCCCCCACCTGACGCATCCCCCTGTCCTGCAACACTTACCTCCAACGCCTTCCCCTACCCAGAGTCTTCCTCAACCCCTTCATTGACAATAGTCACCTCTGCATCTGTGCCCCAGCCCCTCCCTCCCTTTCCCACCTGAGTCCCGGCACAGTGCACCTGTACCTAGCGTCTCCAGGGCAGGTGTGACCTTGGAATCCCCCCAGGGCTCTGTGTGTCACAGCCCACAGCAAACGGCCACCAAGTGCTGGCCAAGCGGAAATGGCTGCAGGGAGAGGTGTCTGGTGAGAACAGAGGCTCCTGGGACCTTCAATTAAACACACCCTCACCTGTCTATACTGCAAAGAAAACTATTTTGGGCAGGGATCAGAGTGGCTAATAAAGCAGAACCTGGGCTCATTTAAATCCTAACTCTGGAGGTGGGTCTGGAGCCAGGTCCACCAGCCAGCGGCTAATGCCAGACCCATTTCACCCACAGATTTTCCATTTGCTCGGGCAAATGAATATTTCACAGGTATGTACTAAAAAGAGAAATAAAGGAGAGTAGGACCATCAAGAGTGACAGAAAACAAAGCTATTACACAGAGGTGTCAAAAGAGGGCCCTCGATGAAGTGACGGGTGAGCAAAAGCAAATGACTGGCACAGACGACTGGTAGTGGCTCCCTGGAGTGCTGTGTTGAGAAGGATTCTGAGGCTGGTTCTGGGCTCAGAGGCAGAGGGGGCCAGGACTGACTAGTGATGTGGTCCTGAGCCAGGAACTGGGACCCGGTGGCACTCCCTTGTGCAACCCAGCGTGACAGGCGTCGTAACACCTGTGTGGTCCAAAATGCTGGAGGCTGTGGGCAAAGGACCAGAGATTCTCTTCATAGTTGTAACACTGCAGAGACTGGGCTTCCTCTGCTCACCAGCCTAGCTTCAAGTCTCCTCTCCCAGACCAGACCGTGGCTCCCGCGGGCAGCAATAGGGACCACTTCCCTGTCCCCTGCCCCAGGGCCTGGCGCAGCAGGGACTCGGTCATCGGTAGTCAAATGAGCTGATGAAGGGCCACAAGGCCCAGGGTTATAGCGAGTGCAGTGTATGCGTGTCTGTGTGTATGTGTCTGTGTGTCTGTGTGTGTGTGTGTGTGTGTGTTTGAGTGTCTATTCTAAAAGACAGGGACAGAAACAATTAGACCAACTGGGCCCCTACTGTGTGAGGCTCTGATCTCAGGACAAAAAAAAAAAAGGCCTCTTCTTCCTTCCGTTCTTTTTCGTTAAAGTAGGGACAAGTTTCTTCAGACATGGTAAGGTGGGTGTGAGGGAAGGCCACCAGAATCAAAGAACACTGTCGAAGAGGTAGGAAAATTAAGGCACACAGACCCGCCCCGGCACCTGGTCGCAAGGCAGACCAGCTGCCCCGGTTTCCCCTCAGGGCCAGCCGAGAGCCCACGCTTCAGGCAAATGAAGGCGCCCTCACCAGCTGTTCCTGTGCCCAAGCCCAGCAGCAGGGCAGTCCGCGCCACCTCTGCCTGGGCGGCAAGTGGACTCTTCCAGCCAAGCCACAAAATGAGAGAAGAAGAAACGCTGAGCAGTAACAAAGCACCTTCCCCGTGCGAGACTCCTTCAGGGCAAGGGGCCGGGGCACCAACACCTCGCTCTGGTCTAACGCTTTCCAGGTGGTGTCAGTCTTCTTGTGTTCGGTGGGGCAGGTGCTTTAACTGTGCCCATTATACAGAGGAATAAACTGAGATGCGGCGATAAGGACGTGCTTGGGGTCACAGGACCAGTATCAAGGCTGGGGCTGGAAATCTCGACTCCAACCCTGGAGTCCAGTGTGGCTGGGAGAAGAGGCTTGAACCCACAGCGAGCCAACAGCCCGCAGCCCAGCGTGTCCACAGAGGGGCCCTGCGGGGAGGCCGGGGGTGGACAGGGCCCTGTGGGCTGAGATGGCCAGGAAAGGCCTCCCTGCTCGCTCATGGCCGATGCCCTTGGGAGAGGCTGACGATAAACATGCCAGGCATCCCCCCTGTGCTCACAGTGCCCCCCAACACCTAAGTGCTTCTCTTAGAGCATCTGCACGTCCGGCCTGCAACGAGGGTTCTGTCTACACCTGCTTCCCCAACCTTGGCCGTGGTCCTCTGTGTCATCTATGCCCTTGAACTGCCTCGCTTTTAGACCCATTTGTGTGTTCGTTCGCTCACTCACCAAGCACTGAGCCCCCGGTCTCTTGCAGGCAGTGTGCCAGGAGTCTGGCGTGTGACGGTGACCGGGAGCAGACTGGACCCCGGCCCTCCCGGAATCAGGCTCACCATGGGGGGGCATTATCAACCCCCCTCACTGGAGAGCTTGGAGTTGGGGACGCAGCTCTGATGGGGCACGGGGAGGCTCTAAGCAAACGTTTCCCGCATGAATGCAAAGCAGAGAAGGAACGCTGGGAAGCCGGCACTAGTCGTCCACCTCCCAGCCAGGAGGCAGAGAAGACAGACACAGAAGAGGGGGCTGTGCTGTTGGTGGCGAGGCCCAGGAGGTCCCCTGGGCAGTCCCTCCCCCCAGAGCCATGTGCCCCAGGTAAGGCAGTGGCAACCCCAGCATCGGCCTGGCCCCCGGCTGGGTGTCCAACAGTCTCACTACCAAGCTGAGGTTAGCGTTCCAAAGTGACTGCCACGGCCCTGCCACCCAGACCCGGGGAAGCCAGGCTGGACACCGGGCATCTTTACAGAACTGCTCCAGGCAGGCTGGCCGCCGCTACACTCCCCCCTGCCCTGCCATGGAGTGGCTCTCATCCTGCACCCGCCAGGACACTGGTCTTCATGAGAGGAGAAAAAATGAGGAAAAAGAGCAGCCATGATAAAGTGCCCTCCCCTGACAAACCCACCCATCCCACCTCGGGCTGCCGCCCTGTGCATTTGCTAGGGAGCAGGGGGCAGCCACTGGGGCTGGCAGCATCAGGCCAGGATGAGGCACTGTCGGCAGGGGCAGGGGTGTCCTGGACGTGCCTAAGTCCATTCCTGCATGGAGACGCCACTGCTCAGGGCAGGCCACGAGATGAGCTTACTCCCTCGTAATGGAGCTCCCACCTCGTGGCCCGCCGTGAAGGTGACAGTTCATGCTAACGTGTGCAGCAGTGCGTGGTACTGAGTCACTGACAGTCTATGCCACTGAGCTCTGATGTCAGCGGGCAGGGTTATTAACTCCCTGAACCGGTGAGCGGGTGAAGTTCGGGATGGGGGGGCTGTAAATGATGTGCCCGGGTCGGTGAGTGGAGCACGGGACCCAAGGCCAGTTCCCGGGAACCTGGATCTCATGCTAAACGTAGATGGTCCCAAGAAGTCCAGACACCAAGTCAAGGTTCTGCTGATGTTTAACCCACGGGATTCGTGGTACATCACTACACACCCAGCAGCGCTAAGAACCATGGAAGGGTGCGTTACAAGACACATCCCTGAGAGTTACCTTCATCTGTGAGTTAACAAAGACCTGACAAACAGCAACCTACACAAGATCCAAGTTTACTGGAAGACAGGCAGACCACAGCTGCCATGAGAGCCTCCTGCCCAGGGTGTCAGGGACCAGTCTCTGGTTGCCCCTCCAGGGAGGCTGGGACTTCAGCTGCTACCCTGCACTGCCGGAGGCAGGAAAGAGGAAGGGAGAAGGAAGGCCCACTGCCACCTGTTTTTAGGAGGGCTTCCCAGAGGCAGCACGCAACCCTGCAACTTCTATTTCACGTGCCCTGGCTGGGGGGAGGCTGCGGGTTCTTTAATTAAGGAAGAAGGGGAGAGTGGCATGGAACCAGGCAGTAATCTGCCACATAAGAGGAGATAAAACATGACCTCTGGCCCGGTGGAGATTAGCATCTCATTAGAAAGATACACACACATGTGGAAATGATCAGCGGGTGACGCCATATATAACAAGGCACTAATTGTGTGACACAGATAGGAAACAAGTAGTTAAGGAAGAGCAGAGCCCCAAGCTGCCCGAGGTCACTGCAGTCAGCAGGTGTCTGCAGCGTAGAGACAGGAGCTGGAAGGCCAGGCGGTGATGAGAGCGCAGGGGGGAGGGTAACTATGGAAAAGCAGACCCCACCTCACCCCCAGTGAATGCCGGGACATCACAGCCTTTGCTAAACCAACTTGGGTTAATTATTAATCATAGCCCTTTGCTCCCGACACACATCTTTGGTCCACACAGGGCCCACCTGCATGTAGTCACTCACACAATGTAATAACCACCTGCAAACCCACCACCCGGAACAAAGGCTGGGGCCTTGACAATAACCTACTGCTAACCAGATGGTGCCCCCAGCCAACCCCGCCTCCTCCCCCAGGACACCTTAACCTGAATGAGAAGTACACATTCCCTTGCTCCTTTCTGTATAGTTTTATTGTATCTGCAAATATTCCTAGAGAGTAGATTCATTTTAGTTGCTTTTAACCTTATAAAACAGGAATAGTGCTATATGTGATCTCTGGGAGCAAGCTATTTTTAACCTAACATTTATGATATTGCTGGAATTCATCTACATCATTGCATGTTGCTGCAGTTAATTTGTTTGGACAGCTGTATAATATTCCACTGTGTGATCATGCGTTAGTGTATTCATCCCTTCTCCCACTGACGGGCATCTGGGCTGTTTCCAGGATTTTGTTATTGTGCATGGAAGTGCTGTGGACATTCTTGTACAAGTCCGCCAGAGTCCCCATGCGGGAGTTTCTCTGCGGTATACACTTTGGAATGAAATTAGCGTGGCTACAAGGTAAATGGATGTTGAGCTTTAGGCGTTCATGCCAGCCTGTTTTTCCAAGTGAAGACGCCAATTTGCACTCCCACCAGCAGTGGATGAGCAACACTGGAGTTCACTGAGCGCTCTGATCCTTCCCCACCCCGTCATGTGACTGTCCCCATCACAGGGAGCAAGCAGACCCATTATGACCCAGCATCATAAACCCGTGTGTGGAAGAGCCAGGTCTGAACCTGGAGCCAACCTGACGCTAAAACCCTGTGCTCCTGCCACCAACGCCTCCCACCCGACAGGGCCAGAAACCCCACGCAGCTCTTGCCGCAGGGGAGGCAGCTCTAGGAGGCCAAGGATGAGGCTGCAGTCGGGGGATTACATCAAGTGCACGCCTCCACCCGGTCAAGCTCAGGGTCAAGGGCTGAAATACAGACACCCCCGCCCCCGTCTGTGTATGACTAGGCCTTGGTCATCCAGGGCGCCTAGGGACCAGGCCCACAGATGTGCCACTGCAAGGTTTACTGCCCCCGATTCATGTGCTTCCTCGACGCAGGCCACAGGAGCAGGACGGTGACGGTGCCCGCACAGAGAATGGACTCTGGCGGCAGGCTTGCGTCCTTCTACTCCCAGGGCAGCAGGCAGTGATGGCCTTCCCTGGCCAGGCCCGGTGCCCACAGCTGGTGCCCGGGCCTCCCCCTGGAGGTCCTCGTTCATCGCCCATTTCCAGAGAGTCTGCTTGACGCTGACATGAAAGAACTCGAACTCTGTCTCTGCCCTCAAAACGTTTAGTTATTGGAAAAACAGGTCCACCCTGAGAACAGGATGAGAGGATTTTAGTAAAGCCAAGGGGATATCAAAATGGGGCAAAATCGCTGGGGACCGGACGAGCCCACTGGGAGAAAGCACCCGCACGCCACGGCACGGGGTCCTACAAGGACCCTCCTCCCGGGGTCTCCCCTTCCGGCTTCCCACGTGGGATCCCGAGACAGTCAGGGCCCCTTCCCCGCCTCACTGGTTTCCTCCTGTTTGTTTTGGTCTTCAAAGATGCTTAATACATGTTTGTCTAATAAAAGCAAAACTCACATTACTATTTATACAAGAAACAACCTTTGTAAAACTGTGCAAGCCAAGATTCCGGCCATTCTGGGATGGCTGGATGTACTGCAACTTCTCAAAAACCCTACATAAAGCACCTCAGCACTCAATGAGGAGGAGGGGGAGGAAGAGGAGGAAGCAAAGTCCCAAGAACAAAGTGCCGGAGTAGGAGTCAGGCATGCATTTCTAAGCAGGCAAATGAGATTGATGGAGGAGCACCAAAAAAATTATACGCAAACCAATAAGTTTTCAGTAGAATCCTACAAACTTTAAGAACATTTTCATTGTGAAAAATCTCAAATGTAAACAAAAGGAGACAAACGCACAGAGCCCAGGTCCCCATCCCTCCAATTCAGCAATAAGCAAGATCTGTCTGCTTCACCCATCTTTTTCCACATCTGCTGTAAAACCAAGAATTTTAAAGCCAACTCCAGCATCTTGTCATTCCACTCCTCCATCAGAACACACTGCTAAAGAATATTGGTGTTTTCTTACATAACCATAATTACCTGCTTTAAAGTGTTTTTCCTCCCTATGTGCTTCTTAAAATGAAGGCCTCTGTATGTGCCTGGAGGTCAGCCCAGAAGGGGGAGAAGGGTGGAGGGAGGGGGGCGGGATGACCACGGACAGAGAAGCGTGTGGTGAGCGCTGCAGTCACAGGGGCTGGGGTGTGACCTGCACGCCCTGTGTAGGATTGTTTTCTCCCTTCCACGACTATAACCACTAATGCGAAACTGCCCACCAATCCCAGCAAGGGTGCAGCAGCACTGCCGGTGGGAAAAAAATCAAGAGACTCTTTTAAGCGCCAAAGTGATGCCCCCTCCTGCAAAACAAAACACAACAAAAAGCCACAAACCGGGCTGTCAAGCCGTGTGTGCCTGTTTAACCCGCTGAGAGCTACCGTCACTGGAAATGTCACACCCACATCACTCAAGGGATCCAGAGGAGACCTGGGTGGGCAGGAGGTAAAGGTGCAGGGGCTTTCCTCGGACAGAGTCTGAGTCTCCTGTCCCCCAGCTTGTCCTCTGAAGGAGACTGTGACCCACCAGACCCACCACACGTCACCAAAGGGCCGTGCAGGGGACAAACTCCAAGTCTCTAACAACCAGTGCACAGAGCACTGGGGCCGTGGCAGGTGTGACCGACCAGCTGGGAAACACTTGAAGATTCTTTGGGGTTTAGGATTTTATCTTCTCTGCATTCTCTCCGACCATGAAGTTGCACATTCTTCCTGCTACTGAAGGAAAATGCTTTGAAAGCTGATGCACACGCAGTTGAGGGTGGCAGCTTTTGCACTTTCTGCCCCAAGTGGCCGGCCTGGCTGTGAGACCCTGGAGGGGACAGCAGAACTGTCCTCTGTCCAAATCGGGCCTCTTCTGCAAGACCCCGCCCACCCCTCTCTCCCGTCCAAGCCCCACCTCCCTCCGGGTTCCTCCACATTTTCTCAACAGCTCATTTTATCGCAACCAGTTGGATATCCTGTCCTCACTGTTTCGCACTGTCTTGCCTCTCTAGCTAGGATGATGCTTTGACATCAGGGCCGCAGAAAGAGCACTGGGTTGAGAGCGAACAGCCTTAGGTTCTAGTTCCAGCCTTACCAGTAAACACAGAGACAAGTCAATTTTTCTGGGCCTCAGTTTTTTCATCTGTAAAATGAGGGATTACAAACACTGCCCCTGGAATGCTGCCTCCTCCCACCTCCACGGCGGACGTGGCTAACTGGTGAAGCTCTTTCCCGCACATCAGGATGGGGGCTCCTGGCCCTTCTCAACACCGCACTCTGCGCAGCCACAACCCATCAACCCGAGATTAAACCTATGTGCCACTCCCTGGACTAGATGTTTCTACCGCATCACAGCACCTTGGAGAAGATTACACAGTGGGGACACAATCCTTCTCCCCTTTACCTAGGCTCTGAATCGGCCTGCTTCGCTAGGAATAACAGCCTCTGAAGGGTTCTTCAAATTAAGGCCTGCACAAAGCTGTTCCATCTCCAGCCCAGCCTCTGCTTCTCTTCGTCCTGACGTATCCTAGTTGTCAACTCCTCCAGAGCAGGGACGACGTCTGTTCAACTCCCATCCCTCCTCGGGGCCCAGGGCTGAGCCGGATCCACGGTGGGTCCTCCGGAAGCCACGCAGTGGACAAGGCAGAGAGGACACGGCAGAGGGAAAATACACAACCACCAAGGTTGGGGATGAAATAAAATCTGACCGCAGCCTAGAAGTGGGTACAGGCACCAGGAGATGCTCCCTGGGTCCCGTGGACCCTCTGGCCGCCTACAGAAAGTTCAAGGGCAGACCACGGCCTTCCTGGACACGTGGCACAGACGCAGCTGCACCCTCCAGGCCCTGTTCACGCACCCGTTTTTAAATCCTCTGCTTCAGCTCCCATCGGGGCCCAGGTGTCATGTGTGCTCTTCAACAAGCAGAGGCCCAGCCCCAGAAATCTGTCAAGCCCTGGGCTATGACTGTCATCCTGATCACCCAGGAGGCCACAAGTGCCAGGCCTGTCTGTCACTGTCCCTCCTACCACCCTCCAAGGCAGGGGGGTTGTTCTTCCCTCCCTGGGAGCCTCCTCCTGAAGCCAGACCCTGCTGACGGACCCTGGGGCTCCATTCCTGTGCTGGTTCTCAGCACCTATCGGCCCAGGGCCTTCCTGCCAGACCGCAGCCCCCAGCCTTCTCCTAGAGCCCCTTCTCCTTGCCGCCTGCTGCAGACCTGGAGCCACGGAAGCTGTGCCCCGCAGGTGAATGAGTCACCTTGGGTCCTGGCTCCGCCAGACCCAGAGAAGTCCCTTCCGCAGAAAGGCTCTTGTCCCAAGGAGTTGGCCCAAAGCCCAGCCGGTTGTGCTCCAGTGGGGGGGTCGAGCCAGGAACCTCAGGGGCCATGAACGACCCCAGGCATGACCGGCTTTGTTTCCACCAAACTGCCTGCCTTTGATCAGCCCTCCTCCCAACACCAAGGAAAGGGAAGGCCGTCCCTCCTTCTGCTTGAGCACCCAAGTGTTAAGGAGCCAGGAGGAAGGCTCGGTGGGGGAGGAGCTGAGGAGTCAGGGCTGATCTGCCTCCCCAGAGGTGACTTATTAAACCGCCTCATCCTTGCTCACTGAGGATATTCCAGGAGGTATCAGTTTACTTTGCAAAACCAGTTCTTGCTGCTCAACAGTATGGGCTTGGTGAATGGCGGTGGGAAACCAGACACTCCTGGGAACGGCACCATTCCTGGGGAAAGGGAGCACTGGGGAAAGACACAAGCGCCCCCGCAGGTTATAAACCATTTTATTGTTGGCTGCGTGCTGGGACAGGGAGCAGAGTCTCCCGTGAAGAGGATATAGTGCAGTAATGCGATAGCCTCAAAAGAGGTGAGGCCCATTTTTCTCACCGTGAGGCAGAAACAGACTTATCTGTGTGCAAACCTGTCTGGTTAATGTGTGACGCTGTGAAGCCTGCAGAAAGGCAGCGTCCCACTATTTCCACTGTAAAGGCCGATTCTGCACCAGGTGTGAAGCGGCGGCCTTCTGGAGTGACACACACAGGTACCACACTGGTGCACCCCAGAAGACAACCTCAGGGTAGTGCATCTGGGTACCGCAGCACACTGGTGCATCCTGATTAGACATTTGGGGGACACCACAGCTGAGTTCAGAGAACATGGTACACCCTGGGAATTCCAAGGGCACCTCACCTGGATAGCACAGCACACTGGTGCATCCTGGGAAGACGTTCCTAGGGTACCGCACCTGGGTACCACGAAGACTGGTGCATCCCCTAAGATTGATATGAGAGTCAATGCATCCAAGCCACAGGGTTCATCCAAAAATCCTCAGGTGGAAACTTCCACTATTGTGCCGTGAACCCCAGGCTGGCCCAGGAAGGGCAGGGAGGCCAGCGTATTCGCCCACCGCACACCTTGCTCGCCCATCTGCCACTCTCCTACGCTTGTGGCTGCTCCACGGTGCAGGGCCGGCTGCCGAACTAGGCTTGTCGGCGTGGTGCTAACAAGCCCGGTGTGGTGCTGGACTCTGGGCCCTGTGTCCTCACTTCCCTCCCTCCCTCCCTGGTCACAGGCCCATTGGTGCACCCTTGGTCACCAGAGAAGCCCAGGGGAGGACGTACGGATGCTGCTGCTGCTGCCCCAAACCCTGCCCCTCAAACCCAGAGCATGGGGGTGGCTCTTAGGGCACCAGCCACCCAGCACCAAAGGACAATACAGTTCCTACCCTCTAAAGACAATGAACTTTTTCCTTTCTTGTTTTCTCTCAAAGCAACATCTCCCTAGGAAGCAATGCAGTGCGATCCCTTAGATCACCGAGAGAGAGCCTTTTCCAATGCCCCACGTGGCGAAGCCGGCACACGAATCCTTTTCTGAGACAGAGCAGCACCGCGCCCTGGTTAGTTTTGCTTCGAGCTTCAGGCTTACAGGTCTGCAGCACCCCGAAGCCTCAGGAGCCCAGGTGGAAAGTGCCGTCTACTGGCCCAGGGTTTCGCCTCAGAAGTCTACCAAGGGATGCCAGCCGACCAGTCAGGGCTCCACGTGCCTCTCCATCTCTCCCCCACACCCAGAGTTCTCTCGCCGACGAGGACTTTAGTACGAAAAGTGCCACCATGGCTGTACCCCCCACCCACCACGCGCACCCCACCAGGCCAGGGGTCCACACTGCCTCCAGTTCTGGCCACACCACCCAGGCACAGATCACAAAGGTGGGAATCAACATGGTGCCAGGTGTCCTGCAACGTGCCCAGCCCTCGCAGGTGCCGTTTCCAGGCCCACCTGGCCCACAGAAATCCTGTCCCTGGAGAAGGGTTTCAGGCCACACAGTGGAGGGTGGCAGGGCCAGGTGCTGAAGCCAGAGCTGGGGCCCCTCCTGGTTAGTCCAGGGTGTGCTAAACAGGGGGCTGAATATTCCAGAGTTTTAAAAGCCTGTTGTCCTTGGCAGGGTACAGGGCTCTCTGCCTCTGGCACATCTTCACCTCCTAGGAGAACTCCACGCACGTTTATTTCAGAGGCCACACGGTAGAGAGGAAAACACTGGACCAGCAGCAGAAGGGCCTGGGTTCTGATGTCAGCCTCACACCCACTAGCTGCGTGTGACCCTGGGCAAGCCACTAAACGTCCCCGGGCCTCATTTCCTCAGCTGTAAAATGGGGATAATTTCTGAACCATCTACCTCATACTTTTCACAGATCCTCTGATGACTCAGTTCTCTCTCTCTCCTATGACGAACCTACAATTAAAAAAGCAGACGGCATACCCGTGTCAGAACAGCACCGGTGCATATTTGTACCTACGTGCACACACACACATCATCCTGCTTCGTGACTCTGCTCTGGGACTCCATTCTCGGGGCCAGTCTGTTTTCTGCCCATGCAGCCTGTGTGGTACACTTTAGACGTTCCGTCATGCCCACAACACAGCGTGGGGCGTCACTGTTCAAATGGGAGGGAAGCCCTGCCAATGCCATTAGAGGCCGGCACACTTCCTCCTCGTGCCCAGTGCCAGGACAACCCCAGGGCCTTGCTGTCACAGGCTGTGAACCAGCCTGGCCCCACCTTAGGGGACTGGAACCAACTAAGGCATCTCTGCCAGAGAAGGTAGCCAGAACCCACTCTAATGAACCGGGTCTGGGCATTCCCTACTACCAATACGAAAACGGTGGTGACTGTAATTAATATTTATGTACTAAGTGCCAGGCAGCATTCTAAATATTTTAAATATATTGACTTATTTATCCTCATTCCAACCTTGTTGTGATTTGCATTTTATAGACGAGGAAACTAAGGCACAAAGATGCAGGGTGACTAGGACACGGTGATACCAGCTTTTGATGCAACTGTTCGCATCCAAAATGCACGGCCCCTTACACAAGGACTTGTTCTAGGGGAAAAAAATCAACCACAGGGTTCTAAACACAAAATTTTTATGCGAAGATTACTTATTTATTTTTATTTGCTTATTTATTTTACCTCAAAATATTAAGGGGGCACAAATGTTTTTGTTACATGGATACCTTGTATAATGTTAAGTCTGGGCTTTTAATGTCCCCATCACCAGGATAGTGTTCACTGTACCTGAGAGGTAAGTTTTTACCCCTCATCCCCTTCCTGACTCTCCTGTTCTTGGTTTCCAATGACCTTAATATCTCTTTGTACCAGTGTGTGCCCATCGATTAGCTACCGATTAATAGAGAGTACGTGTGGTGTTTGTTTTTCCGTTCCTGAGATACTTCACTTAGAATAATGGATTCCAGTTCCACCTAAGCTGCTACAAAAGACATTTCGTTCCCTTTTTATGGCTGAGTAGTACTCCATAGTGTGTACATATGCCACGTTTTCTTAATCCACTCATGAATTGATGGACACTCGGGCTGATTCCACATCTCTGCAATTGTGAATTGTGCCGCAATAAACATTCAAGAACAGGTGTCTTCTTGATAAAAAGACTTCTTTACCTGTGGGTAAATACCCAATAATGGGACTGCTGGATTGAATGGTAAGATGTATATTTATTTCTTTGAGGAAGCTCCATATTATTATTATTTTTTTTTTTTGAGACAGAGTCTCACTCTGTTGCCCTGGCTAGAGTGAGTGCCGTGGCGTCAGCCTAGCTCACAGCAACCTCAAACTCCTGGGCTCAAGCGATCCTCCTGCCTCAGCCTCCCGAGCAGCTGGGACTACAGGCATGCGCCACCATGCCCGGCTAATTTTTTCTATATATTTTTAGTTGTCCGATTAATTTCTTTCTAATTTTAGTAGAGACGGGGTCTTGCTCTTGCTCAGGCTGGTTTCGAACTCCTGAGCTCAAACAATCCGCCCGCCTCGGCCTCCCAGAGAGCTAGGATTACAGGTGTGAGCCACCACGCCCAGCCCGTATTATTTTCTATAGAGGCTGTATTATTAATAATTTGTAGTCCCACCAACAGTGTTAATAGGTGCTCCTAACTCTCTACATCTATGCCAGCATCTATTGTTTTTTGACTTTTTAATAATAGCCATTCTGACAGGCGTAAGTTGGTATCTCATTGTGGTTTTAACTTGCATTTCCCTGATGATTAGTGATGTTGAGCATTTTTTCACATATTTGCTGGTCATTTGTCTATCTCCTTTTGAAAAACTTCCATTCATGTCTTTTGCCCACTTTTTAATGGTGGTGTTTTTTTTTCTTACTGATTTGAGTTCTTTATAGATTCTGAATATTAGCCCTTTATTGGATGTATACAGTTTGTGAATATTTTCTCCCATTCTGTAGGTTGTCCATTTACTCTGTTGATTACTTCCTTTGCTATGCAGAAGCTTTTTAATTAAATTAAGTCTTATTAATTTATTTGTGTTGCTGCTGTATTTGCCTTTGGGGTCTTAATCATAAATTCTTTGCCTAGGCTGATGTCTAGAAGAATTTTTCCTATGCTTTCTTTGAGAATTTTTATGGTTTCATGCCTTACATTTAAGTCTTTTATCCATCTTGCATTGATTTTTATATATGGTGAGAAGTAGGGGTACTGTTTCACTCTTTTGCATGTGTCTATCCGGTTTTTCCAGTACCATTTACTGAATAGGCTTCCTTTCCCCAATGTTTGTAGTTACTCGCTTTGTTGAAGATCAGCTGGTTGTAGGTAGATGGTTTTATTTCTGGGTGCTCTATTCTGTTCCAGTGGTCTATGTCTTTACCCTTATACCAGTACCATGCTATTCATATTTTGGTTACTGTAGCCTTGCAGTATGTTTTGAAGTCAGGTAACGTGATGCCTCCTGATTTGTTCTTTTTGCTTAAGATTGCTTTGGCTCTTTGGGCTCTTTATTAGTACCAAATGAAGGACAGAATTATCTTTTTCTAGATCTGTGAAATATGATGTTGGCATTTTGATAAAGATTGTGTTCAGTCTTTAAATCATTTTGGGCAGTATGGACATTTTAACGATGTTGATTTACCAATCCATGAGCATGGGATGTTTTTCCATTTGTTTCTGTTATCTATGATATCTCTCACCAATGTTTTGTAGTTCTCCTTGTAGAGATCTTTCACCTCCTTGGTTAAGTATATTCCTAGGTATTTTACTTTCTTTGTAGCTATTGTAAATGGTATTGAGTCCTTAAGTGGACCCTCAGCTTAACTGTTATTAGTAGATAGAAATACTACTGATTTGTGTACACAGATTCTGTAACCTGAGACTTTGCTGAATTTATCAATTCTAGGAGTCCTCCAGTAGAATCTTAGGATTTTCTAGATACAAGATCGTATTGCCAGC
>NW_012151019.1:74943-93672 GCF_000956105.1 Propithecus coquereli
GTTCCTTGAGATGTGACATTAGGTTGTTAATTTGTCATCTTTTTGATGTAGGCATTTAAGGCCACAGCCTTGACTTTCCCCTTAGGACTGCTTTCCTGGCATCCCACAGATTTTGATAGCTTGTGTATCCTTTGTCTTTCACTTCAAGGAATCTTTTGATTTCCATCTTAATTTCATCATTGACCCAAGGATCATTCAGCAGCAAGTTAATTTCCATGACTTTGTGCAGATTTGAGTGTTTCTCTTGGACTTGATTTCTAGTTCTATTCCACTGTAGTCTGAGAAGATACGTGGTATGATTTTGATTTTTTTGAATTTGTTCAGACTTACTTTGTGGCCTAAGATATGATCGATCTTCGAAAATGTCCCATATGCTAATGAGAAGAATGTAAATTCAGTAGTTTTTGGGTAGAATGTTCTATAAATGTCTGTTAGGTCTATTTGTTCTAGCGTCCCATTTAAGTCCAGTGGTTCTTGAATGATTTTCTGCTTTGATGATCTGGCCAGCTCTGTCGGTGGGGTTTTGAAGTCCCCAGTAATTATGATGTTATTGTTTATTTCTTTGCTTATATCTAGTAGAATTTGCTTTATGAATCTGGAAGCTCCTGTGCTGGGTGCATATATATTTAGGATTGTCATATCTTCTTGTGAATTGCTCTCTTTACTGTTATATAATGATCATCTTTGTCTTTTTGTTTTTTTGGTTTTTTTTACCATTGTTGATTTAAAGTCTATTTTATACGATGTAAGAATGGCTACATCTGCTCGCCTTTGGTTTCCATTTGTGTGGAATTTTTTTTTCCATCTCTTTACCTTGATTCTGTGTGACTCCTTGTGAATTAGGTATGTTTCTTGGAGACAGCATATACTTAGGGGTGTTTCTTAACCATTCAGCCAGCCCATGTCTTTGAGGTGAGGCATTAAGACCATTCACATTCAGTGTTAGCATTGTTATGTGGGCTACTGTTCTGCTTAGGTGATACTTTGTTTTCCCTCTTGTGATATTGTTTTATAAGAGCTGTAAACTTTAATTTTCAGGTATTTTTACATTGGTGAATATCTACTGTGCTGTTCCACATATTAATATAAAGCAGTTCTGAGTATTTCCTGTAGGGCAGGTCTAGTAGTGACAAATTCCCTTAGTGTTGCTTGTCTGGAAAAGTATTTCTCCATCATTCATAAAATTTAGTTTTGTGGGGTACAAAATTCTTGGCTGGCAGTTGTTCTGTTTGAGAAGATTCAAAATGGGACCCCAATGTCTTCTGGCTCACAAGGTCTCTACAGAGAAGTCTGCTGTTAGCCTTATGGGTTTTCCTTTGCAGGTTAGCTGCTGCTTTCGTCTTGCTGCCTGTAGAATTTTCTCTTTCCTTTTGACTTTGGCCAGGTTGATGACTATGTGTCTTGGAGGTATCCTATTTGCTATGAATCTTCCCCGTGTTCAATGACCATCTTGTTTCTGGATATCTGAATCTCTGGCGATACCAGGGAAGCTTTCCTCAGTAATTTCCTCCAAATAGGTTTTCCATGCTTTTTGCTTTTTCTTCTCCCTTGGGGATACCTATAATTCATATATTAGTTCACTTCACACAGTCTCACATTTCTCTCAGTGATTGTACATTCTTCTTTATTCTTTTTTCTGCATCTCTGACCAACTGGGTTAGTTTGAGAGCCTTGGCTTCAAGCTCTGAGATTCCTTCTTCTGGTTGGTCTTCTAGCCTGTTGTTGAAGCTTTCCGCTGCATTTTGAAATTACCGAAATGACTCTTTCATTTTCTTAAGTTCTACTTAATAGTATTCTTTCTTATGTTGTCTAGCTCTTTAGCAACTTTTTCGTTTTTTTTGTTGTTGTTGTTGTTAATGTCTTGAAATATCTGGCTTCTTTGTGTTGGTTTTCAATTTTCTCTTCAATCCCATTTATCTTGTTTGCCATCCATATTGTGAATTCCATTTCTGTAATTCCACAGTTTCCTTTTGGTTGGGGTCCATTACTGCAGAGCCACTGTGATCCCTTGGCGGTGTCAAACTAACTAGCTTGTTCTTTCATGTTGAGCAAGTTCTTCTGTTTTTTCTTCTTATCTGAAACCCCTTCTCTCAGCTCAGGGCAGGTGGATTTGCATCACATCTGTTCTCCTTTGCTGGGAGTTCTCCTCCTTACTAAACAGAAGGTGAGGTCCCTAGATGGTGCTTTTGTGACCTACTCTGGAGGACAACCCGGCAGGGGAAGGGCAGGTGCACCGAGAGAGCCTGTCGTGTGGCTGTTCTGCATCCTCCCGTTCCCCTGTGATTGCCACTGGTGATTGCCATTGTCCAAACTGGTGCTGGATGGTCTTCGTGTGCAGTGGTGGGTTGTTTCCCCAGGCTGCTGTTGGAAGCTCGGGCTGAGAACTGGGCAAGTCCCTCTCCGTGGAGGCTGGTGTTATGGGAGATTGCTCTGCCTGGGTCTCCCCGAGGTGGTGACAGTAGCAGCTGGGCAAGGCTATCTACACAGTGATCGTGGGTGGCAGGGCTGTAGGCATTTGCTCCAACCAGGTCCAGGTGCAATGGGGGCTTGAGAGTAGCAGATCCCTGGCATAGCACTGGACAGCAGGGGCGGTTCCTGCCAGGCGGCCAGTGGGAGCCAAGGGGATAGGGCCATGGGTTCTGGCGGCAGCACTGGGACCTCAGGGGTAAAACTATGGGGCCCAGCAGCACTGGTGCCTCATGGGCAGGGCCGCAGGGCCCAGTGGCAGTGTTGGAGCCTCAGGGGCAGGGCCACAGGGCGCGGTGGCACCATGGGGTCAGAGATGCAGGGCCGGGTGACAGCATAGGGGCCATGGGGCCAGGGCTGCTCAGGTGGCATCTCTGGCACCAAATCCCCCATATAGGGGAGGGGTGCTTAGCTCCCAGTCACAGGAGAGTGTGTGCTCTCCCTGCTCCCTCCCCAGCCCAGGGCAATGCAGAACAGCTGCAGCAAAGTCGAGCCCTGCGTAGACCAGGCACCATGGACCGGAGAGCTCAGAACGGCATCAACTGCAGCAACCCAGGAAAGGAAGCCAGCAGATCCCTGCTGTGCCCACTCTCGGGTGCAATGTTGCTGCACAGACTTCAAGCAGCTCCCTGATGAGTCGGAGGTCTGCGGTATGGGGGTGGGGAGCGCTCACAGCTTGGGTCTCATTGTCTTCAGGGAGCAGGGATCCCCAGAGCTCTCTCCTCCTGTCCTTCCCCACATGTGGATGCCTCCTGCAGGTACCTTCCAGTCTTGCTGAGTGGATCACCCTGTCTCCCTCTCCTTCACTCTGAATGTCCCCTGTCACTTCTCTGATGATTCACAACGCTCTTTCCAAGAAGGCCCATGCGTAGGTGGGCAACTGTTCGATCCTCTCCTTGAGAATGGCATGTGTGGGCTGCCTCTAGTCCGCCCTCTTCTCTGATGGCACCGAGCACATCACACTGATGAGTAAGTATGATCTGAGCATATGGAAACTGGAGACAACATGTGTCACGTTCACAAAAAGAATGACACTTTGCAGAGCGCCTTTGCAGTTTCCACCACAGGCTTTGCTCACAGCGAGCTCAGACAATGCACTCAAGATAATTTAATTCCTCTGTGGAACTTGCAAAGAGTTCCAACTCCCAAGCTGGTGAAGTGTGTCCCTGGCCAAATGACGTTCCTACACCTCTTGGCTCAGTTCCTACAAACACAGAACCTCTCAGGGTTGCCATGGAGGGTGCCAGGCACACAGTAGGTGCTCAGGGGAGGCAGGACCTTCTCAGACGCAGCCAGCGGAGATGAGTGGAGACGGGGGCAGGAGCATCCAGGCTTTCTGCAACGGCCTTTCAACACAGAAGGGGCCAGAGGCACCTGACACTCTGGAACAACCTCTCTGGATAGATGAAGCTTAAAACATAAGATAATTTTACCAGATGACAACAAAACCAGGGCCAATAAACCCAGGCCCAGGAAAAACTTCCAAGGTCATTAACACCAGGGCTCGTTTTCTAGCCTCCCTGGGGGCTTTAGGCCAGTCAGGTTCAAAGGTGCTTTGCAAACAAGGTGAGCACCTAGAAGCTGTGCGTGTGTGTCTTCTGCTTTCATACTGCCACACTCTCCTGGACGTCGTGTTGAGATGACCAGGCAGAGGAGGCCATGCAGGGCTGGCAAACTGGCTCAGATGACAATCATGGCTCCACTGCGTCTTCTTCCAGGGCCCAGCCACCTGTGCAGCATGCATAGTAGGAACCATACACACAGTCTAGCCAAAACCCTTCCCAGGAAGGCGCTGACGACTGCCGCCTATGAGAATCCCCTTTCTATCTCCCCCAAGTTTCTAAAGCCAGATGCAAACAGAAAAACCCAAACTCTCATGCCTGCTGGGTTAGGCCCTGCACAAAGGCCCTGGGAGGCGATTGGAACAGGCAAGAGGAGCACAAGCAAGCTGTCGCCCTCCAGGGGTTTCCATAGGCTTTACGCTGCCACGGGAAGATTCCTGGCTGATGCCTGACAGAGCAGGAGAGGAGGGGAGGAAGCCTGAGGGACAAGCAGAGGGACCTAAGGTCCTGGACTCAGCTCCGGCTGCAGGGAGGGACGAAAACCACTTACTGGCCTGTGTTTCAGTTTCCCTGCTTGCTAAAGGAAGAGCGGACTGGACAGGATCAGCGGGTCTTAACCGTGGCTGAACATGAGAATTATCTCACCAGAAGAGAGCTGTCCAATAATAACTAATCCAGGCCCACCTGGGTCTGTTAAGTGAGACTGGGGTGTGTCGGGGGTGGGGTCCAGGCAATGCATTTCCAGGGCTCCGCAGTGGTTCTGCTCCGCAGCCGGGGGTGCGAGCCATCGCACAGGGCGACTCAAGTCCCTTCAAGCTTTAACCTTCTCTGCTGCCAGACGGCAGAACCACACGCCCTCAGGACTTGCTCTGAAACCACCCCCATTACAGTCACCACTGGAGTCTTAAGAACACAGAGGAACAGTCATCAAGCCTCAGGGATATCCCCGGCATGCCTCAGCCAGCAAGTGGGAGCACATGGGGGTGTTAAGTGAGCCCTAACCAACGTACAACCAGATTTCTGTCATCCGTCACATGGGAGCTGAGTTCCATCCCTGCTATTAACTCAGCCAAGCTCCCCACCTCGCCCCATGTAAAAGGAGAGCTGCCCCTTGCAGCTCTGGGCTGCCCTAGCCCAGCTTTCCAAGGCCCTGAACTCTGAGGCCCAGGCAGGTACCAGGTAGCCTGCTCTGGAAACATCCCAGGCTAAGGACTCCACCGTAGCAACTCCAGACCTGGCTGAGGGCCCTGCTTTTCCTGAGAGACACGAGCTACAGCAGGCAGAGCTACACGAGCAGACAAGGACGGCGTCAGCCACGCAGGGCTTAACTCAGACGCTCACGGTAAGCCTCAAACCCGTGTGTAAACAAGAAGTACACGTGGTGAGCGGTCAGCCACGTGAGCAACAAAGAAAATGTCTAAAAAAGGACCGAAACACTCAAACACGTGATGTTTCAACCAAATAAAGACTGGGATCTGTTCTAACAGTGGGCTGTGACTCAGGCACGCTTGGGGAGAGGGATGTATACTCCTTCTTCCTGGGGCTGGTGGAAGGACTTCCCCGGGTATTAATAGCCCTCAGCTGTCCCCACGAAAGCCACAGATTCCCTTCCCAGAGAAGGGCCGGGCCCAGCAGGACAGTGAACTATGAACCACTTTAATGTGCTGAGGTGGCAGGATGGGGAGTGAATATCTGCCTTCTCTCTTTTCACGCAGTTTTATTCAGATGCCTATCATGTAAGTGACAAAAATAGAAAGGACAAAATAAAGTCTCCAGGTTCCTGGTTCTCATCGGCCCAAGGCAGGACATCAGCCTGAATGCCAGCCCAGCACTAGGTCCAAGTAAAATCAAGGTACGCAGGGAACATCCTGTCCCCTACCTGAATGAGGGTCAAATTAGTCTGTCTCAAGGCCTAACTGGCCCCTATGGGCTCAGCAGCTGACAGCCAAGTGCAGTGGGGTGTTTACAAGCCACACAGGGGGACATAAGGTGAGAAAGAAAAAACGACCCCTTTCCACACTTCCTCCAAGTCCAGATGCTAAAGGAGAAGGAAGGGTTGTGTGGCCGGACCTCTGTTCCGCCTTCCTCCTGGCCCTCCCCGGCTCCCCCAGGGGAAAGTCACCAACTACCCTTCTAGATGTGATTCCAAGTTCAAAGCCGAAATCACTGACCTAGAGCCAGAAGGCTTCAAGAGGAAAGGGATGCTTCCGTGTCTGACAGTTTAATCCTGCTTGATTTAAGCATGAACTTCTAAAAAGTCTTCCTAACCTAGGACTATCCATCATGGACAGGAATATCTTAGCTGCCAGG
This sequence comes from Propithecus coquereli, assembly GCF_000956105.1. Classification (NCBI taxonomy): domain Eukaryota; kingdom Metazoa; phylum Chordata; class Mammalia; order Primates; family Indriidae; genus Propithecus; species Propithecus coquereli. The sequence goes on from NW_012151019.1 coordinate 81,282, forward strand.
GCTGAAGAGAAATTGCTTCAATGTAGAAAAACCCCTATGTTGACTCCAAGTAAAAAAGGTTTTTCCTTTAAAAAGAAACAAAAAAACAGAAGGCCGTGCACGGTGGCTCACGCCTGTAATCTTAGGACTTTGGGAGGCTGGGGTGGGAGGACTGCTTAAGGCTAGGAGTTCAAGATCAGCCTGAGCAACATAAGCAAGACCGCATCTCCACAAAAAAACAGAAAAATTAGCTGAGTGTGATGGTGCACACCTGTAGTCCCAGCTACTTGGGAGGCTGAGGCAGGAGGATCGCTTGAACCAAGGAGTTTGAGGCTGCAGTGAGCTACGGTTGTACCAATGTGCTCCAGCCCAGGCAACAGAGCAAGACCCTGTCTCAGAAACAAAAAAACAAGGAGGAAAAAGAAAAGAAAGAAAGAAAAGATATACTGTCAGATCCTGCTTAACTAGCCATGGTTACTTAGTCGCCCAAGTGGGGCAGAGAGATGCCACTTCTAAGGCTGGAGCCAGGGTTTCAAGCCCCCGTGAGCGACATCACACGCATTCTTAATAGACGCCCATTTCACTCTGAAGCATATTTGAGCACAGCATCTGGCACACAGCCATGTGTTCCACAAAAACCTTCCGTCCTCTTAACTTACGCTTTTGGCATTTCCATCTCATTATCAGACTCGAGAAGGTAGGGACCCATCTCACTCAGTGCAACACGGAAAGGGCCCCGTACTCTGTGCTAAATGAAGAAAACACAAGCTGGCACCTCGGAGGCACCTGTATCCTTAAAGCCTCCACTGCAGAGAACCCCGGTGAAGCAGAGGTTGCCCCGGGGCGCTCCCCATCCAATCTCCCAGCTTTCTGATTGTCCGTTCCAAATCGGCTCTACTGGACACCAGGGGGCAAAGCCCACAGGCAACCCGCTGTGGGTGATGGTCCCAAAGTCACCTTCCACATACCATAGGCAAAAAACCAACAGCTGGTCTCACTTTATTTCAGGATTCCCAGTGCCTAAGTGAGTTAACAAGGAAATAAAACAAAACCAAAACACCAGAAATTTCAAAAGCCCAGAGAATGGGGTAACACAGCCTGAACTCCCATCACCTGTCAGAACCAGAGTGGAGGAAACAGGAGGCTCCGGAGAGAAAGGACGTGGGTTCGGTCCTCTGGCTCTGCCACTTACTGTTTTAACATCTTGGACTTTGTGACAAGGGTCCTCGGTTTCTCTGAGCTTCCTCATCTTTGAGATGGGAATAAATGCCATCCCATGAAGGTGAAGGCTGAACGAGGAAGGCATGTAAGAGTTCCTGGCGGCAGCCCCTGAAGCCCGCCACCTTGAACACCAAGCACTTAACACAACGGCAGTCACAAGACAGAATGTTCTGGAAGCCTCGAAAGCTAACCTATTCATTAGGTACCTGTGCGTTGGGCCTCAGCTCGACCCTGGACACAGGTCTTTCAGTTTACCATCATCCTCACTGTACAAACCCTCTCGCTGCAAAAAACCCCAATGGGCTCCCTGCTTTTTTTCTTCAATTGTGATAAAATACTCATACCCTAAACCTTACCATTTTAACCTTTCTAAGTGCACAGTTCCATGGCCTTAAGTGCATTTACACTGGTGGGCAACCATCACCACCATCCACTTCTAGAATATTTTCATCTTGCAAAACTGAAACTCTGTAGTCACAATAACTCCCTGCGTCCCTTGCTTTTTAAGTCAGATGATGTCTAAAATCAGGCAGCTTCCTAAAGACTCAAAGTTAAATATTCATGAGTGTACTATATTCCTTTTTCTTGTTCTTAAAGTTTTTGCTCTGGAGTTGGAAGTCTAGTTACCCCTCATACTTTCTAAACTCTTTCCAACCACATCTGAACACACTCTTGGATTTCGAAGTCACACCCTCAGTTTACCTCTTCACTCCACTTGGCTGCTCCCGGCTGACCGTGTTCCCACCAGCACAGCCATCTCCAGGGGCTCTAGCTCTCCCCTCCTGAGACTGTGCCTAGGAGGGGTCCAAACACACCCAGGAACTTACGTGACCCATAACCTTTGGCATCCATCACCCCTTCCTACCACATCCCTCCCCTCAAATCCCCAACCCAGTAAATCTGGAGGTGCGGGTCAGCTGTGGACATGGAGCTCCGGGTCCTGACATCAGCCTCCCAGAGCAGGAGAGGGACCTCAATTAGTCAGAACTAGAGGAGGAGACTCCTTTCAAAGGGAAAAAAGGAAGGAGGAAGGCTTCACTGGTCACATTCCCAATTACCTTCTGTTTAAGAAGGCTGTTGGAGTTTAAAGGGACGAGATCAAAAGGCCTGTCAAAGTGGCTTTGCCTTTAGAAATCAATTTATCTCGTCTTCTGAACCCCAGAGTCGATAGCAATCCAGAGTTTCCATCAGGCGAAGCATAAAAGGAGGAATATTTTAGAGTCCACGCTGGCCCATCCCATAAACCTGCCCCTGGGAGTTCTGCCGCTGCTTCCAGAAAGTGCCAGCTCCAGGGCCACGCCACAGGGACCCAAGCAAAGCTCAGCAGGCGTCAGGGTGGCCCTGCAGCCAGCACCTGCGGTGCCAACCAGGAGCGGCACAGCCACCAGGGATCCTGTCCAGAGGAAGTCCGCACACCTGGCAGGACACGGAGAAAGCAAGTCAGAGCGGAGGGGTGTCACGATGGCAATAAGGAAAGTAATTAAACCTGGTTCAGAGAGTCTTCGTGGGCTCCACAGAGGGGACACAGGGAAGGTGCTGGGGCAGGAGAAACTGCAAAGCCAGGACACGGGCGGTGGAGGCGGGAAGCAGCCTGGAGGGGTCTGGTATTAGCCACAGCGCGCAGGCCCGCCGGGAGCACGCCGCTCTCTGACCCGCACAACCCAGAGAGGTGAGTCCAGCTATTATCCCCAACTGACAAAGGAGGAAACAGCTTGGCCCCAGGTCACACCAGCATCAGGGCGGCCTGGGAGTCCTGTGGGGAACTGACTCCTGAGCAGGGAGGGGACGACACACCCAGCTACCTGCTATTTTGTTTGCAAGACAGTTGGGGGCATCCCCCCAACAACCACAGGTAGGGGAACAGATGAGGAAGAGATGGCCTGGGTGAATTTTACCTCCTCAAGGAAGAAACAAGGTTAAAAGCAGGAGATGAAAGAGGAGGGTCAGATTTGTCTGGCCAGGTGACCCACACCTCAGCCCCTATCTGGTTTACCCTGAAGGTCTGGGCAACCTGTTTGGGATTAACTGCCCAAGGTTATCAAAACAGCCCAGACTTATCAGAAATCACCAGCTCTTCTTTTGGCATCTAAGCTTGGGGATATTTACCTCTGCAACTTAGTCCATTCCCGTCTGAAAAATTCAACTTTGCAAGCTCTACTCTACAAAACCCGAAAGCCACAAACTCTCCCCCCCAGAGCGGGGAGCTAGGAGACCAACTGAGCACAAAAAGTGCCACAACTGCTCCAGAGCCTTCGGTAGCCACAAGTGCACACTTTAAAAGGATGTAAGTCTGACTCACTAGACAAGAAGATGAGCTTGTTTGGTTACTAAGCTTTGGAAAGGAGGCAAAAAATTTATTTTTTAAAATTTTAAAGTCATTAAACCTAAACCTTAGAAAGCTCAGGGGAGCCAAGCTGGCTAGACGAGGTTGAAAATAATCAATTTAATTTCCACCCCCCAGGGACTGGGCCTCCCGGTACCTGACATATGGCATTTCCATCAACAAAGCACACACCACATGAAAAGCCTACAGGTCTGCGTGAAGACAGCAGGGGACCCGGTAAGCGCAGGACTCAAAGGCTCCAGAGCCACCCCCCATCGCACCTCCATCCCGGTTTGCCCCCACTTACCCCCAGTTAGGGCCCGAGTCCCTGCTGTGTGCCAGGGACAGTAAGGAAGGGAGACCCCTGACCTCCGATCAGTCAACAGTATAGAAAGGGCAACGGGTCAGGGGCCTCGCTAGGGTCATTTTAGCCTAGAAACAGGACTCCCGGACCCAGCCCAGTGCAATACCCAGCGCAATACCACGTTCCCTGAATGTAACGGCTCAGTCTCTGAATTATTTAGTCCACTGAGGTGTGGCTTATATTGTCATGTATCTTGTCATTAACTCACGCTGACGGGAGACACGTTTCCACGCCGGTGCAGGGCGAGACAAAGTGAAGAAGAGTCAGTGCCCGCGTTTAAGGAATGTCATTACTGGTGGGGGATAAGATCGTGAGGCTCCCCTCAGTGCGACAGCATGGGGAAGTCGCTCAGCACGCCGCACGCACACAGGAAGCTTAAAATACAAAGATCACACAGGAGAACGACGTGTGGGCAAGAGACAAGCACACATGTGCACACGTGTTAGACTAATCCAAATGACTGAGAGAGCACTGGAGGGGCCCGTGATAATGTGCTCAGTAACAAATGAACTCGGCGTGGTGGGGGCACAGGCTGCCCACCACCCTCTGCCAGACGGGTGGGAACCTATCGCCCCCTGTCCTGCCTCGCTGAGACCTCACAGGGCTCTTACTGATCCCTCCCTACACCCTCCCAGGCAGGCACTATTAATATCCCTCCTTTCCAGATAAGAAAGACTCTCAGAGATAAGTAACTCGCCCAAGGCCACAAACCTGAGGGGTGAGCTCAAAGGAACCCACTATACTCGACCTTGTGCCTCTACAGATGGTGAGGTTTGTAGTTACTTTTCTTACTCTTTCTGTTTTTATTTGGACTCCTGTCTCCTGTCTCCCAAGTCCTCCACCTACAAGTAACTGTGCCCCCTCTGCCTGCGGAATACAGGCTGACAAGAGCTTCCCCGCCACCACGTGAGCTACCGCTATTATTGTTGACTGATTCAAAAACCTTTCTGTTATTCCATTCGAGCCTCACAACAACCTATAAGGTAATTACTATCCAGATTTTTACAGGTGAGGTTAAATGAGGCACCCTAAGTCGCACTGCTAGGAACAGGGACACGGTTCTAGACCTGCAAGAGTTAAACGACCCCAGCTGACAGAGCAGTGGAGCTCTCCCTCCTTCCTGCCCTCCCACCTCCCATCCCACCTTGTAACCAAAGAGACCACCCCGCAGAGCTAGCTCATCCACTTGCACCAGGCAGTGGCTAATCTCCTGGTACCCCCAGCTGAGAAAGCAAACCCGGCCGCTCTGTCCCCAGCCTGGCGGGCAGGGCAGTCCCAGCTGCAGCTAATGGAAGCCATAGGCGACTTCTCTCTGGAGCCTCACTGTGCCCCATGTCTTCCCGCGGAGAGTACCCCCATATTTAGACTACCACCTTTGGACCCTAAAACTGCTGAAAACCCAATCCCAAACCAATAGAACCCCTCCCTGCAGTGTACACACAGTGGCCTCCACTCTCTACCTTCTGAAACCTCTGCCTCCCCCCAAGATATCACCGACACACTCAGAATCCGCTGATACAGGGTGTGGCCTCTTCACCCTCCACGGTCCTTGGCTGAACCCACCAATTTCAGCTAAGCACTTCCTCATCCTCAACCTTCCTCTCATTACTAGAAAAGTGAGACCAAAACTGCATCGTGAAGGACCAAGGCCCCGAATGCCATGGCAAAGCAGCAGAAAAATCTCTGCCTTTCCAAAAGGAACAGTTGAATAACAAAAACTGTTACTAGCCCTGGATGGGAGCCACGCAGCCGGCTTTTACGGAGAGGCAAAGCTTGCCTGGGCACGTTCTCCAGAGACTCCTTCTGACAAACCAGTTATAACATCAAACATGCTGATCTTGGCATTTAACACCAAAACCCAAGGCATAGAAGAGAATCTTTTTTCTCTCTCTCTCCTTTTAAAAACAAGAAATCCGTTTCCCTCCTTTTTGTCACGAAAGGAACTGTACCTCTCAGCACGCCCTGGCTGGCTGGTGTTTAGGACACTGCCATGCGCCAAGCCTGTTTCTAACCTTCATTCATTCCGGCTTTGCTTGTGGCTCACGACACTGGACACCCACAGCACGGTTTTCAACAGGAGCTGAGCCAGACCCAGCTAGAAATGACACCGATGAGGACCCACGACCAGGAAGCACAGCTCACTCTCGGCCCTTGTGCACTTAACGTGCGTGGTTTCACTGTAATTCTGGGGAAGCACAAACTCAGAACTCTTGCCCTGTGATCAGGGTGACCACTCAGCTCCCCCCCCGCCCCAACAGCCTGGCTGCTCACTTGCGTGCACTGCACGTCCCACGACAGCCTCAAAAACACAACTCTTTTTAAACAAATGGCTATGAAGCAAGAGAAAGCTGAGCAGAAGGTGAAAAAGTCAATCCTTGACATGGTGAGAGGAGAGAGGAAGGCGAGGAGCAGGGAGAAAGTGCAGCTCTGCAAGCCTAGGACGTGAGCAGGGTTTTGGGGACTGTGCTGAGTAAGCAGAGCAAAGCGAGGTGGCAGCCACAGGGGTCTGGGTGGCACCCGCAACACCTGGGAGCAAAAGGTAAGACTCCCGAGCCAAGAGCCCCCTGCCTCCCATTAAGCAATTCAAGGTCCAGAGGAGGAGCCCCCAGACACCAGCAAGACCGTGTCTATGCACGCGCACACACACACAAACACACATTCATTCTCTCTCTCTCTCTCTCTCTCTCTGTCCCCTCCCCTGCCCAATCTCTTCGTCCTGGCCAAACTCCAACTCTGCTAATTACATCAGACCCACTTTTCACCCTCCAAACCCCCTGCAATTAGCCCTGAATCTCTGCTTCCTGCCCCTCTAGGGGGTGAGGGGTGAAGTCTGAGGCCAGCTGCTCCCTCCTTTCCACCCTCCGCCCAACCCCGGAAGTTTCAGAGGTGCCTGAAGCAACCCAGTCCCTTCCCCTGGGGCTCCGGGCCTGGATGACAAGGGGGGGCCCCTCGGAGGTGGCACTCCCAGCCTGGCACACCACGAGGCTCCCACCCGACTGTGCCTGCGGATCCTGCAGGCCCCTCACAGAACAGTCGGTCCCACCCACAGCGGTTATCCCCTACATGATTCTGGGAAGCTTAGTTTTTAGAAAAATCTTCTCCAAGCAGCCAACAACCAAGAAAACATGCACCCTTCTGGGGCTGTTCCCTCATCTGTAAAATGGGGCCAGCAATTTCTTCCTCAGGATGCCGACATAACGGTGGAAAAGGACCAGGCTCTAAGGCTCCCAGCACAAGCGCTCGGTGAAGACTACACTCCCTCCGGGTGATCTCTCAGCCTTTTGATTTGGGCACAGATTTGAGTCCCAAAATTTCTGGTTGCTATTCAACACTTTTTTGAGATGGGATCTCTCTTTTTTCCCTGGGTAGAGTGCAGTGGGATCATCATAGCTCACAGCAGCCTCAAAGTCCTAGGCTCAAGCAATCCTCCTGCCTCAGCCTCCCGAGTAGCTGAGACTAGACAGGCAAGTGCTACCACACCCAGCTAATTTTTCTATTTTTTGTAGAGATGGGGGTCCCGCTCTTGCTCAACCTTGTCTTGAACTCCTGGCCTCAAGCGATCCTCCGCCTTGGCCTCCCCAAGTGCTAGGATTTCAGGCATGAGCCATCTCGCCCAGCCTAGGCAGCATTTCTTTTGACAACAAAAAGGAGGGAAAAGAAAGGAAACCAAGTCCAACTGGCGATCTAACCTCCAGCAGAAACAAAACCTGCCTCCCAAGAGGTGTGGGGTTCAGCACATCATCAGGCATCCTCGCCCGTGTGCTCCTTGGCCGACGGCGGGGCCACTGAGCTCAAAACACAAGCACCAGGAACAACCAGGGCGGCGGCAGCAGCAGCAGCACAGGCTGGGCGTGGATGCCTTTTGGTAAGTGTGGAAAAGGGAATTCTAGTGGCCCTGAAGCTGTAGCCCCTCTCCGGCCCCCTCTGGCTGCCAGGAAGCTGCTGCAGCGCAGCTTTCCCAGCCTCGGTGCTGGCTCCAGGTGGACACTGAGCGACCTACTGCGTGGTGTGCAGGGCGGCTGGAGCGCTCACTGCCGACCACTCCCCACCATCGTCCTCCCACCTGGGGGCTCCTCGCTGTCTCCTCGGGAGCCCCTGTGCTCTGCCCAGCCTTATCACGGGAGCTGCTCCCACTTCCTCACCTGCTTATGTGATCTCGAGCCAAGGCCCCAACGACTCCTGGGGTCTGCACCCCCAGCCTGTCCCCCAGACCCACCTGCCCACAAGGCCGACACCAAGCAGGCCTGCACCCTGCCAAGCCCACTCCTCTCGTCCACAGCTTGGCCCCACCACCGCCCACAAGTCAAATTGGGAACCCAGGCGCCCCTCACCCCTGGAGCCCCACACCCAGGCGGGACCCACCGCAGGAGTCTCCAGGAGCTCGGCCTGCTCTCTGCTGCTCCTGCCTCAGTCCAGGCCCCCAAGACCTGCCCCTGCTCCCCGCTCCCTTCTCAGGGCCACACGGGTGCCAGTGTTTCTTTCTTAAACTTTCCCTCTTAAGAATGCCCTGCAAAGACACAGGAATCCTTCAGGATGAAGCAAACGTTCATTAATACGAGGTGTTTCACCACCTGGAGCCTCCCCCTACCCTGCCCTGCAAAAGCTCCAGCCTCCAGGCTGCTTTCTGTCTCCATCCCCGAGGACACCCCCTTCCTGCCAGTCTGGCTCCCCCAACCCCTCCAGACACAGGCCAGGCACATCCTGATGTCACCCCGCCAAAGAAAGCTCTCCAGGATCCCTGCCTGCATCCCGTGACACCCCATCCTGTGCACACGCAGAGGTGCACACACACAGGTCGCAGCAGGTCATTTACCCAGCCTCTCGCCCACCCCACGGGACGTGTAGGACATAGCGCCCAAAGGACAAGGAAGAGAAACAAAGGCAAAAGAACCGGGTGACCCGGTGAGTGACACCCACTCTGGGCCTCCAGAGCTTCCACATCCTGCATTTCATCACTCCACAGATACTGGCGAGAGAACGGGGAGACAGGAAGAGGAAAGGAGGCGCCCACACAGACCACTGCCCTCCCCAGCCTCACTTCCCAGTGCAGTCTGGAGGGTTCTCTCCTGAACTTTAAACTGACTGCAAAAGTTCCCATAGAAGCCCCGTAAGCTGCTGCATTTGTCGAGTCCACCGGCAGACAAAGGCTCCCACTGCCCATATGGGGACGGAGCCCAGTCCTGGGGCTGGACCCCCCACCCCAGCCAGGCTCTGTCCCACCACGTGGAGGTTTTGTTCTCTAACCCCTCCGCAACCCCTCAGGCAGTCTTTGGAGAGACCCCAACTCAGCACACAACGATCCTCCGGAACAAGGGAAGTCCACCCAGGCACACAGCAAAAACAGCCTCAGGACTCCACGAGTGTGAGGGAGAACAGCAATCTCCAGCATTCAACAGCAACAGAGAACACCGCACTTCAACAAATACCGTCAACAATGGGCAATTCACCAAAGAAAAGGAAAAAAACCCATAAATAAGGCAATTCTGGCAATAAGCCGCAGAAGTCCTCAAAGTATTCATGCCCTTTGACCCAGGAACTCCCTGCTAGGAATTTATCCTAAGGAAATAAAAACATTTGTTGAAAGACTTATGTACCGTGTATGTTCATGGTGGTATTGTTTATAATTCTGAGATAGAAAGAACTCAGTATCAATGATAGTAGTACAGCCACAGGATGAAATGTCACACAGACACTAAAATACATATTACAGAACAATGCTTAGGGGCCGGGCGTGGTGGCTCACACCTGTAATCCCAGCACTTTGGGAGGCCAAGGCGGGAGGATCATTTGAGCCTGGGAGTTCGAGACTATCCTGGGCAACTTACCAAGACACCGTCTCTACAAAAGCAAAAAATAAAAGTTGGCTGGACGTGGTGGCACGTGCCTGTAGTCCTAGCTACCCGGGAGGCTGAGGCAGGAGGATCGCTTGAACCCAGGAATTCAAGGTTGCAGTGAGCTGCAATCACGCCACTGCACTTGAGCCTGGACGACAGAGTGAGACCTTGTCTCAAAAATAAATAAATATTTAATGGCATGGGAAAATGCTCACTACATGGTAAATGGAAAAAAAAAAAAGATTATAAACAGTGTGAAGAGTACGATTCACACTTTGAAACACACACACACAGCAAGCATTAAGTACCAAAATGTTAACGATGACGTCCCTAGATGGTGAGAAAATGGGAGAATTTAATTTCCTATCTCCTAATCTAGAATAAGAACATATTTTCATAATCAAAAATGTTATTTTTAATTTGCTCAGGACATGTATGTAAACTACAAAACCAAGAATACAGCCCTCCTAGTTAACCTCTGAAGTCAAAGGTGGAGAAAGTAATTTCTCCTCTGCAAATTCAATACAATGTGTTATTCCTAAAGCAAATTCCTCTTGTACCTACAGCTGTGGCCTGAGTGGATTATAAGTTCCCTTGAACACTGTTCCTGTCCATCAAAGCAGTTAAGCAGACATAACTTTAACCAAACCCCCTAGACCTGCGGTCCCCAGCTCCGAGGCTGTGCACCTCTACTGGTGGTGGCCTGTGAGGAACCAGGCCGCACAGCAGGAGGTGAGCGGTGGGCCAGGAAGTGACTCTGCATTTACAGCCACTCCCCATCGCTCGCATCACCGCCTGAGCTCCGCCTCCTGTCAGATCAGCGGCGGCATTAGATTCTCACAGGAGCACAAACCCTACTGTAAACTGCGCATGTGCAGGATCTAGGTTGCACGCTCTTTATAAGAATCTAACGCCTGATGATCTGGGGTGGAGCTGAGCCGGTGATGCTAGCGCTGGGAGCGGCTGCAAATACAGATCATCATTAGCAGAGAGGTTTGACTGCACAATAAATGTAATGCACTTGACTCATCCAGAATCCATCCCCCACCTCACCCCACCCCTCTCCAGTCTGTGGAAAAATTGTCTTCCATGAAACCGGTCCCTAGTGTCAAAAAAGTTTGGGACCACTGCCCTAGACCACACCAACTAGACAGACGAGAGTTTAATGCGTTATTCCCAATGATTCCAAATGTACATTTCCCTCGGTTCTTACTTCTGACAAAAGGTTTTCATTCTTCAAACTAAGTGTACACATTTCTGAAGATAATTCTAATTTTTAGTAAACAGCCCATGTACTCATATGGCAAGAGTACACACACACATACAACCCATGTACACATACGGCAAGAGTACATACACACACACACAGAGCTTTGTGTGATCTTTAGACCAAACTTCCATAAATGGTATCATAGCACACTGCCTATAAAGTTTCTGTCAAAAGTAAGAATAGAAGGAAATGTACATTTGACATCACTGGTGGAAACAGCTTCAGGGCTATTTTCCAAAGGGACACACACACACACACACACACACACACACACACACACACAGAAAGAATATAGACATGATACTACCAAGCTAGATACTACCAAGTTTATGATAGGTGCTACTCTAGAAAGGGAGAGAGGGAGGGATAACTGGAGTGAGTGACATGCTGGGGACTTCTGTCTTAGAAGAAATTTGTTTCTTAAAAAAAGCGAAAAAAGGCCTCAAGCAAATATGAAAAACATGCACATGTTCATATTTGTTTTGAATGAAAGGTACATGAGTCTTCATGGTAACCATCTGTACTGTTTTATTTTTAAGTTTTCAAAGCAATAAAGGAAAAAGAAAAGTGCTTTCGGAGGATAAGGCACCCCCGGGGCTATACTTATTCTGCTGTTTCATTTGCGACAAAGAACAACCTTCTGGGTCCATCCTGACCTGGTGACCACGGCAAGAGCCCAGAAGTCGGAGAGCTGAGTTCCAGGGACCCACACACAACTTCGAGGTGATCTTAAACTCTCAATCTCAGCCGTCTCTGGTCATCACGAGACTGTGGAACTTCAGCCCGGCCCCTCCCTGGACAGAGCGCGCCCAGCAGGCCCAGGGAGAACCGCCCGCCCAGACGGATGGCGAGAAGCGGCCTCACAGCCAGGCGCGGCCAGCGAGGAGGGAGGCTCGCGGAAACCGGGCAAATGCCCTGCTTCAGAGTAAGCCCCAGGGGTACGTCCCTACATGCACCTGAGGGTCCTGACTCCCCGGGGAGGAAAGCCACACGTGGACCTGACAGAGAGGTTCATCGGCACACACCGAATCCACCCCGGCCACCGTCTGACGGGCTTGCCACCAGCACGAAGCCAAAGAAACCGCAGGAATCTCATGTGACAAGTGGGGCCTGTCGGGAGAAGGAGCAAGACCAAAGGTGTCCAGGACGCGGAGTGGCGGAGATACCGTGCCCAATCCACATAAACACGTCTCAGCACGTGCTGCACCAGGCGGACTTCTGCTGTATCAGCCTGACTTTCAGACTGGCTCCACTGTCCACGTTTAATGTAAACATTCAGGGTTCCGAACGGAAAAAATGAACCATTATATAAACAACAAATTTAAATTTGGTGAGTAAACATGTGTCCTATGTCGTAGGGCCCAAGCCCAACCAGCCTGGCATCGGCAGTGTGGGTTCGG
>NW_012151019.1:95847-130249 GCF_000956105.1 Propithecus coquereli
CCGATGAGGACCCACGACCAGGAAGCACAGCTCACTCTCGGCCCTTGTGCACTTAACGTGCGTGGTTTCACTGTAATTCTGGGGAAGCACAAACTCAGAACTCTTGCCCTGTGATCAGGGTGACCACTCAGCTCCCCCCCCGCCCCAACAGCCTGGCTGCTCACTTGCGTGCACTGCACGTCCCACGACAGCCTCAAAAACACAACTCTTTTTAAACAAATGGCTATGAAGCAAGAGAAAGCTGAGCAGAAGGTGAAAAAGTCAATCCTTGACATGGTGAGAGGAGAGAGGAAGGCGAGGAGCAGGGAGAAAGTGCAGCTCTGCAAGCCTAGGACGTGAGCAGGGTTTTGGGGACTGTGCTGAGTAAGCAGAGCAAAGCGAGGTGGCAGCCACAGGGGTCTGGGTGGCACCCGCAACACCTGGGAGCAAAAGGTAAGACTCCCGAGCCAAGAGCTCCCTGCCTCCCATTAAGCAATTCAAGGTCCAGAGGAGGAGCCCCCAGACACCAGCAAGACCGTGTCTATGCACGCGCACACACACACAAACACACATTCATTCTCTCTCTCTCTCTCTCTCTCTCTGTCCCCTCCCCTGCCCAATCTCTTCGTCCTGGCCAAACTCCAACTCTGCTAATTACATCAGACCCACTTTTCACCCTCCAAACCCCCTGCAATTAGCCCTGAATCTCTGCTTCCTGCCCCTCTAGGGGGTGAGGGGTGAAGTCTGAGGCCAGCTGCTCCCTCCTTTCCACCCTCCGCCCAACCCCGGAAGTTTCAGAGGTGCCTGAAGCAACCCAGTCCCTTCCCCTGGGGCTCCGGGCCTGGATGACAAGGGGGGGCCCCTCGGAGGTGGCACTCCCAGCCTGGCACACCACGAGGCTCCCACCCGACTGTGCCTGCGGATCCTGCAGGCCCCTCACAGAACAGTCGGTCCCACCCACAGCGGTTATCCCCTACATGATTCTGGGAAGCTTAGTTTTTAGAAAAATCTTCTCCAAGCAGCCAACAACCAAGAAAACATGCACCCTTCTGGGGCTGTTCCCTCATCTGTAAAATGGGGCCAGCAATTTCTTCCTCAGGATGCCGACATAACGGTGGAAAAGGACCAGGCTCTAAGGCTCCCAGCACAAGCGCTCGGTGAAGACTACACTCCCTCCGGGTGATCTCTCAGCCTTTTGATTTGGGCACAGATTTGAGTCCCAAAATTTCTGGTTGCTATTCAACACTTTTTTGAGATGGGATCTCTCTTTTTTCCCTGGGTAGAGTGCAGTGGGATCATCATAGCTCACAGCAGCCTCAAAGTCCTAGGCTCAAGCAATCCTCCTGCCTCAGCCTCCCGAGTAGCTGAGACTAGACAGGCAAGTGCTACCACACCCAGCTAATTTTTCTATTTTTTGTAGAGATGGGGGTCCCGCTCTTGCTCAACCTTGTCTTGAACTCCTGGCCTCAAGCGATCCTCCGCCTTGGCCTCCCCAAGTGCTAGGATTTCAGGCATGAGCCATCTCGCCCAGCCTAGGCAGCATTTCTTTTGACAACAAAAAGGAGGGAAAAGAAAGGAAACCAAGTCCAACTGGCGATCTAACCTCCAGCAGAAACAAAACCTGCCTCCCAAGAGGTGTGGGGTTCAGCACATCATCAGGCATCCTCGCCCGTGTGCTCCTTGGCCGACGGCGGGGCCACTGAGCTCAAAACACAAGCACCAGGAACAACCAGGGCGGCGGCAGCAGCAGCAGCACAGGCTGGGCGTGGATGCCTTTTGGTAAGTGTGGAAAAGGGAATTCTAGTGGCCCTGAAGCTGTAGCCCCTCTCCGGCCCCCTCTGGCTGCCAGGAAGCTGCTGCAGCGCAGCTTTCCCAGCCTCGGTGCTGGCTCCAGGTGGACACTGAGCGACCTACTGCGTGGTGTGCAGGGCGGCTGGAGCGCTCACTGCCGACCACTCCCCACCACCGTCCTCCCACCTGGGGGCTCCTCGCTGTCTCCTCGGGAGCCCCTGTGCTCTGCCCACCCTTATCACGGGAGCTGCTCCCACTTCCTCACCTGCTTATGTGATCTCGAGCCAAGGCCCCAACGACTCCTGGGGTCTGCACCCCCAGCCTGTCCCCCAGACCCACCTGCCCACAAGGCCGACACCAAGCAGGCCTGCACCCTGCCAAGCCCACTCCTCTCGTCCACAGCTTGGCCCCACCACCTGCCTACAAGTCAAATCGGGAACCCAGGCGCCCCTCACCCCTGGAGCCCCACACCCAGGCGGGACCCACCGCAGGAGTCTCCAGGAGCTCGGCCTGCTCTCTGCTGCTCCTGCCTCAGTCCAGGCCCCCAAGACCTGCCCCTGCTCCCCGCTCCCTTCTCAGGGCCACACGGGTGCCAGTGTTTCTTTCTTAAACTTTCCCTCTTAAGAATGCCCTGCAAAGACACAGGAATCCTTCAGGATGAAGCAAACGTTCATTAACACCGAGGTGTTTCACCACCTGGAGCCTCCCCCTACCCTGCCCTGCAAAAGCCCCAGCCTCCAGGCTGCTTTCTGTCTCCATCCCCGAGGACACCCCCTTCCTGCCAGTCTGGCTCCCCCAACCCCTCCAGACACAGGCCAGGCACATCCTGATGTCACCCCGCCAAAGAAAGCTCTCCAGGATCCCTGCCTGCATCCCGCGACACCCCATCCTGTGCACACGCAGAGGTGCACACACACAGGTCGCAGCAGGTCATTTACCCAGCCTCTCGCCCACCCCACGGGACGTGTAGGACATAGCGCCCAAAGGACAAGGAAGAGAAACAAAGGCAAAAGAACCGGGTGACCCGGTGAGTGACACCCACTCTGGGCCTCCAGAGCTTCCACATCCTGCATTTCATCACTCCACAGATACTGGCGAGAGAACGGGGAGACAGGAAGAGGAAAGGAGGCGCCCACACAGACCACTGCCCTCCCCAGCCTCACTTCCCAGTGCAGTCTGGAGGGTTCTCTCCTGAACTTTAAACTGACTGCAAAAGTTCCCATAGAAGCCCCGTAAGCTGCTGCATTTGTCGAGTCCACCGGCAGACAAAGGCTCCCACTGCCCATATGGGGACGGAGCCCAGTCCTGGGGCTGGACCCCCCACCCCAGCCAGGCTCTGTCCCACCACGTGGAGGTTTTGTTCTCTAACCCCTCCGCAACCCCTCAGGCAGTCTTTGGAGAGACCCCAACTCAGCACACAACGATCCTCCGGAACAAGGGAAGTCCACCCAGGCACACAGCAAAAACAGCCTCAGGACTCCACGAGTGTGAGGGAGAACAGCAATCTCCAGCATTCAACAGCAACAGAGAACACCGCACTTCAACAAATACCGTCAACAATGGGCAATTCACCAAAGAAAAGGAAAAAACCTATAAATAAGGCAATTCTGGCAATAAGCCGCAGAAGTCCTCAAAGTATTCATGCCCTTTGACCCAGGAACTCCCTGCTAGGAATTTATCCTAAGGAAATAAAAACATTTGTTGAAAGACTTATGTACCGTGTATGTTCATGGTGGTATTGTTTATAATTCTGAGATAGAAAGAACTCAGTATCAATGATAGTAGTACAGCCACAGGATGAAATGTCACACAGACACTAAAATACATATTACAGAACAATGCTTAGGGGCCGGGCGTGGTGGCTCACACCTGTAATCCCAGCACTTTGGGAGGCCAAGGCGGGAGGATCATTTGAGCCTGGGAGTTCGAGACTATCCTGGGCAACTTACCAAGACACCGTCTCTACAAAAGCAAAAAATAAAAGTTGGCTGGACGTGGTGGCACGTGCCTGTAGTCCTAGCTACCCGGGAGGCTGAGGCAGGAGGATCGCTTGAACCCAGGAATTCAAGGTTGCAGTGAGCTGCAATCACGCCACTGCACTTGAGCCTGGACGACAGAGTGAGACCTTGTCTCAAAAATAAATAAATATTTAATGGCATGGGAAAATGCTCACTACATGGTAAATGGAAAAAAAAAAAAGATTATAAACAGTGTGAAGAGTACGATTCACACTTTGAAACACACACACACAGCAAGCATTAAGTACCAAAATGTTAACGATGACGTCCCTAGATGGTGAGAAAATGGGAGAATTTAATTTCCTATCTCCTAATCTAGAATAAGAACATATTTTCATAATCAAAAATGTTATTTTTAATTTGCTCAGGACATGTATGTAAACTACAAAACCAAGAATACAGCCCTCCTAGTTAACCTCTGAAGTCAAAGGTGGAGAAAGTAATTTCTCCTCTGCAAATTCAATACAATGTGTTATTCCTAAAGCAAATTCCTCTTGTACCTACAGCTGTGGCCTGAGTGGATTATAAGTTCCCTTGAACACTGTTCCTGTCCATCAAAGCAGTTAAGCAGACATAACTTTAACCAAACCCCCTAGACCTGCGGTCCCCAGCTCCGAGGCTGTGCACCTCTACTGGTGGTGGCCTGTGAGGAACCAGGCCGCACAGCAGGAGGTGAGCGGTGGGCCAGGAAGTGACTCTGCATTTACAGCCACTCCCCATCGCTCGCATCACCGCCTGAGCTCCGCCTCCTGTCAGATCAGCGGCGGCATTAGATTCTCACAGGAGCACAAACCCTACTGTAAACTGCGCATGTGCAGGATCTAGGTTGCACGCTCTTTATAAGAATCTAACGCCTGATGATCTGGGGTGGAGCTGAGCCGGTGATGCTAGCGCTGGGAGCGGCTGCAAATACAGATCATCATTAGCAGAGAGGTTTGACTGCACAATAAATGTAATGCACTTGACTCATCCAGAATCCATCCCCCACCTCACCCCACCCCTCTCCAGTCTGTGGAAAAATTGTCTTCCATGAAACCGGTCCCTAGTGTCAAAAAAGTTTGGGACCACTGCCCTAGACCACACCAACTAGACAGACGAGAGTTTAATGCGTTATTCCCAATGATTCCAAATGTACATTTCCCTCGGTTCTTACTTCTGACAAAAGGTTTTCATTCTTCAAACTAAGTGTACACATTTCTGAAGATAATTCTAATTTTTAGTAAACAGCCCATGTACTCATATGGCAAGAGTACACACACACATACAACCCATGTACACATACGGCAAGAGTACATACACACACACAGAGCTTTGTGTGATCTTTAGACCAAACTTCCATAAATGGTATCATAGCACACTGCCTATAAAGTTTCTGTCAAAAGTAAGAATAGAAGGAAATGTACATTTGACATCACTGGTGGAAACAGCTTCAGGGCTATTTTCCAAAGGGACACACACACACACACACACACACACACACACACACACACAGAAAGAATATAGACATGATACTACCAAGCTAGATACTACCAAGTTTATGATAGGTGCTACTCTAGAAAGGGAGAGAGGGAGGGATAACTGGAGTGAGTGACATGCTGGGGACTTCTGTCTTAGAAGAAATTTGTTTCTTAAAAAAAGCGAAAAAAGGCCTCAAGCAAATATGAAAAACATGCACATGTTCATATTTGTTTTGAATGAAAGGTACATGAGTCTTCATGGTAACCATCTGTACTGTTTTATTTTTAAGTTTTCAAAGCAATAAAGGAAAAAGAAAAGTGCTTTCGGAGGATAAGGCACCCCCGGGGCTATACTTATTCTGCTGTTTCATTTGCGACAAAGAACAACCTTCTGGGTCCATCCTGACCTGGTGACCACGGCAAGAGCCCAGAAGTCGGAGAGCTGAGTTCCAGGGACCCACACACAACTTCGAGGTGATCTTAAACTCTCAATCTCAGCCGTCTCTGGTCATCACGAGACTGTGGAACTTCAGCCCGGCCCCTCCCTGGACAGAGCGCGCCCAGCAGGCCCAGGGAGAACCGCCCGCCCAGACGGATGGCGAGAAGCGGCCTCACAGCCAGGCGCGGCCAGCGAGGAGGGAGGCTCGCGGAAACCGGGCAAATGCCCTGCTTCAGAGTAAGCCCCAGGGGTAGGTCCCTACATGCACCTGAGGGTCCTGACTCCCCGGGGAGGAAAGCCACACGTGGACTTGACAGAGAGGTTCATCGGCACACACCGAATCCACCCCGGCCACCGTCTGACGGGCTTGCCACCAGCACGAAGCCAAAGAAACCGCAGGAATCTCATGTGACAAGTGTGGCCTGTCGGGAGAAGGAGCAAGACCAAAGGTGTCCAGGACGCGGAGTGGCGGAGATACCGTGCCCAATCCACATAAACACGTCTCAGCACGTGCTGCACCAGGCGGACTTCTGCTGTATCAGCCTGACTTTCAGACTGGCTCCACTGTCCACGTTTAATGTAAACATTCAGGGTTCCGAACGGAAAAAATGAACCATTATATAAACAACAAATTTAAATTTGGTGAGTAAACATGTGTCCTATGTCGTAGGGCCCAAGCCCAACCAGCCTGGCATCGGCAGTGTGGGTTCGGACCCAGCCTTGCCTTTCCTCTAAGCCCTGCCACATATGGCCCGTTTGGGGGCTTGTCCTGGGGCTGGTGTCCTCCGCCCCCAGACTGATCAGCTTTTTCTTCTCCAAAATGCAGAGACTGGCCGGGGGGGGGGGGGGGGGCCCGCGCCCCCCTCGCTTTTCTCTGCCCTTCCTGTGACTCCCTTGATGACACCCCTCCCCCCTCTGGTCACCTCCCCCTCACAGCATCCTCTGCTTCCCCTCCTCTGACAGTGCATGTGATGCAGAAGGGTCACCTGGTGAGCAGTGAGCTCCCTGGTCCCAGGGGATCTGGTGGAGAGGACTCTCATAGAAATCACCACGAATGCTCTAACCCAGCAGGTTCCCACGGGAGGGTACCTCGGAATCACCTGGGGGGCTTGTCGGATTACAGACCCTCGACTTACACAGGTGGTCTGAGGAGGGGCCTGACCACCTGCATTTCTAACAAGGTCCCATCAATGCTGCTGCTGACCTGGGGACCACACTTTGAGAACCACCGCTCTCGCCCACTGATCCTCAATCCTGTCGGACGGTAAGACTCAGGCAGCTGGGGAACTTATGAAAATGCAGATTCCAGGGCCCCAACCCCAGAAGAGTCCAACGCAGCAGGTCAGCAAAGGACTGAGACTGGCTAAGACACTGCTGGCCAGACAGAACCCTGGTTTTCACCCACCTTCTCACCTATGCCCCCCTGGAAAAAGGTCAAGGTCCCTTTGTCTCCGTAGGTTTTCAGAGCCAGAGGTGAGCTCCACAGTGAAAACAACCCGCGCTTCTCAGGAGAGGCCCCGTCCTTCCAAACTGCCACTGTGCCGCAGAGAAGAGGGGACAGTCAGGGGAGCAGAATGATCTCCTGGCAGACAAGACCCAGGGCTAGACCGAGAGGCCCTGAGGTGTCTTCGGAAAAGGCACAGGCAGGAGGGAGTCCCGGCCACCACTCAGAGTAAGGAACGACATTTGTCTCACCTCCTTCTAAGCCCTCCCAACCGGCAGGGCTACTTTCCAAAAAGCAAGCTGGGCAGCGGTTCTTTTGGGGAATGTTCTCGAACACCCCTTTACAATACTAACCAATTACGTTTGTACTATGATGTTAGGTGGGAGGGAAAAAGGCCGGATGTGCAATTGTATGTATGGCACAACCACAATGGCAAAAAACAAAAACTATTCACTTGAGAGCTGAAAGGAAACACTAACAATGTTAATGGTGATTGTCTCTGCGTGGGGGGCTTTACCGGTTCTTTCTTCTTGCTACTTGTTTTCCAAGCTGTTTACAAAGAGCACGTACAGTCTTACTTATATGTTGAGAACTTTATTTTCCTTAAATCAGAAGGAAAAAATACGCAGAACACTGTCCACACGGAATGTGCCAGCCCTGAATGCAAACATCTTGCCAGATTTCTCCAGGCAGGACGGACTGAGAGGCGGTGACCACGCCGTGGCTGGCAGCCAAGTGCTGTCAATAAATGTTTACTGACCATTTGCGCTGAGAGGGCCGAGGCTGCCAACACACGCCAGCCAGTCCCCAAAGAGCTAAGAACGCAGGAGGAGGAGAACAGTGTGCTGGGTCCTCTCGCCCATCCGTGAGGCCTCTGGGGTCCTCAGTATGAATTAGCCACCTTTTACTTTGTGTGACCATTTCTTTCTTTCTTTTTTATAATTAGAGATGGGGTCTCGCTCTTGCTCAGATGGTCTTGAACTCCTGGCTCCAAGCAATCCTCCCACCTCAGCCTCCCAAAGTGCTAGGATTACAGGTGTGAGCCACCGCGCCCTGTCTCATGTGACCATTTCTCTTCTTCTGGAACTCTACAGGGTACCCCATCTGCAAACTGCCTTGAGACATAGTCTCAAAGGGGTGTGAAGCCCCTTCGGCCTGGCCCAGACCTGGACCCTCAGAGCCACTGTTCACCAACCCTACTAGGCCGCAAGACAGCTTGCAGCGAGAGCCTGACCACTCCATGCTGCTCACGGAGAGCTGAAAAAAGTACCTTCTTCTGAGACTTTCATCCCTGCCACTGGAGAGAGGTTACCACCTCCCAGCCACACCTGGGGCAGGAGACACACCTGTCTAGTGTTATGCCACTGGCTCTGGCCAACTCTGCAAGCCTGTTCCAACCCATGACACTCCAAACTGGAAACTCAGTCACCCACCAAAACCTCACTCAGGCATCACCTCCTCCAAGCAGCCTTCCCACTCCCCCCATGCAGACTGTGTTAGCGGGTCTTGCTTCTCAAAACCTCAGCACCATCTGCTTCCCTGGAACTCAGCACAGTCCTGAGAGCACCTGCTTAGCACTAATGGCACCTGCGGATGGGGACCGTGCCCTGAGTACCTGCTGCACAGCCGACACAGCCCCAGACCCTCATCACAGACACCCAGCTCCCCAGCAACACCACCACCTCTGCCCACGTCCCCTGCACGTGGCTGTCACAGAGAGGCACCATCTGAGATGTCCCTGCCTACAGCGTGCCCACCCCAAGTGTGGTTCCCTTAGACAAGGAAACGAACCTGCTGTCCTCCCACAGCCAGCTCCCATAGGGCTCCCAGACACGTCCTCCCAGGCCTCTCCCTGACCCCCAGCCCCCTTCTCAGACATCCGTAACTAAAGGGACAGGCTAGTTCTAAGCCTCCAGAGACAATGCTCTGGGAGCCCACAGCACCACACTCCCATGGTCTGTGGACTGAGCACCGGTGGCTCTCTGAACCGGCCCACGCGGGCAAACCACCCCACACTCCAACAGGAGATGAATGGAAACAACCATCTCAGAAAACCCAGGACACTGTCCACTCCCTCCCTCTCCCACCCTGTTTCAAATCCATGTCGAAACAGAAGCAACCACAGCCCTCATCAGGAACGGGGCACGGCACACAGCCCAACGCCACGGCACAAATTCTGCCCGGCGCGTGGATGTGGAGAGATAGGAACACTCATACACTGCTGGTGGGACTGCAAACTAGTGCAACCTCTGTGGAAAGCAATATGGAGATACCTTAAAGAGATACAAGTAGAAGTACCATTAGATCCAGCAATTCCATTACTGGGCATCTACCCAAAAGACCAAATGATACTGTATAAGAAAGACACCTGCACCCGAATGTTTATATCAGCACAATTCACAATTGCAAAGATGTGGAAACAACCCAAGTGTCCATCAATACATGAGTGGATTAATAAAATGTGGTGTATGTATACCATGGAGTACTATTCGACTTTAAGAAACAATGGTGATATAGCACCTCTTGTACACTCCCGGATAGAGCTGGAATGCATTCTACTAAGTGAAGTATCCCAAGAATGGAAAAACAAGCACCACATATACTCACCATCAAATCGGTATTAACTGATCAACACATAAATATACATATAAGAATAACATCTATTGGATGTCGGGCTGGGGGGGGGAAGGGGGAGGAAGGGACGGGTATTTGCATACACAAAGAGTGCAATGTGCACCATCCGAGGGATGGGCACACTTGAAACTCGGACTTGGCGGGGAGTGGGGAGGCAAGGGCAACATACATAACCTAAACATCTGTACCCCCATAATATGCTGAAATAAAAAAATAAAATAAAATAAACTTGGGGAAAAAAAAAAAATCCTGCCCAGCAGTTCCGCAGCTGAGCCCAGCACCAGCACCAGCACCAGCACGAGGACAGACGGGGAGGCCCGGCTGGCCAGAGGGTTCCTCAGTCAACAGAGACCTTGCAGCGTCTGCAGATATTCCCGAATCTTAAAACCACTACTAAGTCACAGCACAAAATACAGAGTGCAAAAAACAAGGTCTCAGAGGCAGGTCTGGTGATGGGTTTAATGAAACCCTGGCACGAATCTGGAAGGCACTTGTTCTTGAGCGGCAGTTCTCAAATTGTGTCCCCAGAGTCCTGGGAACCCAGACAGATGCCCTCGAGGGAGAGGACGCAGCTTAGCAGAGCACACTCGGGTCCCCAAGTCAGAGTAACTAGAGCTTCACCTGGGGTCTCAAGAAAAATCACATGGGGTGGGAGCGGGGCACTTCACTGCTAAGAAAAGGTTTCAAAACCAGGGCTCTGAGGGGCACAGCTGCCATTTCCCATCAGAAATCACAAATACCATCAAAGATTCGCAACTGTCCTTCCCATAGCTGGCATGGGGTTTTTAAACGGCCTTTCCCCCCCAGGCCCACCTGCCCGACCCATCGGCCACGCAACGATCATTTGCAGCAAGCACGAGAAAGGTGGACACTCCATCCCCTGAGCCAGGTGCACCTGCTTGCAACCTAGAGGCGGGATGATCACGTTCTCGGCCCTTATATATCCCATCTGTGGTCCCCTCTTTCTCTCAACCCTTGAACAGCTCCTGCACAAACAGCCACTGAGCCGGGGCTGTGGACGACAACCACACCAGGGTGCCTCTCGCGGAGCCGGTTCCCGCGAGCCCCCATCCAGCCGCGTGCTTGGGGCAGAGGCTGCAAACCGAGGCTCCTCCCTGGGGCTCTCACAGCACAACGCCATGCACAGCTCAAGGAACATCTGCTGAACAGCGTACAGTGATGCGGTATCTCGCCCGCACACAATGCCCCAAGAAAGGGCTCAGGGGAAAGCACGCACGGTATCAGGCAGCAGCTGCCTAGACTTGAACACCATTTCCTCTCAGCTTCCTGTGGGGAAAGTGCTCCAGTGACGACACCGCGGAACACACATCAGAACTCCCGGAGACAGAACTGCCCTTACCTGGTAGTAGGTCTTGATGTTTCTCACCAAGATGGTCAGGTTCTGAATGCGAAGGTTCACGTCGTTGTTGACATGCTTGTTGATGCGCTGATTTGTTGGTCTGGGGTCTCTAGGAGAAGAAACACGAGAATGGAGATCGCGCCTCCCAGCGTTTGTCACACTTCCTCTTCCAGCCTCGACCGGGCAGTGCACCCCATAGTCCCTAGGTGACAAGGCTGTGACAGTGTGGTTCAAGTCAAATCCTAATTCTGCCACTGCCAAGCCGGGACCTTAGGGAAGCGCCATCACCTTTCTGCTCCCCCACCTGAGCGCTGGCCCTTAATCAATGTTGTTTCTGTTCCCACTGTTCACAGCACCCATGAAGGACAACTGCGTGTCAACTATATTAATCATATTGTATTTTATAATGTTTTTATATTACATAACAATCGGGCTCAGAGTGGTGGCTCACACCTGCAATCCTAGCACTCTGGGAAGCTGAGGCAGAAGGGTCACTCGAGGCCAGGGCTTTGAGATCAGCCTGAGCAACATAGCAAGACCCTAAAACAGGAAAATTAGCCAGGCGTGGTAGCACGTGCCTATAGTCCTACGTGGGAGGCTGAGGCGGAAGGATTATTTGAGCCCAGGAGTTTGAGCGCCACTGCACTCTAGCCCGGGCAACAGAGCGAGACCCTGTCTCAAAAAAACAAAACAAAAACAAACAAAAAAACAACCTAACCAAAAATATATTTCAAGATTAAAAAGGATTAAAAGCTGAACAAAGCAACTGGTCTTGGGCTGGTCCTGTGATTTACATTCCTAGGACATAATTCTACCTTGAAAAACTGACATTATCAGCCTATGACACTACACGGTATACAGCACGCCCTGAGAAATGCTAAGAGACACAAATAATTCATGTGGAGAACCCCCAAAGTGTCATTTATTTTCCAACCTCAGGCCAAAGCCAGGTCTGGTAGTGATAAAACTAGAAATCTATATCGAGTGATTTACAATTCACTCATCTACATACAGGACATTTCTTAAAATTCTCAGAGTCGGAAAATGTTTCCTATTAGGAGAGCACGCTCCGCTCCGCAGATCTGCGCTGGCCTCCCCCATCCCACAGACTGCTCGCTGCTTTTCATAACAAAGGCCTCCTTCCATCTGCCTGTCCCAAGACACCGCAAAGGATGTCTAATTCAAAGGAGGGCCTGTCTTCATCTGTCATCCAAGCCCTGCGAAAAAGGTGTTGAGCCTCCTGGGAGCTGGTGTGGGGAATTAAGAGGAAATCAATCTCAATGCCACTCAGTTCATTCAAAGCCACTAATTAATAGAAAATTGACAAATAGAAAAAAAAAATCCTACAAATCAAAATCACTTCAAATGCCTCTGGAAGTATAATTTATTTTGTGATACAAGCTGTTTACAGTTCGACCAGTAAGTAAATATTAGACGTACACACCATGAGCCCTTACATGGTGTCACGTGTCTGCAAACCTGCCCACCCATCACACAATCAGCAGCCCTGCATTTTATTCAGTCATCCTACATCCCCTGAAGTAGTCACATGGGTGTCTTGGGCGCAACCGGAGGACCTCTTTTCAGCTGTCGGATGACAACATTTCTTATCGTCACCATACAATAATGGAGTGTGGCCAAGCCTTTTACATGTTACATGTTTCTCTTAGAGCCATTCATCACTGAGAAAATACAGGTTAACAGTTCTGTGGGAATTAATTTAGGAAAAGAGGAGGCATTCATAATTTAAACTGCAAAGGCATCTTTAGCTATAGAAGTGTTCCTAGCATTAAGAAATAATTTATCTTAAAGGTGCAATTCTCTCCCCTTTACTGTATAGATACCTTAAGAGATGAGAATCAGTTTCATAGTGACAAATGTGCTTCTTAAAATAGCAGAACTTAGAGAACACACAGCGCTTTTTTTCTGGGGTTTTTTTTTTTTGTTATTGTAGTCCCAGCTTTCATTTAAGTCAGATGGACCACCCCAGGAGTGCCAGGAGCTGGAAGCCTCGATCTACATTGTGGACGTCCACAGCACATGCAAAGGCATAGCACACACCTGGGTGTCCCACACATGGCAGCACGAAAGCCTCTGACCATCCCTGCTACTGTTATTCCCAGTTTGGGGAAAAAAAAGCTAACTGAAACAATTCTCTAAAAGAACCGTGACATTTATTTACTGTATGGGTAATTAGACTAAATATTGTGATCTTTAGCACTCTTGCCTTTACCTAAGGGTCTCTGGGTAAACAGAGGACATAAATCAAAAGTCTCAACTATGGTTAAGGAAGGCGTATCTCAATCTCCACTCCGCTCAGCACCCCCAAAACTCCCACCTCCCAATGCTGCAGGAAACAGGAGTCAGGAGGCACAGATTCCAGTTCAGGTCCCAGGACTGGCCAAAGTTCTCTGGGCCTCAGTGTGCACATCTGCAAAATGGCTACAGGACCCTTCCAGCCCTCAAGGCTATCATGCTATGAAGCCCGGAACTGCATTAGCAAACTTGGACTGTACGTGGCCGTGTATCCCAAGAAGACATTATTATAACCACCATACAACTGCATGTCCCTGAAAGCCGTCATTTAAAACAATAATCTTCTTTACCCGATAGCCCTAAAACCAACAAGCTCCACAGTCTTGCATCAGGAAGTCAGAGGACAGGAGAGACACGGACAGGCCTGGTGGCTGGTCTGAATTTGGAGGGTTCCGAGTCCAAAGTGTGGGACTCTCAGGGTTTCCTTTTCATAAAAGCATCTAACTAGAAAAAAGGAAATCAACTCTCACTAGAATTTTAAAGAGAGTTATAATCTAGGTTTATTGCAATCTTGCCCCCTCCCCTTCGGGAAAGCCAGTCCCCAACTTTTGGTCATATTCCAAAAACTTCCTCAATTTAAAGCTGAATCAAGAAACCACGTACTGACACAGAGAAATGTCCGTAATATAACACAGGTTGAGAAAAGATGTTAAAAACAGCATCCGTATTTGTATAAAAATACATTAAAGACATATATTAATGCATACAATCAATAACATCTGGAAGGCACCATAATATTAACATTGCTATCTCAACGTGGTAAAATGACAGGCAACTGTTATTTTATTTATCTACATGCTCCTCTTCTACAATGAATGTATGCTTTTTGCATAATTTTTAAGAACTCGAAGCCCCCATGAAGACTGCTGCAGCCGAAAGAGGAAGTTACTTAGTTCACAAGTAAAAATCTTTTTTCCAACATTCTTGTACCAACACAAACTCATTCAGCTAAGTATTTGCACTTTTATCCTCAGCCTCTACATCTGCAAGATGGGAACATAAACGCCTCTTGAAGCACACTAGGGGAAATATTATCCTTCAAATGCTTTTCGGAAGCTGAACAAACTCTCCCACTGGCCTGAGAACATTTCTAACCCCTGAATAATTAGCATATTCTCCTGAATTTTGCAGCTAGCACCAGGGGTCAGAAAGCAGCCTGAACAAAGCAAACAGTGTTGAACTTACTGCAGGCCCAGCAAGGGCACAAGCTCTCAGCCCTGGCCCCACGTCCCCAACTGCACTCGTCAGCCACGGCATCAAAGCTGCTCTCACCAGCACAGATGTGCACAGGCACACGCACGCACAGCTGCACAAACCCAGCTCGGGCCTCACTCACACAACAGTGATTGACATTTCTTGGTCACTGTCTACACATATCTTATTTAATCCTCCTAAAAGTCTGGAAGATACCACCCCACTTACCACAGATCAGGAAACCAAGGCTCAGAGAGTTTAAATAATTTGCCCAACATAACAGAACTAGAGAGTGGCAGAGTGGGGATTTAAACGTGTCTGCCTGATGCTAGGGTCAAGGCTCTTAAATAATTTCCCAAAAAGAGTGAAAAAGGCATCCGAAGTTAATCAGAGAAAACCCTGTTCTCCCTCGGGCACGGGCAGGAACTGCGCGTCCAGAGGAGCTGTGGGCAGGCGTCCCCGCGGCCCCGGCCAGGCCACTCGATGCCTCACTTCCATTCACGAAGTCTCCCAGCCCTGGGCCTCCCTTGAAAGCTGAGCCCGTGGGGCTTTCCAGCTTCCAGGTGCTGATGTCACCGGGAGGACAGGGCCAAGAGATTACTACCACAGCCTTCTACGGTTGCCAGAGACAATGGCCAGGTCTAGCCACGTGACCCCAGCCAGCCTCCATATGGCTCTGAAGTGTTAGGTGACACACCTCTTATCTGAGCTCCAGCAGCCCGGTTGGGTTAGCGAGGCTGCGCCCCACAAGTTCCCCAGGTCCTGCAAACTTGGAGAGAATTTATCGAACAGGCAAACAGCACGGGTCTGGGAGCTACCAGCACGGGCGATTAGGAGGAATAGCCTTATCACTTATCTGGTGAGCCTGATGTTTCACCATTTGGCACAAGTGGAGACAGAAGCGGGAATGAAGCGTAGTCTAGAGGGAGGGCTAGACCTGGGCATCAGAGTCCGGTTTTGCCGCAGACCTCGTTGGGAGAGGGCTAAGGCTGAGAATTCCGTGGTGATATAAAGGACTAAGAATGTTGGGGAAAAGGTTGGCTGGGGGAAAAAAAACTCTTCTAGGGTGCCTCAAACCCTTTCTGGATTAAGACGGTACCTATATAAGTGAATAACTGACCCAATTACCCACTAAGCAGCAAGCACTGAGCTAAATGTTAACACGACATTTCACTCAATCCTCACAACCATCTCTTAAGGGAGGCACTTTATGTCCCATTTTACAGATGAGGAAACTGAGGCACTTAGTGACACACCCGGTATCACACTGCTGGGATGAGGGAGACCTAAGGTTCAAACCCAGGCTGGCTGTAAAGGCTGTCCAACCACAGGGCCAGGGTTCTTTTACTTATTTTTTAATTGAGATAATTTTACATGGAGTAAAAGTTACAGCTTGAGGAGTTTTAGAAAAAGAAACTTACTCCAGTCGATACATAGAACATTCCGACAACCCCCAAAGGTTCCCCCCAATGCCTCCTTTCCAGTCAATCCCCACTCACTCCCATCACCTGGGTATTCTGATCACCCAAGCTGGTGGCATGCTGCCCAGCCCACTCTGTCCTCATCCTCGAAAGCCACCCATCTGGCTTCCCCAAGGGTCCTGCCTCTGCGCCCCACTGCGTTGGAGGGACCCAGAAGCCCTGCTTGAGGCCTTAGCAGCTGCAGACATACCAGTTCCCACTTCCAGAACGACTGCCCTGGCATATCACAGAGGAGATGGCATTTAAAATTGCCTAGGGAAGGGGACAAGCCCTTCCACTGAATTTAGCCACGGGCCAAATGCGAACCAGTGATGAGCTGGCATTTCTCAAAGGAATGGCCCAACAGGCTCTACTGATTTACAAGCAAGTGGTAACCGCTGCAGGAATTCCAAAGGTCAGGGAAGAAAGAGAAACAGTCCCAGGGCTTTTGTTCTCCCCTCAGCCTGGGTGTAAAAGCTGAATGAAAAGGCTGGGGTTACTGCTGCTTTTTTTAATTAAACAGTCTTGGGCTTGGGTAAGGACAGGTTGAAGTTTCCACTGGTCATTGCACCAATGGAATCCAGCAATTTCTGAGGTCTAACAGAATCGGGGGGGAGAGTTGCCAGAGCTCAAATATGCCACAAGACAGCCCCAGGAAAATTCATTTTCATCCGTGTTCTCTGAGAAGTGCTGCCAAAGCTGACAACAGATTTGTTTTCAGAACCTAATCAAACACTGAAATTGGTAGGACTGGTAGCGTCTTTTATTTTTTTTTAAACATGAAGACTGCAGTGTCTCTCCTACAGCATGGCACCAAATGACTTATTAAAACAAAAGGAGTAACGTTCTCAGGAAATTTTTTAAAAAACAGACCTTTGAGGTAGAATCTATTTAAGCCACTTTCTAGATCTGCCAAAGCAAACTGCTCCTCCTCCTTTGTGGGCCACAAACAAAGCTGAGTCTCATTAGCTAGTGGATTTATGCTCAAGTATGACAACTCACTCAGTCGTCCGTGAGCAGGTGAGCACCAGGGGCTGATCCAGAGAACATTACGATGTTTAATTTTGTTTCAAGGGCCTGTGAATCATACTGACACTCAGTTCCAACATGTTGCCCGCAGTTTCTGAGTTAAAAACAGAATGCAGGGTAGGAGCCAACACCTACCTAGTGGCAAGCTGTCAATCAGACAGCAGACAGGCTCTGCAGAACTCAGCAACAGGAAAGGATGTGGTCAGAGGTACTCGCTAGCAAGCGAACTTCCACCAAGACCCTGTTTAAGCCCCACGCTTCCAAACTAACAGCACCCCAGCATCTGACTCCCTATGCGCCTCCTAACCCAGTGACTTGAAACCCAGTTCACGTAATGGCACTTAACCAACTGCACTTGCTCTGGGGCAACTGCAAAAGGAAGACAAAATGTAGGAGAGTTTAGCAACACAGGCATCCTAACCTAGAACGAAACTTCACAGTCACCCTCGGATGCCAGCGCCCACCCGACACTTCCTGTAACCAGACACTTTCTGTTACGGTTCCGTGCCCCCCAAAAGGGGGCTTTTTGATGTCACTGCTCAAACCACAATGAAGTCCTTGAGTTTGAAGTCAACTGCCCTATCTAAACCATGTGGATGACAATTATTCGATTCCAAATTTCCTTCATCAAACAGACTGCCAAGCCACCGTCTTAGGAGTTCTTCAACGTCCAAAAGGGAGAACCCCTCCCTTGCAGCCTTACACTCCATTTCTACACTATCAAACTTTCTAAAGCATCATCCTTTCCTTTCTGTCTGAAGAAGGTAACTTACATTTGCAACATGATTTGGTTCAAAAAGATGCCGTCCACTAAATCCATGTACATAGTCAAGTTGTCCTGGTTGCTGCTTCCAAACGGGCCAAAAGTTTTCACCTGCGGGGAGGTGGGTGAGGAGAGAAAGCAGGAAGTCACCCCAAGCGCACAAACGGTCTAAGTTCTCCCAAGCAAAGGCGGGCCGGGCCCCCTGTGAGCAGAAGGGGGTCACCCGCGCCCACCGCACCCGTCAGCAAGCAACAAGCCCACCCTTCTCCCAGGGCCCCTCTCCCCTCCCCGCGCCAGGCAACAGACTCGAGACAGGAGGCAAACTTCCTCGCCACTTCTCTCCAGCGTCCCAGAGAGGAAAAAAATAAAAGGGACTTTTCAATAAATTCCTCACGTCTCAAATCCATTGTAAATCAGTAAGCCCACCCTAGTCTGTTCACGTTCCCACTCGGCGCCCCCCATTCCCCACCCGTCACCGCCATCCACTGGCTGGTCTCAGGGATTAGAAACCACACTAGGACGTTTTGGGCGAGTAGGGTCCTTTTCGGGAGTGGTTAAGCCCTGGGGACAGGAGTGACCACTCGCACCCTGTCCGCCCCGGGGCCGCCAAGCCCAGCGCCCCGGTAGTAACAGGTGTACTCCGTTCCGTTCCCGGCCCAGCCGAAAACGCGGCGGGGTCCTGCGCCGGCTGCAGAGTCGGAAAGGCTCCGGACTGCAGGACGCTGCCCCAACCCCGGCCGGGAGCCACTTGCTGCGTCCGCCGCCCCCCGGGGACCCGGCCGGGTCGGGCCCGCGGCGCCCCCAGCCCGGCGGGAGAGGAGCCGGTGCAACAACAAAGGGGCGGGGGAGCAGGGCGCACTCACCCAGGTCACCAGCGGGCTCTGCAGGAAGAGCTCCAGGAGCTCCGAGACGGTCACGTCCATGCTGAGGCTGCGCCCGCCGGCTCCGCGCCCCGCGTCCCGGTCCCCGGCGCCGCGGCACAAAGCGGCTCCGGCAGCAAGCGGCGGGCGCGGGGCTGCGGCGGCTCGCGCCCGGGAGACAAAGGCGGGGCGCCCGAGCCCACGTTCCGCGGCTTCGGCGGCCCCGCGCCCCGCCCGGGGCTGGGGGAAGGGGAGGGCCCGCCGCTCGGGGAGGAACAATGCGGGCGGCCCCGCCCCTTGGCGGCCCTGGGCGACCCGCGCGCCGCCTCGCGGTGCCAGCCCGGGAGCCCGGGAACGCGGGGCGCAGCTGCGCGGCTGCCCGGCCGGGGAGGGAGCGGCGGGCCCGCGGGCCCGGGTCTCCGCACGTGGGGCCGCCGCTGCGCGCCCAAGCCGAGGGCAGCCTGCCCGCGCGTGGGGCCCCAGCACGTGGCGCCTCCGTGCGCGTGTGCGCCTGCGGCGGGGCTCGGGCGCCACGTGCGGGCTGGAGCGCGCCGGCCGGGTACGCGCCGGGCGCTGGGATGTCCTGCCCTCAGAGATCGCCCGCGGGACTGGGGAGCTCAGCCCTGCGACTTGGCGGGCTCCAGGCAGGTGCAGCCCGCCGGCCGCGCGCAGCCGCCGCCTCCCAGGTGCCACCGAGAGGCCCCGCCCGGGCTCGTGGCGGGAGAGCCAAGCCCACGCCCCTTACAGTGTGCCCCGCCGGAGGGTGCCGAGCTCCGCCCGGAGGGCAAAGGAGGAAACTTTCTTCTGAGTTTAGGCCGTAGGAGCGCCACCTTTGCGCCCCACCCTTGCCACCTTCCGGGCTGCCTGCCTTCTAGAAGTTCCTGCAGGAAGCCCGCGATGTGGCCGCACTGGCTTGGGCCTACCCCCAACCACCACCGCTTTGCCCGCCCGAGGGAGCCAAACTTCAGGTTACAGCCGGTGGCAGCAGCCTGGTGGCAGGCGACAGGAAAAAGGGCAAGGACCCCAGCTGGGTGGAAGGCCAGCCCTGGGGCCACACCTCCCTGCCGAGACAGCTGCGGCACCGGACAATGCGGGAGCCGAGGCCGGCCAAGGCCGAGATCCAGGCCGGTCTCTGCCACCTGACCTTGGCCTGGTGATAATTTCAGGCCACGATCCAGTCGCCATTAAAGCACTTTATACGATTTAACTAATCCTAACAGAAATGCATTTCCCGGATGAGCCAACTGGTGCAGGATTGACCTGAAGCGTGGTGCTCGGCAAGTATACAGCAGGCACTAAATGGCTGCCCGTTGGCTCGGTAGTAATTTTGAAAGTCGGCTCTGTCAAGCGTTGGGGCTGCGACATCTGCTGGTGACGGGCGGCATTACAGCGCGGTTCTGGCGGCCCTGGTGGGGCGGCCGCGGCGTGAGACCGTGGCCGGGACGAGGGCGGTCAGGGCCCCTGAGGGAAGGGTGGAAGTCGGTCACACACGAGACAGTTCCCGCGGAGGAAACAAAGTTCCGACGCGACGTGGTGTTTTTTGCACCAGAAATTCATTAGGAGAGTTCCTTAGTTGCAGTTCGAAAATGGGAATGTCACGTATTCAAGTCCATCTTGGCTCTGAAAAGTAAGGGATGCCCGTGTGGCCGGAGCGTTTTTCACACTGACCCAATTTTATTTTGGAAAGACAAGGAGGAGGGATCTTTACAGTTATCCGTTTAATAAGCCTGCTGTCTCACACTGAGAAATACACTGGACAAATGCTTTCTGACAGTTGGGAGACGTTTCCCATCGTGATGAGAGCATTTTCCCCTGGGGATGTTGACAGTCCTGGGCCACAGCGCGTCAGGAATTTCTGTTCGGGGTCAGTCAGCCGCTGTGTCGGTTCGCGATCACTGATGTATCTGCCACCGTTCCTTGTGGGGCCACCGGGATCGAAAGATCCAGCCCAGCTCCCGTGTTCCTTAGCAGACGGGGCATGTGAGCGGGAGAGTGCCCAGGTCACAGGGCGAGAGGGCTTCCAAGGGCTGGGTGGCCGGGACAAGTTACTAACTCCGAGTCTCTTAAGCTGTAAAATCAGAGTAAGAATATTTTCTTGCATATGACTTTACAAGATAATTTTGAAGTTAAAGGTGGGGCATGTAAAAGGGTTGTGGAAACCATAAAGCTTTATAAAGACAGATAATAACTGTCTCTGCCCCATTCTTCTCCACTGCCTTCATAGAAATTGTTTTCCTAAGTCTCCATACGGCTGAGGCATAAACTTGAGGAAGCAAACACACAGACCATCCGCCCTCCGTCCTTCCAGAACACCCCATGGCTTTCACTCCATCTATCTAAGCCTTAACTCTTTATTTTTAAAATTTTTCTTGTTCATCTCTGGATATACATTTATACATTGCGTTTTACATTGCTTTCTGGACAGCAGCAGTATTTTAATTGTGTTCTGCATCCTGATAAAGGAATGCCCCCGCAGCCCACCCCCAGAAAATACTGACTCCGCAGTGTTAGCTAATGGCATTTCCACATTACCTGACAGGAGCCTAAATCGTTCGCACAACGTGGGGCGAGGGTTGGCTACTTTTTAACATGTCTCTGCATTTGATTTTTGTTAAAATGAGCTTACGTTACTTTTGTGATTTAAATTTTTTTTAAAGTCAAACACAGGCCGGGCGCAGTGGCTCACGCCTGTAATCCTAGCACTCTGGGAGGCCGAGGTGGGCGGATTGTTTGAGCTCAGGAGTTCGAGACCAGCCTGAGCAAGAGCGAGACCCCGTCTCTACTAAAAATAGAAAGAAATTAATCGGACAACTAAAAATATATAGAAAAAAAATCAGCCGGGCATGGTGGCACATGCCTGTAGTCCCAGCTACTCGGGAGGCTGAGGCAGGAGGATCGCTTGAGCCCAGGAGTTTGAGGTTGCCGTGAGCTAGGATGATGCCACGGCACTCTAGCCCGGACAACACAGTGAGACTCTGTCTCAAAAAAAAAAAAAAAAAAAAAAGTCAAACACATAAGAAAACTTGATCTTAAAAATATAACTTCAGTGGATATTTGTGTCTGCAGCGTTTGTCACAAATATCTTTTAAATGGTCAGTTCTCAGTTGACTTAATTTTGTCATTTCACTTTGGCATTTAAAGGTTTGATGTAAATACAACTTTAAAAAAAATTTTTTTTTTTAAAGATGGGGTCTCACTTTGTTGCCCAGGCTGGTCTCGAACTCTTGGCCTCAAGTGATCCTCCCACCTTGGCCTCCCAAAGTGCTGGGATTACCGGCATGAGCCACTGCACCTAGCCTAAATACAACTTTTTAAGAATATATTTCTGCATAAATTGGTATAAAATAAATAAATGAAATAAACATATAGCAAAAGATTATATTCCGTGATAGTTTTATATTCTGTCACAGATCTGACATTTTGGAACATTCTTAAAATATTGAAAGAAGTTCATGTTATTGACAAATTCAGTAACGAAATGAAGGATTTGAGGTCCTTTGGGATGCAGTGCTTGAGAGTATGTTCCAACCTACTCCACGGTAGCGTGAGACTGATACTTTGGGTAAAATTTCAACCAACTATTTCAAAGGAATTTTTTTCAGAGACTAGGAAGTAATACAGTAAAACATGGAAATGGTAAAGTGCAGATGTAATGCTGGAAACCAGGATGTTCCAGTAAACGTATTTTCAACCAATTTATTTTTCCTGTAACTTTCTCTTAAGAGAATAGGTTAAGTCACATGAGATTGCTGATATTTGTTAATTTTTGGCCTACAAAAATGGCAATTTCATATGGTTCAATCTAAAGACTAACAATAATTTATAATGAATACTTATTGAGTAATGACTCTAATAGCTAGTATTCTAAGCACGTTCATTACTAATATAATCCTTACAACAACCCTAGGAATAGGTACTGTCATTATTCCTGTTTTACAGCAGTGGAAGCATTTCATAAACATTACTGAGTATCTACTAAGTGCTAAACATTATGATAAGCAATTTGAACAAGATATGAACCTGTTCTCGAGGAGTAAGAAATGATTACAGACAAAGTTAAATCGTTAGCATTTTAAAAGCTATATGCAGACCAATAAAAATAATAAAAGTTAAATCATTTATTATGAAGCTGATGCGTTTGAAGCTGGCTGATGCAATATAGTTTTATGTAATGAGAAAACCTCATTTGAACAATATAGTTTTATGTAATAAGAAAGCTTCATATGCATGACTAGAAAATGCATAAATTTGGAGCCAATAGAGATAGGAGTTTGAGTCCTGGCTCTGCCACCCACTAGCGTTGTGACTTGAAGCTCATTTCTTAACATGTCTCAGCTGTGGGTCTGCTTGTCCGCACAATGTGGCGCCTACTACCTACCTCCCAGGATGTTGTGAGGATTGGGAACAACCTGTGGAAAGTGCCTGGCACAGCCCAAGTGTTCCATGAAAAGTGACTTTTTTGCTTGTTAAAATTATTAAAATTATTATAGCACTTGATATTTTTCAAAGCATTCTCACTTACGTTGTCATTTAGCATAGCACTTGAATGGAAGAGCTAGGTTAATTAACATGATGCGCCTAAATTGGCTGGGCAAATTTAGTTCTGGGACTAAGAGCCAGGCAACCTGAATGAGTCCGCGCTCTCCTCCTGGTTACACGTACTGAAGACACGTGTTACCCTGTAAAGCCATGTGTCAGCTTGGCACTGTGTGTTCAGTGCAAACACAGAGAAGACTGGGACATGGCCCTGACTTCAAGAGCTTTGTGGCGCATAGGAGGGACAGCGTGCAAGTAAACTATTTGAAAAGAGCATCTGTGTGTCTGTAAGTTACAGAAATAGTACAAAGGAGAGTGTGTTTACACCTTAGCTTCTTTTGGGGAATCATGGAAGGCTTTGCTGAGGAGGTGATATTTGAGCAGAGTTTTTAAGGGTGAATAAGAGTTTGTCTTGCAGAGTGGTGGGAAGGGTATTCCAGGTAGAGGGCACGCCATGTGCAAAGGCACGTGGGGGAAACTGCAAGTAGCCCCACATTGCTGAGATTAGAGGGAGGTGATACTGGTGCCAGTTTATGAGAGGCCTAACGGGGCCAGTCGAGGAGTTTGGACTTTTAAAGAAAGCGGGAAGTCATCGAAAGGCATGAAACTGGGACTTATTAAGTTTGCACTTTAGAAAGATCATCTCTGTGCAACCTTGAAGAATGGATTAAAGAGGGAAAAGGGTAAGGAGATAAATCAGGGCACTTTTGCAATAATCTCTATGAGGGGTGATTAGGGTCCAAACTAGAGCAGGGATAGTGGAGAGGAGGGTTGGTGACTGTTTGAAGGTATAGGGATGCAACAGGGGAAGGAACTCCAGGGAGCCTACCCACCCAAACTTCTTTCATGGCCTCTTGCTTCACAAAGCCTCGTCTGTGCACCAGCCACAAGCTTGGTGGAAATGCAGAATCTTGGAGCCTTCCCAAGACCTACTTGAATCAGAATCTGCATTATAAAAGATCTCTAGTTGATCCTGGGCACTTTCAGGTTGAAGACGCAGAGCTCTAGAAAGCATTGCTTCCAGGCCAGGCACGGTGGCTCACACCTATAATATGATCCAAACCCTTTGGGAGGCCAGGGCAGGAGGATTGTTTGAGGTCAGCCTGGGCAACATAGCCAGACCCCATCTCTACAAAAAATTTTAAAATTAGCTGGGCATGGTGGCACATTCCTGTAGTCTCAGCTACTTGGGAGGCTGAGGCAGGAGGATGGCTTGAGCCTAGGAGTTCAAGGATGCAGTGAGCTGTCATCATGCCACTGCACTCCAGCCTAGGTGACAGAGACCCTGTCTCTAAAAATACATATATATTAAAAAACTCCAGCTTTATTGAAATATAATTCACATACCATACAGTTCACCCATTTAAAGTGTACACCTCAATGTATTTAACCATATGTGTATCATCAGTCAATTTTAGAATATTTTTATTACCTCAAAAAGAAACTTCATATCCTTTAGCTATTTCCTCCTTATTCCCCCATTCCTCTCAGCCATAAGCAACCACTAAGCTACTTCCTGTCTCTATAGATTTGCCTCTTCTGGACATTTCACATAAATGGAATCGTGTAATACGATTATAGCCATATTAGATTGGGGTCCTTTGTGACCTGCGTCTTTCACTTAGATGTTTTTAAAGTTCCTCCCTGTGGCGGTGGCGCGTGTTAGTACTTCATTCCTTGTTGTGGGTAAATATTCCAGTTTGTGCACATGCCACATTTCGTTTATGTGTTTGTCAGTTGCAGGACATTTGGGTTGTTTCCACTTTTTGGCTCTTATGAATAGTGCTGCTGTCAACATTCGTGTACAAGTTTCGTGCGGACATGTTTTCATTTCTCTTGGGTGTACACCTGGGAATGGAATTGCTGGGTCATATGGTAACCCTGTCTCGTACCATTTTAAGAGCTGCCAGACGATCTGCTGAGGTGGCGGCGGCATTTTACATTCCCACCGCCTACGTGTGGTCCCGATTTCTCCGCATCCTTGCTAATACTTGTTACCTGACTTTTCTATTCCAGCCGTCCTAGTAGGTATGAAGTATCATCTCACTGTGGTTTCAATCTGCATTTCCCTGATAGCTGATGATGCATAGCATCTTTTCGCATGCTTATTGGACATTTGTATATCTTCCTTAGAGAAATGTCTATTCAGATCTTTTGCCATTTTTTACTGATATTAATAACTTACATATTTCCAAGGTACATGTGATATTTTGATACATTCATATAATGTGTAATAATCAAATCAGTGTATTTGGAATATCCATCACCTTAAATATTTTATCTTTTCTTTATGCTGGGAACATTTCAATTATTCTCCACTAGCTATTTTGAAGTATACAATAGATTACTGTTTAGTATAATCACTCTACTGACTTACTGAACAGTGGGTGTTATTTCATCTATCTATTAATAACTGTATTCTCGTGCCAAAACCACCTCTCTTCATCCTCCTCTCCATCCTCCCCTTTTTGGCCTCTGGTAACCACCAGTCATCCTCTTTCTTAGCTCCCACAGATGAGTGAGAACATGCGACATTTGTCTTTCTGTGCTTGGCTTGTTTCACTTAACATAATGACCTCCACCTTCATATATGTTGCTATAAATGGCAGAATTCCATTCTTTTTTATGGTGGGATATTCCTTTGTGTATATATACCACCTTTTCTTTGTCCATTCATCCACTGTTGGGTACTTAGGTTAATTCCGTATTTTAGCTGTTGTGAGTAGTGCTGCAATAAACGTAGGAGTGTGGGTATCTCTTCGATATATTGATTTCCTTTATTCTGGATGTATACCTAGGAGAGGGATTGCTGGATCATATGGTAGTTTTGTTTTTAGTTTTCTAAGGAACTTCCATATTTTTTCCTTAGTGGCTGTACTACTTCACATCCCCACCAATAGTGTATGAGGGTTCCCTCATCCCTTCATTCTCACCAGCATTCATTAATACCTTTTTGATAAAAGCTCATTGTGGTTTTGATTTGCATTTCTCTGATGATTAATGATGTTGAGCATCGTTGTGTATCCTTGTTGATCATTTCTATGTCTTCTGTTCACACCGTTTGCCCATTTTTTAAACAGATTGTTTTATCGCTATTGAATTACTTATATGTTCTGGTTATTAATCCCTTGTCAGATGGATAGTTTGCAAATTATTTTCTCCCATTCTGTGGGTTGTCTTTTCACTGTTTGGATTGTTTCCTTCGCTGTGGAGAAGCTTCTTAGCTTAATGTAATCCCATTTATCTATTTTTTGCTATTGTTGTCTGTGCTTTTGAGGTCTAACTCAAAATAATCTTTGGCCAGACCATTCCTGGAGCATTTCCCCAATGTTTTCTTCTAGTAGTTTCATAGTTTCAGGTCTTAGATTTAAGTCTTTGATCCATTTTGATTTGATTTTTGTATATGGTGAAAGATAAGGGTCTAGTTTTATTCTTCTGCATGTGGATATCCAGTTCTCCCAGCATCATATATTGAATGGACTGTCCTTTCCCCAGTGTATGTTCTTGGCACCTCTGTCAAAAGTGAGTTGGTTGTAAATACATGGATTTATTTCTAGGTTCTCTATTCTGTTCCATTGGTCTATGTGTCCGTTTTTTATGCCAGTACCATGTTTTGGTTACTATAGCTTTGTAGTATATTTTGAAATCAGGTAGTGTGATGCCTCCAGCCAGCTTTGCTTGTTTACTTATTTATTGGAGACCAGAGACAAAGTCTCATTCTGTCACCCAGGCTGGAGTTCAGTGATGTGATCATAGCTCATTGCAGCCTCAAACTCCTGGGCTCAAGCAATCCTCTTCCTTCAGCCTCCCAAGTAGCTAGGACTACAGGCATATATCATCACACCTGGTTAATTTTTTAAAGTTTTTGTAGAGATTGACTCTGGTTGTGTTGCCCAGGCTGGTCTCAAACTCCTGGGCTCAAGCAATCCTCCAGCCTTGTCCTCCCACAGTGCCAGGATTACAGGCATGAGCCACCGCACCTGGCCTGCAACTTTGTCCTTTTTGCTCAGGATTGCTTTGGCTGGAGCTTGGGAAGAGGCGAGTGCCC
This sequence comes from Propithecus coquereli, assembly GCF_000956105.1. Lineage (NCBI taxonomy): Eukaryota > Metazoa > Chordata > Mammalia > Primates > Indriidae > Propithecus > Propithecus coquereli. The sequence goes on from NW_012151019.1 coordinate 123,176, forward strand.
AAGATGGAACCCTAGTGAGTCTTGGCATTTAAGGGGTAGGAAGGGGGCCATCGACAGACAGATCATGGCTCACACCTATAATCCTAGCACTTTGGGAGGCTGAGGTGGGGGGAAAAAAAAGACATCAGCCATATTAAATAAAGCACGTTAGTATTGAAAGCAAGAGAAAGGTATCAAGAAGACAGTATTCTTAATAGCATCTAGGAACTTATAAGAAAAAAGAAGACAGTGGTTGGTAGCCAGTGCTGCCTGAGTGTCAAATAACGTAAAAATGGAAATGAGTCCACTGAATTTGCAGGTAGGATGTGACCTATACCAGAGCAGTTTCTTTCAAATGGTGGGGGGTAGGAGGAAGTTAAACAAAAAGCCATGCTGCATCATGTTCGTGACCACTATTTCCTGAGTCCATAGAACTTTTTATCTGGGAGACCAAAAAGGTCAAGGAAAGTTTTGTCTCCAACTATTTTAAGAAACAAGACTACTCCAGTAGTTATCTATCTGAAGAGGCTTTCTACAATTTTCTTTCAGATTTACCATTTTAATGAGCCATGATGAGGCATTACGGCCAAAGAGAGAAAAATCAAACTGATTTAGCACGGGGAAGCACAACATACTGATGACTACCCCATTTCCCTGTTTGTTGTCTCAAAGTCCCAGTGTAATGGTAGGCAATCCAGCCCATGACATTTTTAAATAATCCTCTTGCTTGAAATAGGTATTATGGCAATAAAAGTTAATATAACCTGTATATAAGAATTTTGAAGGTCCTAAATATTCCTCCAAAAGGAACTTTGACAATGCTGTTTTAACAGTTATTCATGATAAACGCTAGAAATCTGTTGACCTGAAAAGATTTCCACTTAAAATGTTCCAGCTTAAACAAACTTACTGCTGTTCCAATCTTGCAGCCTTAACAAAGACCACTCCTTAAATCAATGGAGAACAAAAACAGCAGTAGGAATCTTCCCTGACCCATGCCTCCCCTTCATTTCCAAATTCACAAAAAAATTGACTTGCAAATTCGAGTTCTGGGGAAAATTTCATGTAGGATCTGAGTATGATCGGGCAGGGGAAAACCATCAGACATTGTTCTATTGAAAAATGCCAGGTTAGCATCTCTGGACAGACAGGATGTCAAGGTGTTTCCTGCAGTAATTATGTCTCTTTGCCAGAAATTGTCGAATCATCACTTTGGGAGGTGAAACTTTTGGTTTTCATTTTAAACATTACAGAATGAGCGAAAGAACCAGTTGGTATCATTAAAGTAGAAAATAGTTTATACCTGTATTCACATCAGTTACCAGAATTGTATCTGTGATTAAGAGCAGGGACTTTTGAGGCAGATGAAACTGTGTCAATTCAAGTGTTGTACATCTAGCAATTTCGTGCTAACAGTATTCCTCCACGAGATGACAAGCTATTTCAGACCTCATTTCTGTTGTTGTAACGTGTCAGGTTTCTGTTTCAGTAACCATAATCACCAATAGCTAAAGGAATACAACAGTCTACAATGAAAAGGCATCTGGGAAAGGCCAATAATTAATATCTATTTTTTGATATCACAGGGCACAATTTATGAAAGTGATGCCTTCTTACCTCTATCCAAGAATCATCAGAATACCGAGTATAATAAGTGTTTCAAAAATCAGTCAGAAAGGTCATTTTAAATTGTATGTTTAAGGCACATTACTTGACATGGGGCTTTCTAGGAACAAAGGAAGACATAATATAATTGACTTAGATCCTATTAAATTCTTCTTCTCTTTATTTGCAAGATAAGTTAACTTCAATTATTAATAGCCAAAAACTGCAGGAAACACCTATACTCTATCTAGTCAAATACACTTAATCTCTTTAGTTAATGATGTACCCAAAGTTTCTCTTGTTAAAAAAAATTGATCAGCCAACGATAAAACTCTTTTCTAACTGTAGCAAGTTGTCACTCTCGATTTCTATTTAACTATTCAATATAGCCTTGTTTTTGGTACCACAATTAGAATTTACTGAGGAATAAGAAAAGCTAAGATATTAATAGAAGCACACAGCGCTTGCTACATACTCAGCTGAAGTATATGACACTTAAAAATAGTATCCTTTCCTGAATATGAAGTTTGATTCACACATTTGCAAACATTACCACATTCAATAAGTTCTAAATTGTTCACTTAAAAAAGTGAGGGTAAGCAGAATTATTTTTTATTTCCTTGAAAGAATTCAGTCACATCTAAGACAACAAAAAGAACTTACTTAAAAATAAGCTTGTTTTCTTCAAGCTCTCAGGTGACTGGAAGAAAAAAAAATACTGTCTTCATAAGGTGCTGTCTGATGGTCCTCTGGCCAGGTTATTTAGGAACCACCACTTACAACTCAAACTGGTCTTCCAAAGGGAGTGATTTAAAAAAAAAGAAAAAAACGCAAGAAACATACAACTAATACAATTTCTCTTACTCTTCACTTTTCTTTTTATTATTCAAAAGTCAAATGTTATTTTTAAATCATCCATCCTCAATTTTGATTTAATGTACCGTCATTTCCCCAAGATATGAAATTTCAGAATCTCTTTGGAATACTAATTTCACGTGTCTAGGTTTAACAAAACTGTTGAAGTTTTAAATTCCACTCTATTTCCCTGAATTCTCAAAGACAGTTGCTGATGTAAATTTTAATATAAAATATTTAGTCACAAAATAGTATTGCTTTTGTATGCACATAGTTGTAAGATTACTTTGCTTTTGTCAATAAAAACTATACCATCTTTCATAAAACTCTAAACAAATTAAGAACTGTGATGTAGAACAAAAATTACACATGGTAAAACAGGTACCAGCACAACGTCAGGTTATATTACATCAAAAAAAGTTTTAATGGTCCCAAATATATATATTCAACAACTAAGCATACACTCAGGGGAGGAGAAAAAAATCAAAAACAAAATGAAACAAAAAAAAAAATTATGACACAATTGACCACATCTAGAATTCCACTCAATCTTTAATCAAGCAGGGACAAATCCCCACTTAAAAAAAAAAATCTGCAGTTTGAAGGGCAAAGGGAACAGATAAAAAAGAGGAAACTTTATATTCGCCCCTCCCCCACAGAGGTTTTCCAAACTTGTAGTTTGACTAAAATGTTCAGAATGTACGATTTTAAAGGCAGGTCTCTTTATACAAAGAAACTGCTGGCATTCTTAACTAGTGAAGAATTATGGCAGAAAGGCCCATTCTTCTGAGTCTTAAACATGGTCCAAGAAAGCGTATTCTGATTGTAGCAACTGACCAGTCAATCCAGAGTTCCACTTACAAAACCCCTGCCCTGTTGGCTTTTTGTTTCCATTTCCTTCCCTGAGAAAAGGGCAATGTGTGGTCCAAGCTGGAGAGCTCAAAGGCTTAAGTCTTCCCCCTAAATGTATGATATCCCCTCCTCCTGCTCCGTTCAATTGGCACTTGATGAGCAGAAGCCAAGTGTGTGAGGCTGATCGGCGTCAGTCATTCACAAGAGACCACTGCACTTTGTTGTGGATTTTGTAAGGGGGAGGGGTAGAGAAGCAGTTTTTTTCAACAGGTACTGATCGTAGGCAGTTGCTGCTATTATGAATCAAATTTTGCTTTCTTTGACAATGGTAGCGCATCTTCCTTGTCTTCATCCTCATCATCATCATCATCATCATCATCAGGATAATCTACCAGACCCACGAGGCCTCCCTGTTCAGAAATAAGGATTATTTAAAGAACAGAAAACAACACACTACATTTTAAAATACCTGTGTGTTTTGAGTAAAAACTTTTAAGTTACCTAAAATTAAAACAAAAATCTTTAGTTTATAAATCCTAGCAAATCACCCAGGAGAAATAGTACTGAATTAAAACATTTCAAGACTTAACAGCACATTAGTATCTTTTTAAAACATGGAAGTCTAAAACAGTATCAAAATGAAAACTGCAGAAGATAAACAGACCACCAGAAACGAGGGCAGAGAAGCTATCAGAGGTTAGAAAAACAATTCTAACATTGTCTCTTCCTCATTATTTCATCCCGGCTCCCTGGCCCTGCTCCTTCACCAGAAACTACTGCAGCTCACGTTATTTAGCTGGCCATGGAAAAATTGACAATGCTCTGCCCCTCATTTCAGCATGTCTCAGACTCACGTCTTAGTCTGTAGGAGCCTCCTGCTCACAGGACAGTCAAAGACTGTGGACTGGGCTTTAGATTCCTAATTTAGATCAGTGATCCCCAAATGCCAGTCTTTTAACTGATAGTCCAATAATTAATATGTTTTACACCTCAAAAGGAAAAAAAAGGCAGAATACAGCAATCAAAATAACTGGCTTTATTCTGAGATTGTCTTTTTTACATTTTTATGATTAAAACATTTCTTATATGAAATGTTAGTTATAGTACATGGCTAATTTTTTTTTTTTTTTTTTTAAACAAACCTTGCTTGGCAAAAGTATAGTTAGGAGTATCCAGATATTTAGGTAAGTTATCTTTCTCCCACAACGTCTCTACCTGGGTATTAACTGAGAAGTCGACTAAAGAATAATAAAATTTAAAATGTCTGTAAATGTCCTGACATAAAAATCTGAAGCTGTAATTCTAAAATGCAAAATACCAAAGTAAGAATGTATTTTGGGCCTTTTTGTTATGACAAGAGGTCTGTTTGCAAACATATCTTGCTCTTTACTCTGTAAACCTATCTTGTCCTTCCTCAATAAACTTTTGTTTCATGCTTGCAAAAAAAAAAGAATATATTTATTTGGATTTTTGCATTGGTCATAAAAAACTTTCAGAGATTTCTCAACATTTTGGTAAGTTCTGGTGTGATGATGGGGGCTCGTTATCTAGTTCACAAATGCTAAGTCAGTTCCAGAAGGCAGTAACCAAAGGGAGTCCCAGTCACATCAGTTATTGTTGAGAAAGCTTAACGGGGAAAAAGGGCAAAATCGGAGTCCTGGGAGTGAAAAATGTACCTTTGTAGTAATAGCTGCCGTCTGAGACGTATTTTTAGGGACGGATCCAGGAGAGCCTGGAGATCCTGGGGATCCGGGCGAGCCTGGAGAACCAGGCAGGTTTGCTGCAGATGACTGGCTGGTGAGGTTAGTCTTTGTTCCGCTGGACAGGGAAAGCTTGAAACTTGGGCTCTGCCGTCCAGAAAGATTTGTTTTCAGAAGCACCTCCTTTTCTTCACTTTCTTTTACTAAAAACGAGAACATTGTCAATAGTTGTTCGCCTATACTCATTCTTTTTTAAATTCCTCCAACAGGCCTGACACTAAAACACAGTTAACCAGCATACTCCTTTGCGGGGGAGAAACACCGACGTTCAATTTATGAACAAAGCTTATGAAAATACTAAATATCATTATATCCATTGGATTTTACTCTGAAGAAGAAATGAAACCTTCAGCATCATATTCAGTATTCCTACTCTTCTTCAAATACTATATCCTTACTTATTCAACTCAAATTAAGAAAATTTAGTCTATACCTTTACAACAGAGCTATTAATTCAGGCACATCCTATAAAGCAATAGAGTCTTTAAAATCTATGTCACCACACATTCCAAGTAGATACTAATCATTTTGTCAGGAAATAGAAAATAAACCTAGAGTGAGAAAGCCTTCATTTTTTCTTGCCCATTTTTTCAACATACATTTCTTCCTTTCCATGAATTTACTTATTGGATCCATAATATCATCATCGTTTTTAGTTTTGTCAGATGGAGATACTACAGCTTCTCCGTCTTCTATGTCATCTTCATCTGTGTTAAACCACATCTCTTCTTCATCTTCTAGTGTTCTGGCATCTCTTCGGTATCTATGATTCCTCAGAATGGAGCGCATACTATGAGTAAAGAGAACAAAGTAAATATATAAGGACTTTTATTTAGCTAGTCTTCAAATATTGCTCTAAAATTAGATATACTCTTAATAGGTTAATGGGGATGAACAGACATAAACACATACAGACTGATGGAAACCAGATTTTACCAAACATGAAATCAAAGAAACACACCCCACCATATCTACTACTAGTGGAATCAAACTCATTATCAAAATTGTACTGTTACACATCAATTATTCAACTGCTAACATTGGGAATAATAGTTTTCAGATTTGAAAATGTACTATTAATATAAATTCAGGTATTTAGAAAAACGCACAAGATTTTTTAGAATTTGTAACTTTAATAAAACGTACATTCAAAGCATAAAAGATAATACTCGATCTTATTTTGAAGACCTGAAGCCTCACTGCCACGTGTTTCTTTTTCAGTATCTAGCTTGATATATGCCTGAGGGTCTGCAGATCATACTAATATCCCCCCACACCTTCAGGAAAACTTTTATGTTGACCTTTACAGAAAACTACAACTTCTGTTCACTAGCTGCCTACTTCCCCCTTCCCTAACAAATAAACAAAAAAGCCGCCACCACACAACTGAGGTTGAGTGAACAGGTTCAAACATATGTGACTTACCTGTCAAGTTTAGGATTATCTTGCCTTTCTCTTTGTTGTTCAAATCTCAGTTTTAATCCTTTAAATGTCTGTACATAATCTACATCTTCCAGTGCTTTCCAGTAATTTTCAATTACATGAGCAGTTAATGATTTTATATCTTCCTACAGAAAAAAATTATAATGAAAAAATGGTAGTAAAATGTTATTTTACCAAGAGGAAGCTTAATTTAGCAAATTCATAAAACTCACCAAAAACAATTTTAGTTCGTAAAATTATTACACAATCGTAGAGATAATCAAGCAATGAAAATGGGAATAACATACACTGGCTACTACAGTAGTCTGAGATTTATCTATGAGTCTTTCCAAAGTAATTGCTGAGGTTCCACCCTAGGTGATTCTGACTCCAGAAGTCTGGGATGGGATCTGTACATATTTTTTTTTTTTTTTGAGACAGAGTCTCGCTCTGTTGCCCTGGCTAGAGTGAGTGCCACGTCATCCTAGCTCACAGCAACCTCACACTCCTGGGCTCAAGCGATCCTACTGCCTCAGCCTTCGGAGTAGCTGGGACTACAGGCATGTGCCACCATGCCCGGCTATTTTTTTTTTTTCTATAT
>NW_012151019.1:130565-135009 GCF_000956105.1 Propithecus coquereli
CACCAATGTTTGAGAGCCACTAGCTTTTTCAGTACTAAAGACTGAAGAAAAGTCTATTATGAAATTGTTCTTCAGAAACCTGTGAAAGTCAAGAAACATATTCAAAATACTTATCTGTCAACTGTACCTTTACTTTATTAAAATGATTACCATGATAGTGTTAAATCAGTTTTCAAACCATTCTATAAAGGATGCACAGCTGCTGATAGATTATTTTGGTTTTTATTACTTTGAATCAAATCTCTCACAGGCTTTTGGTATATTGGTTTTTCTTTTTAAAATTCTTTCTAAATATTCTGAAGCCAAAATACCAGTAATGCATATTCAATTTTCTCAAACAATTTAAACCAAAATTCTGACTAAAAAAATACAGAACCTACCACTCTAATAAATTCAAACATCTCTATTATGGCAGAGTTCATCAGATTGTAGCGGGATCCATTGTTGAGAAATGCTTTCACTACTGGTTCAAACAAAAAACTTTTCATTATGTAGCGGTTATAAAACTCATCTTTTAATCCAATAATCTTTCTCTTAAAACGAAGGGCACCTGAAACACAGAGGCATTGCTGTTTAAATCACACACCACACTTCCATAGTTAGTCTTACCAAAAAACAAAATATAAAACCCCAAAACAAAAACAAAAAACCTGTTTAACACATATCAGTAATTCTTCGTGCACAGTGATGTTATCATTTCCAGAAATGTGAACCTGAAGATAAGGATTATGAAAGTGTTATCAAAGAAGTGTATTCTATAAGTAGTAGATGTCATCATAGAACACAAGTCTTAGAAAGCCAGAGAAAATTCCAGAAATAAACTAGTTACTAATGACCAAACTGTAATTTATATCAGAAATAAGAGTTTAGATGAATGAACCTGTCATTCTACTTAACGTGAAAAAATTCAACATACCCTTTTATATACACCTTAAAAACAATTCAAACTATTGTTTTATTAGGGCAATCCACTGTATAATTTGGTCTTCAATATTTATGGACACTCTTATGGGCATGAAAGTTCATGGGTTTATATTTATTTATTTGTGGATGTGCTTATAGAAATGCTATAAACACACAAAAATCTGCGTGGCCCAAAATTTGCCTTCCCGTAGTTTAGAAATAAATTTAGAGGATGATATTAAGAATATGTGGTCCTCTATATTGCAGCGAGTATGCTTTTTAATTTTTTTCCTAGTTTTTCTTTTTACAATTAATTAGGCTTTAACTTACGGATTAAAAGGTATATTTACATCTTGAGGTATGGGGAGTTACTGAAGTCACCATTCGTCAAGATCCAAATATACTCAGACAGCTAGACTTCAACAAAGCCCTCTTTACCTAAGTGGAATTATCAGTAAGTTAATGCCCCAGTTATTGTAAACAGTTCAAAAAAGCATACTCACTTCACGCAGTCACATCGTCTTCGGTTGGCAAGATTAAATATTGTGTTTGTATTTTGGTTTCTTTGGAGATCATAGAAGTGGCTCGTTAAATTGCCAATTTGTTATTAATCAAGTCCTTCATGAGCAGGTAGCCAGGCAACCATGCTGACACGGTTTCTGGGTGGGAAGGCAGAGGAGTAAAGCAGCTCAATTTTTCTTTAGTTGGCAGAAAAGAGGTCCACAAGTGAATGCCCAATTAGGTACAGTCGATTATAAACTGCCTTAACAATGCAACTTATTTAAGAGTGTATCTTTCTAAAGAAACACTCTGGGCAGGGAGTTTCAAAATATTATAGTTTATAGAATAATTGCATTTTATTTTTAAACTACTGAATATTTTTAAAAACATAAGCATGGTGAAATAAGACATTTTAAACAATGAGGCATCTTTCTGTGTGTGTGGTAAGTCAAAGCCTAACAGGGGTTTGTTTTCCCAAAACAATATTCTCAGTTTTTTTTTTTTTTAAACATTAATTTGACAAAAGAACTTAGTGAAAGCAGTTCCCTTTGTTAGGAATAAAAATCAATACTTTAGAGCTCATGCTAACAGGCCAAATTTCAAGCTTTTAGTAATAAAGGCAAGAGCAGTAGTATTTTAAGAATTATTACTCCTACTTCGCAGGCTTTGTGGAGACTTGTGTCCTACCATAACACGCACTCACAGACCCCTCTGGTCTGAATGCAGTTCCCGGGTAAGTGGAAAACTTCCTGGAATTCTGTAAGTCCATGGCATCATTACACTTCTTTACGAGCACTTCTATCCAGAAATTGCTGATGCAGATAGAAGGTAGTTCTAGTGGTCTTTCTGGTTTGGTCCCCATTTCCATTTGCCCTCATTTATTTTTATCAACAACTCTTGTGTTATTTCCACTCAATCCCATCCCTAAGAAACCTGCATCAAAAATACCCAACCGCTATTTGCTGGCGAATAAAAAGTTGCTTTTAAAATTTTACCAGTGAGTTCTATGAAGTCAAGTCACTCAAAGGAGAGGATGCTTTGGGGACAGACAAAGTTGGCATAACCACTGGATTGTCAATGTACAGTGCACTCTGCTTCCGCTCCCATTTCTAAGCTTTTTTAACATGCCAGAAACCTCTTGTACTTAGTTTCAAATATCTCTTTTAAAAAATTATTCATCTTTACCTTACCCAACATGAAATCTCACATAGTAAGTTTGAGACTTTTTGCCTTCTATGTCACTACTGACAGCTGAATAAAAACCTCTACAATAAAGCTTTCGTTTCATTCCTTTTTCAAATTTCCGTATGTTTAACAAAAACAAAAAAACCCCAACAACATAAAAGTATGAGCTAAAGGGTTGCAATGTAAGATCCAAGAATCTTGAAAACGCCAAGTAAATAGACTGATGGAACCGATATCTAACCCGTAAAGACTGAATTTAGAAAAGGATTGCTGGCCTCCCCTATAAAACTTGATTAGTTGTCTTTAAATACGACAAAGTATGCTAATTAAGTGGCAGCAGATATAAAAAATAAAAGGCTCCCTAAATCCCCAAACTGTTTACATTTAATGGCTCATTATCATTTGTACTTACATTTGTGCACCTAAACTTACGTATTTATAAAATCCTTCCTTAAAAATGCTATACGTGATATTTTATTTCAGTGTATACTTTTCTTGAAGAACCACAAATATCTTAAATTTCCCCAAATTTGTATTTAGTTTTTAGAAATCCTTGATAAAAACTCCTACTGTATACTATAAAGCCAGTCCTAAAGAACTTCTTCCTAATGACTGGCATCTTCTTTAAGAAGATACTCATGTTCACAACCCTGGGGAGAGAGGTACACTGAGAAGTCATTTGAGAAAGAGTTAGGTTTAACAACAGCCTGATTCAGTTAGGAATATATCAACAATAAGAAAACATAACGAAGATTCTATTAGTGTACTTAGTTTCTGACAATACAAACTTCTATTTACTTGTAATGATTCTCTCCATAGTTCTCACTGCATTATGAGAATATTTTTTATAATACTGCAAGCAAAATAAAATGAGGAATTTAACTAAAGAAAAGGCCTTCCCTTTGAGCTGTATATCCTGCCACTCTCCACTGGACTCACTGGTCCTACCTATAGCAAACCCACACATCACACTTTTTTTATACTAAACATCTTAACTGTAGTCAACCAAGAATGCCACACTCTCCAATGATGAAGATACAACTCAAAATTACCTACTTTGTGAAATTTTCCTGACTTGCCTCATTAAATTGTAATAAATTATTTCCACTGTGTTTCCAAACACACCTCGATATAATGATTGTGTTGTATTTTGATTTTCACAGGACCTTTTCCTCCTAATGAATTCTGATTCCCTTGAAAGCTGAATCCAGGTCTTAATCATCTTCATTTTTCTAATATATCAAGTACATATCATACTTAAATCTAACATGCCACTGATTAAAACTTTTATTTTTTTCTATTACTAAGGAAACAAAGTGATTATGACATGCCATAAATTTTAAGACTCACCTTGATTTCAGAGGTGATAAATGTATAAAACTGCACATTTTAGAATCAATGAAACATGGTAGGTAGGTGTTTAATATATTTGTTAAAACTGTTTAAACTTAATCATTTATTCAGTTTTTCCATTCTGTTCCATCTGCTCACAAACTCCCTTTCCTACACTTGAACAAAACCCTCTATGTTGACACAGAAGAATTCAAAGAATTATGAACTCCCTCTAAACTTGGCCTTGGTGCTCTCACTTTTTCTGTGACAGGCATATAAGGAAAATGAATATGATCTGTCAACCTGATAATAAAGTTTAATGAATGTAAGCAAACTCATTTCCGATACTATTTTAAAGATAAAATGTTGATAGAGTAAAACAGAAACACCCTTAAATTATAAAAATGTTTTATAATTTAATGAGTTTTAGCAAACTCATTTCCGATACTATTTTAAAGATAAAATGTTGATAGAGTAAAACAGAAACACCCTTAAATTATAAAAATGTTTTAAATGAGATATT
>NW_012151019.1:136464-140091 GCF_000956105.1 Propithecus coquereli
AGGCTGGTTTCGAACTCCTGAGCTCAAACAATCCGCCCACCTCAGCCTCCCAGAGTGCTAGGATTACAGGCGTGAGCCACCGTGCCCGGCCTAAAATGAATTTTTTCATAACTTCTTCTATTTCACCTGTGTAGATGCAGTCCATAAATATTGTTTCACAAAAAAAAAAATTGTTTTAATATTCTGGAAGCAACAATTGTCTCTTATTTCTTCTTTTATATGTTTCTGTTATCTCTGGTCATAGCCCCTTTAAAGAAATTTTACCATGAACATCTGTTTTCAAAATACATTATTAGACATCTAATGGTTCAAACTTTTAAAGACTGTTGATTTTCTAGGGCACATCCTGACACTCCATCCCTACTCACCCCCATCCCTCCCAGCCTCTGCCTCCCCGACTGTCTCCTATAAAGATTGTTACTCAACACCAACCTTGAATTTCAGAATTAAAGAACAAAGAACTACCAACCTGTATTATCTTACCTTTGCTAGGTTTGTCTTCTGTTGTATTTGCTAGTAAGGGAGCAGTGAGAACATGCATACAGTGCTTGTAGAAGAAACCCAGAAATTCAGTCTTTTCTGTTTTCTAAGGAATCAAAAATACCTCCATGAACTTTAACTGCACTGGTTTCTACCAGCAATAAACAATATGCTAGCTATAAAAAAGAGGAAAAACGCCCATGGCTTACATTGGCAGTGGCTAACATGTTCTCTGGGTCAACTAAAGTTCGAAGCAGTCCCATAAGTTGGACTGCTCCTCCAAGTTCAGGATCTGTATCACAAATCATATGTTCTATAATGAGGTTGATGAGCAAAATATCCTGGTGAGAAAAATACACATAGTAAGGACCACTTATTATGAGAAAGAATGGAAAAAGCACAAACTAAGACATATACTACAGCATTACACATGGCTCTAGCTGTCTTGTTAACTGCAAACAAAATGAAGTGATTAACTCACTTCTTTAATAGGTCATATGCAGTATTTCTTTTCCTAAAGTGTGGTACAGGGACATTATACTAAATAGTACTGAAAAGATGACAAATTTCTATTATCTTTAAATTCCTGTGATTAAAGAAAAAAACAAAGTTTCAGTGTGGTGCTAACAGTCTTTCAACATCTCTAATAACGTAATCTACCTTCTGAAGAAAGCTAATGGGCTTTAGGTTCGTAGCTTTAACAATAAAAATATTCAGTTGTAATTTATAACATTGCTCTACTTTTGCTGCATTTATTTTTACAGATTCATTCTATTTATGGCAAATGAACTCTGTTCTCCATTTGTGGCAGTGATTTACAGTTTCCTCTCAATAAATTCAGGAAAAAGTCAGTACCTGAATGTCTGAAATTGGGAAAAATAAGACTACTGTATTTAGAGAGTACACAGAACAACAAATGGACTAAATAGATTCCAGATGTCAAAGAAAACAGACTGTTGTTTTCCTGAGGCCCTATTATGACTGGTGTTCCTGGCCCAAGGAATAAATAAAAATTTAGAGGGATTCAGTGAGAAATTCCCTGCTCTTGCCTATATATTACGTCATTAAATATGAAATGTCCGATTTCGAATCAAAAGTTTAATTATATCTCAAACAAGTGGTACAATTAGTCAAAGTATGCGCCTAAACTATGAACACAGTTTTGCCATCTTAACGTAGCTTGTTTATGCCAGCAGCAAAGAAGCCTGAAGAGTGGCAATGAAATTGCAAAAGGCATTTTCCACAGCTTATTGAGAATTAAATGTTTTTCCTTCCAAGAAGTGGTCCAAAGTGGTAGTCAGTTGGTGCACGGTCTGGTGAATATGGTGGATGACAGACTATTTCCACATCTAGCTTCTGGAGTTTGAGTGGCATTATGTGTGCGACATGTGGTCAAGGGCTCTCTCTCTATTGACCAATCTCAGCTCCTTAATCACAAGCATCTTCATCATTTCATCCAACTGGATGCAGTAGACATCCACTGTCCTCAACTGACCAGGTTTCATGAAGCTGTAGGGGATAATCCCAGTGCTGGACCATCAAACAGACACCATTAGCTTTTTTTGATGAATGTTCGGTTTTGGACTGTGTTTCGGCACTTCATCTTTATCCAACCACTGTGCCGAACACTTGAGATTGTCAAAAAGAATCCATTTTTCATCACACATAGCACAACGGTGTAAAAATGGTTCGCCTGTTTGTCATGACAGCAAAGAAAGGCAAGCTTCGAGACAATTTCTCTTCTGATGTTCATTTAATTCATGCGGAACCCATCTATCCAGCTTCTTTACCTTGCCCATTTGTTTCACATGGTCCAATATTGTTGCAATAGTATCGTCAAATCTAGCTGCTAATTCACACATAGGTTGAGGAGGATTCAATTCCACTACAGCTTTCAGCTCATCATTACCCACCTTGGTCTCAGGTCACCCAAGTGGCTCATTTTCAAGATTAAAATCACTAGAATGGAACTTCTCAAACCATCGACGTACTGTGCGTTTATTGGCCACATATTTCCCAAACACTTTGTTGATATTTTGAGCTGTCTGTGCAGCACTGGTTTCACAACAGAACTAATATTTGATAACACAAATTTTTGACTTATCCATGGTTTCACAAAAATTGCTCTAAAAAAAATTTGAAAGATAATCACAAACCAAAGCATGCGTTTGAAAGAATGAGGATGTACCTTCACGATAAAAATAAGTGTCAAAGTGAAATGTCAGTTGTATCAACTGTCAAAAACGCCGGACATTTCATACTTAATAACCTAACATATGCAATGGTACAATGGACATGGACAGAGAAAATGCAGACGGTGTATAGAGATGATCCAGAGTGGGAATCAAGAGCCCTACTGCATGTGAATAAAGTATTTTAAGCTACATCAATGTATGTTTGACTAGTGGGTTGTCAAAGCCAACAAGAGTAGCCTTTATTATCAATAATACAGATATTTTTGTTTTCAAGACAGGGTGATTTTATTAAAGAAAGACATGACATAACATACAACAGTTCGAACTGGTACTTTTCTGCACCTACTCTGGCACTATAATTTAAAAAGAAAAACTTAAATATTCTACTTCATTTTGACACCAGAACACATTAATTAGGATCTTTTCAAAATGTAACAAAGTCTATTTTCTCATTTTGTAAAAATACCATAGGCTAGAATTCCACATAGATTTTTTTCTAAGGGGATATCTTCTGTCTCCTTCTCCCTTAAGGAGCTGAGGGCAAAATATCTTAGTCTATTCTTAAGTAAAAAGTTACTTCCAAAATTTCATAGGGGAAGCATGAAAAATCAGAATCATTCAATTATCTGAAGATAAAGCAGAAGAGCACACACATTTAGGGCTCCCACATATGACCTGGAAGTGCCCTTCACATTTACCAGCATATAATTTCTCAATTATTTTAGAACTGATAAATCTATTATAATTTCTCATAGACGCTAGTGTGTGAGAGTGTATGTGTGAACAAGACAACAGTCTGTTCTTCATGGTCAGGGAGTAAAGAAATAGCACCCTAAACATTTTTCAAGGGACTATGTTTCATTTCTTAATTTTTGATGATTTTGAGAATGTACTCCTAGTAAAGTCAATGCTTTCCTAGGGAAATTACTCATAATTGCATAGACAGAAGAAC
>NW_012151019.1:140141-141413 GCF_000956105.1 Propithecus coquereli
TATGATGTCTTCAAAAAACAACAGAACATCCAAACTTACCTTTAAAAACCAAAAGGCAAAAGTCAGTTACCAGCAGACATCTCTTATTGAGCCTTGTACCCCTAAACTTGGTCTGCCAACTCACTAAGAAGGATAGTTTAAATATGGAAACTCATTACCTAAGAAGTCTGGCTGCTGCATGCTCAAGAACATTCTGGATTAACCTGATACCAATTCAGAAATATGTTTTACTACAACAAACTGGGGTCTTAAGAACACTGTGAAAGCCAATTTTTGAAAAACTTATGTACAACTAAGAACAATCTTGTTAGGAGACTGTCTGTTGCTCCAAGAGCCTGCAATTTCCATAAAGGTCCACAGAGTACATATTTTAGGCTTTGTGGGCCACATACGGTCTCTGTAGCATATTTGTTTTTCTCTTTTTAAAAGCACTTTTTAAAAACAAAAAAATTTTTCAGGTTGTACAAAAATAGGCCATGGGCTGGATTTGGCCATAGCTATAATTTGCCACTACTGCTTTAAAATAACTGAAGTAAAATGACCAAAGCTGCTGTTTTAATAACAGAATTTAACACTGTAGATACACTCTGACCCCTTTGCTGTTCGTTAAGAAAGATGAGAGTCAGGAAAATTACCTGCTTAATGTGGCAAAACTATATAATTCATGGCAGAGCTAGTTTTAGAACTTAGGTCTCTTGACCTGTATCAGTGTGATCTTTTCTTCTCAGGCAGTAAGATCTAAAGATACCAATAATATGATAACATAAAGACAATAAATAATTTTATCAGAAGCGACACTTACATAACGCCAAGAAAGCATGCTTTGAGGCCATAAGAACTAGCACTCTCCGGAGGATATCCTTATTAATAATGTAGTTCTTTATGTGGTAGGTATGGTGCTCTACACAAAATGTTAACAATTCCAATACAAGTGCCAATAGCTGGGCAGTTTGAAAATCATCTAAAAGAAACAAAACACAATTATATTTACTGTCTAACATTCTTTTCCTTCCAAATGTAAGAACTCAAATTCTAATCAAGTAAAATCCCTTCTTCTATTTACCCAAATACTTTAGTGAAGAGGAAATTAACATTTATTGAATGCCTACCATGTGCCAGGAACTGTGCTTTACTTTACTTTTCATTCATTCATTCATTTATTTAGACAGAGTCTCACTCTGTTGCCCAGGTTAGAGTGCAATGTTGTCATCATAGCTCACAGCAACTTCAAACTCCTGGGCTCAAGCAATCCTCCTGCCTCAGCCTCCCGAG
>NW_012151019.1:141463-142224 GCF_000956105.1 Propithecus coquereli
ATAAATGGTGCTGGGAAACTTGGATGGCCATATGCAGAAGAATGAAACTGGGTCCCTATCTCTAACTTTATACAAAAGTTAACTCAGACAACACAGCAAATTAACTTCAGAATTAATAAGAAACTTGATGTCAAAAATTTTAAAGGAAATTTAAATTGACCATTAACAAATAACTGCTGTAAGACAATAAATTTATAAACAGAGACAGGAGCCAATTTAGGGGAAGAATAAGCCATTTGATAATATGGCTACATTTTTCCCAAATAGCCACTATTTAAATCTTAAAAATGAATAATAAAAACAGTTACAGCTTCCTATGTATAAATACTTACTATTAGTGCAAATAATATTTACCTTGCTGGTTATTTTTTGCTCTGTTAACTTCTTACTTACATCATCATTCTGTTGTGCCTCCTGCATGACAAACTCTCGCACCATGGATGGATTATATTCAACCAAGTATGAGAATATATCAGTAGCAGCACTTCGCACCTGTGTATCATCCATGCCCTGTAGATAAAAAGCACTTATTTCTGCTATAATTATAAAAATATGGAACTTATAGCTATGTGAATATCCAAACCAAATTGTAAGAAAACATTGCAATATAAAAGAAAGGTCAAAGAAATTCTGTTGCATGTAAAACTCTTATTCATTGGATAAAATTATACTTTCTAAATCATTTATTCCTGTTTGCCTTAAAAAAATTTTTTCTGAGACAGGGCCTTGCTCTATTGTCCAGGCTGGAGTACAGTGGTGGC
>NW_012151019.1:144299-149104 GCF_000956105.1 Propithecus coquereli
TTTTTTGCAGAGACAGGGTTTCGCTACATTGCTCAGCTGTTCTCAACTGCTGGCCTCAAGTGATCCTCCTACCTCACCCTCCCAAAGTGCTTAGGATTACAGGCATAAGCGACTGTGCTCAGCTAACCCTAAGTTTAAAAAATACCTTTTGACTCCTCTAATTGACTTCTAGATTTGATAAACGAATTCAGCAGTCTCAGGTTATAAAATCAACATACAAAAATAAATAGCATTTCTACACACCAGCAACAACCAAGCTGAGAACCAAATCAGGAACTCAATCCCATTTACAATAACTGCAAAACAAAAAAATAAACCCTACGAGAGAATTTAACTACGGAGGTGAAAGATCTCTACAAGGAGAACTATAAATCACTTATGAAAGAAATCACAGATGACATAAACAAGTGAAAAATTATCCCATGCTCAAGGATCGGAAGAATCAATATTGTTAAAATGACCATACTGCCCAAAGCAATCTACAGATTCAATGCAATTCCTATCAAAATACCAATATCATTTTTCAAAGGATTAGAAAAAACAATTCTAAAATTCATATGGAATTAAAAAAAAAAAAGCCCAAATAGCCATAGCAATCCTAAGCAAAAGGAAGAAAACTGCTGGCATCACATTGTCTGACTTCAAATTACACTACCAAGGAAAGAGTAACCCAAAACAGCATGGTACTAGTATAAAAATATACACATAGATCAATGGAATAGAATAGAGAACCCAGAAATAAAGCTACATACTTATAGCCAACTGAACTTTGACAAACAATACACTGGAGAAAGGACATTCTTTTCAATAAATGGTGCTGGGAAACTTGGATGGCCATATGCAGAAGAATGAAACTGGGTCCCTATCTCTCACCTTATACAAAAGTTAACTCAAGATGGATTAAAGTCTTAAATGTTAAGACCTGAAACAAAAATCCTGCAAGAAAACCTAGGAAAAACTCTTCTAGATGTTGGCCTAGGGCAAAGAATTTATGACTAAGACCCCAAAGGCAAATGCAATAAAAACAAAAATAGACAAATGGGACTTAAACTAAAAAGCTTGTGCACAACAAAAGAAATAAAACAGTAAATAGACCTACAGAATGGGAGAAGATATCCCCCAAACTGTGTTCAATAAAGGACTAATATCCAGAATCTACAAGGAACTCAAATGACTCAGCCAGAAAAAAGCCAAACCTCCTCCTTAAAAAGTGGGCAAATGACACGATCATTTTTCAAAAGAAGATATTCAAATGGCCAAACATATAAAAATGTATTCACCATCACTAATCATCAGGGAAATGCAAATTAAAATCACAATGAGATACCATCTCCGATTAGAATGGCCATTATTAAAAAGTCAAAAAACAATAGACGTTCGCATGGATGCTGTGAAAAGGAAACACTTAGAGACTGTTCGTGGGAATGTAGATTAGTACAACCTCTATGGAGCTCAGTATGAAGATTTCTCAAGGAACTAAAAGGAGATCTACCATTGGATCCTGCAATCCCACTACTGGGTATGTACCCAGAGAAAAATCAATCATATCAAAAAGATACCTACTCAGATGTTTATCACAGCATTATTCAGAATTGCAAAGAAAGATATGGAATCAACCTAAGTGCCCATCAAACATGAGTGGATTAAAAAATGTGGTATATATACATCATGGAGTACTGCTCAGCAGTAAGAGAGAATTAAATAATGTCTTGCAGAAACTGGATTGAACTAGAGGCCATTATCCTAACTGAATTAACTCAGGAACAGAGAAACAAATGCTGCATGTTCTCACTTATAAGTGGGAACTAAACTATGGCTACATAAGGGTATACAGAGTGGTATAATAGACAGTGGGGATTCACAAGCAGGGAGGGCAGTAGGGGTGAGGGATGAAAAATTACCTATGGGGTACAATGTGCACTATTCAGGTGATGGGTACACCAAAAGCCCAGACTCCACCACTATATGTGTGTAATGGAATTCAACTTGTACCCCCTAAATCTACTGAAATAAAGAAAGAAATTTAAAAAAATCTTTTATTTGAAGATATCCATGTATACATACACAATAGTTTAACATACACTAAATTATTTTTAAAAGGATTCAAAGGATACCCTCATAGCATATTTATCTAGGTAAGTAAATCTGAGAAGTACAGCAACTGAAAAGAACCTCACATGTTACTTTATCTTACCTCATTTTATAACTGAGATTCAGATAAAAAAATTTATTTAAGCCCAATCAATCTGCAGGTAGCAGAGCCTTCCTGATTGCCTAACTCATTTTTCTCATCACTATCTTTTCATCAAGATTTTGTTTTACAATGATTACATACTACCTGAGCTAGAAGTAGATTCAATACTACTCCAGCACTAGACATGCCTAAGTCAAAGTACACATACACTCAAAAACACACCCCCGTATACACACGTGCGTATGCAACCTCCCACTGGATTACAAAATCCATAAACACTGTCGTGGGTGCCCAGGAAACATTTTCCATGTGATACTAAATTAATTTAGTTATTCCTACCTTTATTTTTTCTTACATATATTGTAAGAATAACATTATTATTCTCATTACATATGATTTTGACCACATTTGTTACCAAATGGCCTCCAATTTCATGATACATCCCAGATATGTTCCACCAACTAGAATTCAAAAGGTTAAAAAAGAGATTCTCTGAACTGCTGCAGTTGGGGGTACAGAAGCAGAGAGACTGAGAATGTTTGACAGTATTACACAGGAAGCAGTCAATAGTAAGGGGATGTTGTGATATTGTGTGTCTATGTGTCTGTCTGCAAAAGATGGTTAGGAACCTGCTTTCAACTGTACTTCAATCACTCCTTGCCAAAGCATTTGTAAAATGCTCCTGCCTTCACAGCAGCACTTTAGATAGACGTGCCCAGCATCAAGAGAAATAGACATAACCATGGCATTGGCAGCCAGCATTTTACAGAGCATATTGTAGGGAAGCAAAGATTTAACAACTTGAAATCATTCATACTTAATGAGTAAAGCTGGCGTTTTACACGTATGAGGACCAAGAAAACATAGAAGTGACAAATCTCTATGTAACAAAAATAGAACCATATGGAGCTAAAGAAAAGGATCAGAACTACGGACTATACAAGGAAAGCAGGAATCAAAATTGAACCAGAACAAAGGCTACTAGTTAGCAAAAACTACTTCCTTATCAAAGAACAAATAGAAACTGGTACCAGAACCCTACAACCTCCTCCATAATCAATCACAATATACTATATAGAGGATTATTATTGTACTTACCGGACTGTACTGCCTATCTTATTTATTTACATGTCTGTCTTAAATGAACAGAAAACATATCAAATTAGTCAATACGTTCTGGAATTATTATTAGCTCTAGGAAAGTAGTTACAGGTAAAATTGATTTTTCTACTTAAATTTACTTTAAAAGGTGACAAAGGCAGGACACTGGAAATACAGACATTTTCTAAACAGGAACAGGAATGAAGACTAAACACACTGATTTATTTGTAACACATGCTACCAAGCAGCACTTACTGACATTTATTGGCCTTCTTTCTATATTTAACAAACATAGGTTTCAAATAAGTATTTTACTTGTATACCTGAGGTAATGTCTTATAATATCTTCCAAGTCGTATCACAGCTATCTGTTATTCTTACAGTATTATGGGCATCAAAGAAACAAAAAAAGCATGGAAGGTATGCAAATAACAAATCCTTCTTGGCACTATGTAAACTTTTGTTTCAGTTAGAATAGATCAATTCACACACCGTGGGACGACAGAGTGAGAAGTTCTCTAACTTTGGGGGTGTTACAACAAATGCAAATTATTGGCCAGCTCTCAGAGACTTAGATTCTATATTTGGTGCAGAACCTAGGATATCGCACTCTGGTCGACTGTGATGCAAGCATCCTAAAATACAGACCCGAGAGACTGAGCATACTATTAAAAAAACAATTTTTAATAAGCAATTATCAGTAGATACTTTCAAAAATGCTCACGAGTCCTGCATGATGTTAAACACTTTACACGCATGATTTCACTTAATCTTCAGACAACTTTACAGGGTAGGCAGTAATATCACCACCCCTCTTATGGGGAAACTGAAGCTTTAAGAAATTAGGAAGGCTGTCCAAGTCACATAGCTACTGAGAGCTATTAAGTGACAGGTGGAGCTGAAACTCAAACTCACTTTGTTTAACTCCCCCACACTCTTACCGATTACAAAAACGTGCCTTTTCGTAGGGATGCATGCAGTTAGAATTTGCCTCTTTTGCTATATTCCCTTCACCTTAAAAACGGGCCTTTACTATGCCATTACCTGGGATTTTCATAATTTCTATATGTAATAGAAATTGGTAGCAGAACATATTAAATACAGACATTTCTCTTAGCATCCTTTTCTCCTTCCTTTTCCAATCTGTTCTACTGTATGCATAATTCATAGATTAATAACCCTAAAATTCAACATTCAATGATTTCATTAAAATCACCCCCTTGTAATTTCTTCAAGCTGTATTTTTTTCTTTTCTTTTCTTTTTTTTTTTACTGAGACAGAGTCTGGCTATGTTGCCCGGGCTAGAGTGCCGTGGCATCAGCCTAGCTCACAGCAACCTCAAACTCCTGGGCTTGAGCGATCCTACTGCCTCAGCCTCCCAAGTAGCTGGGACTACAGGCATGCGCCACCATGCCAGGCTAATTTTTTCTATATATATTTTTTAGTTGTCCAGATAATTTCTTTCTATTTTTAGTAGAGACGGGGTCTTGCTCTTGCTCAGGCTGGTCTC
>NW_012151019.1:149154-158149 GCF_000956105.1 Propithecus coquereli
TTGTCCAGATAATTTCTTTCTATTTTTAGTAGAGACGGGGTCTTGCTCTTGCTCAGGCTAGTCTCGAACTCCTGCGCTCAAACGATCCGCCCGCCTCGGCCTCCCAGAGTGTTAGGATTACAGGCGTGAGCCACCGCGCCCAGCCAAAGCTATATTTCTTTAACACACTTAACCTGCCCACCCCAAACACTACAACCTTTTGGTCTCATAGTATTTATTGTATATCATAATCTCTTATAGCATAACCAAAATACTGAATTTTAGACTTTAACAAAATTAAAACTCAATTTAGGTATTTACAAAGAGAAAATTATTTTTGCTGAAGGCAATTAACAGTTTAAATGACATCAATCAAGTAGGGTATCTTTTGAAGTAGGAAAAAGGAATGATCTAACTCACCTGTAACATACCAACAATTTCTACCTTATTGAAAAAGATAAAGGAGTGAAGTGTTGACAACATGTTTTCTTCAAAGACTGAAGGGGTAGGTAGAACCATATCTTGTATATACTGAACTCTGTATGTTTGATGAATTTTTTGTTTCAGCTCAGGATCTGATATGGGAATCACTTCTTTAAACTTGGCTGTTTTTGTTAGAAATTCCCTGTGTTTTCGTGGTTGAGATAAAGCAGGATCATATTCTAAACATCCAATGACGTCCATTATACATTCCTCAGAGAACATAACTTCAAAAAGAGCAGTTCGATTCAAGAGGAAGATGCCTTTGATAATTTCATACAAGTGGTGCAGTCCTTCAATATTTTCCAAATCCTCACACACATGAAAAAGCTCTAAGAGTTTTTTAATATAACCCTCATTTTCCAGTGCCAGTGCAAGTTTTTCACGACGAAGAGGGGAAGGTAAAGATGATGCCACAAGTTCTGCAATTTCCTCCAGGCGACTTAATTCACAAGATGGCAATTCTAAACCTGGAGATGACATATCATCAAAGCGTTCCTCTTCAGATTCATCCACAAGGTCCTGAGTGATGTCCACTGAAGGGTCCTTCCCTTGAACCTATGAAAAATAATTTGTAATAGCTGACAAAATGTAAACCAGCAAACCTAAATGATATTCTAAAATGAATACAAGATATTATAAGAAAACTATAATGATAATTTCCAAGTGTAAGAATCTTTATTCAAACTTGACAAAAATTGTCTACTTTTTAAAGCTGTATTTCTCCAAATAACGTAACGCTTCCAATTTTAAGGAAGTTAATTCAAAGTTCAAAGATGGAATGAGCTTCCTCATAATGTACAAGGTTTGCTGGCAAAAGCAACTTTCTAGGACAGGCTAAAATGACACTGTGATGAAAGAGTCCCCTGCAGACCTACAACACAGATGCAGTCTTAGGACTGTGCTACAGGACAGCCACCACCAAGCTCTTCAATATTTAACTTTAAGAAAGGTTCAAATAAATATCAAATATCCTAATGCTGTGATCATAGAAAATATATATCATTATAAGCAACAATGAAAATATTTAATGTCAATTGATTCTAGAGACCAACGGGCAAAGAGCATGAACAGACCAGCTTTGGACCAATTTGCTATAAATGCTGGATGGTAGCCAAAAAATATGATTTAGAAAAGCTAAGTAGACTACAAGTGCACCTACACAAAAATGAAGCCATATATAAAGTGCAACCTACATGTAGTAGAGCTATGCCCTAGGAAAATTTTCTGAAAGTTAAGAAACCAAACCACAGAAAGCTTTTCCTTTCTATACACCCAAACCTATAGTCTTCATGATCCCCTATACGCCCTAAAATCTGTCATAAAGCCCAACTCTCCGTCACTATAAGGGCTCTAACTATAAAAGTAAACATTTAAACAAATAAAAAAACAAAAGGTCAGAATAGATTCTGAAATGAAAAAAGTGTTACTATCTTGGTCCTAGAATTCAGGACATTGAAAAATTAGGCCTTATATGAAATAGCCAAGAAGCTTAAACTGCTTATCATAATTAAGATACTGTTGCTGGATACTAAAAGGGAAGATTGGCCTGGAATATTTGTCTTGAAATATGCTGCAAGGTGTATTGACACAGCACTACTAAAAGGAGGCAAGGTACATTCACAGCTGGCATGGTCTCAAATTGGCTCTAGATTTGTTAATTATGTAAGTTCTCCTTATAGCTTTAAGTCCCTAATATCCAAGCTATGACTTTACCTATAGAAAAAATGGTAAAATTTTGATGAGTAAATCAAAAGAAAAGGGATGAAAGCCTTATAATAATGAGAATGCCCTCTTCTTAAGTTCAGACATAATAAATGCTATCAAAGAGGGTACCAGAAAAATAGAGGAGACTTTTAGCTCTTCCTAGATCAGAAAAAGGTAAATAGATTCAAGAAACAGAGACATATAAGATCTCAGAGATCAAAATGTAATGACTTCCCTGGAATGGAATCAAGAAATATAGACAGAACCACAAAAAGAGTGATTGAGAAATGACCCCTCAAATATTAATATAAACTATATTAAAAGTTGAAGGCAAATACCAGGAAAGAACGACACAAAACAGCCAGTGATTGCTACGTAAGAGAAAGCGTACAAGCACTATTACCCGTGCCTCAAGGGAAGATGACTGAAAAATTTATGGCATTAAAGACCAAGGAAAAGTAAAGATCAGACAATATTAGAGGAGAGATGGTGTAACAGTTACAGAATGAGTCCAGGTTTGAGTTAAACATTGGCCTAAGAGAAGACTATATCCAGGGTGGGACCATTCAACTCAGAAAGATGAAGACCAAGATTTGTCTGAATAATGGATGCCTTTGGCATAGCCTGAATGTATTAATGTCATCTCTCTTTCTGTGGAAGAATTCTACAAGATAAAGACCTAGAAAAATATACTAAAAAAAAACTGTGTAATCCTAGCTCTCTGGGAGGCCGAGGCGGGCGGATCGTTTGAGCTCAGGACTTTGAGACCAGCCTGAGCAAGAGCGAGACCCCGTCTCTACTAAAAATAGAAAGAAATTAATCGGACAACTAAAAATATATAGAAAAAAATTAGCCGGGCATGGTGGCGTGTGCCTGTAGTCCCAGCTGCTCNGGAGGCTGAGGCAGGAGGATCACTTGAGCCCAGGAGTTTGAGGTTGCTGTGAGCTATGATGACGCCACAGCACTCTAGCCCGGGCAAGACAGTGAGACTCTGTCTCAAAAAAAAAAAAACAAAAGAAAAAACTGTAGGACAGAAAGCAAAGAAAAAGTAAAAAGAAAGATGGCATTCAGACATAAACGTTAAGTTTTTCATGTTTTAAGAGAAGGAAAGGAACAGGTTAACAGGCAGGTTCGTTTTATGAAAAACACAGTTCAGTAGAATATATGGCAGAAATAAATTCTGTAAGTTAAGGAAGACTGTTACCTCAAGGACATTGTAGCTTCTATTAAGGCTTTAACGTGCATCATCAAAAGCAGAGGCTGACAAACTATAGCCAAATTTGGCGCCCCCATCTGTCTTTGTTAATAAGTTTTACTAGAAGACAGCCACACCCATTCATTTATGTGTTGTCTATGGCTACTTTCAAACTAGACAGCAGAGATGAATAGCTCTCAGACTGTATGGCCCGAAAAACCTTAAATGTTTACTATCTCACCCTTTACAGAAAGTTTGACCTAGAGAGCTTGTTAAAACACAATTACTAGACCCTACTCAGAGTTTCTGATCCAGTAGGTCTAGGGTGGGGGTGGGGATGTCTTGGAATTTGCACTTCTATCAATTCCGACATCATGCTCAGGCTGCTGGTTTGAGGACCACATTTTAAGAACCAATGAATTAAGAAATCAGCAGAAGATTATTCTTCAGCTAAAATAAATGTGGAGATGGAGAAATCTTCCCTAGAAAACACTGGCCTAAACTGAGTCCACAATAAGCTCCAATAGCTTTAGCCACTAGAGCACACAAAAAAATGCACATTTACAAGACTGTGGAGATTATGTCACTAGAGTAAGGTACCAGAGTCACTACAGAAACTCCAGAATGAAGAAGGAATTTTTAAGCTTAGAGGCAAGGTGACGTTGGATAGTCAAGAGCCATATTGCTTCAGACGAGTGCCAAGCAAAGGTTTTGTTTCAAGAGCCAACAGGAGGATACTGAACAAAAAGAGTGATGTGGATTTAGGAAGATCAGTCAAGATGAAACCAATAAACCAGGCAAGAAATAATGGTAGCTTAGAAAACTATGATAGTGGTGAAGACGAAAATAAGTGAATGGATCTAGGATTTATTATTGAGGGACTGAATGGATATATAAAGGATGAGGGAAGGATAAACATGGTCCAAAGTTCCTGGTTTCAGCAACCAGAGGGCATTTACTGAAATGAGGGAAATGGGAGAATGAATACATCTAGGTGAGTAGATTGTTAGGTTGTGGACTTATTAAGTTTGAGATGCTAGCAAACACTCAAAGAGGAGTTCTCAAGAAGGCAATTGTTCTTAGAAAAGGTAGCATAAGAAAAACTAAATAAAAAGAAGGTGAATATAAAAAAAAAAAGAAAAAAGAAAACAGCTTGGATATAGAACTTTTGACTTTGGCAAAGGTCTAGGCTGGATAGTTTGGTGTCAATAAATTATACCTTCCTTTAAATCAAGCTTTTCACAGATAGCAATGTATTTAAAAGATCAATTTAAAATTTATTTAAATTCTTGAGCATTAGCTGAAAAGCATGGCAAAAACCACAATACTTAAAAAGAGCATGTCAATCTTCTATTTTTAAAATTACCTGACATATTTTCTCCCAAATTTCATCACATCCAGCTTTTTCTTGAAAGCTAAGAGCCAAGTCATAATTTTCTGCTTCAGACCACACAATCAGAGTATCCTTTAGAGACAAAAAAGGAATCTGAATGATTAACATACATTTTCACAAACTCCTTCAAAGTAGAAGTCAAATGAACAAAGCAAGAGGAATTGAGAACAGCTCTCACTTTTACTTTTTGCAATATGTACCGATATTCCCAGTGTCCCCCATTTTAACCAATGCCTTTTTACACTATACTTTGCCCAATCTATAAAATGAAAGCAATGTTTTCCTTAAGGGTAAGTTTAACCAATGCATGAAAAGCACGACAAAGTGAGTACACAATTCTTATGTACTAAAAGGTAACAAATGAAACATTATGCCAATCCTATCCTTGAACACTGAGTTACATTTTATGCTCTCATTAAAACACCAAAAGAGGAAGTCTAAGCACATTAATAACTAAGGCATGTTTCAAGGATAGGATCAATATAACACCTTCTTTCTTCCCTCTATTGTCAACAGGTGTTTTTTACCTGCGGCTTCTGAGGTCCATGAAGCCCTTGAAATTACTGGCTAACTTGGTAGTAAGTGAGCATTTATCTGGACAGAGGCTTTTTTTTTTTAACTTTCACTAAAGTACTATGTTTCAAGAAGCAGCAAACTCCTAACACCTATCCTTTTGCTTCTATTCAGGCAAACTTTATTTTTTTAAATGACAGTAAGTTTAACAAACAGTTCGACAGTTTTTATTAAGATGTAATTTCAGCAAGACACTCTGCATACAATAGTGAGACCATCTTATATTCTTCATAGTACAAAGAGTCTACTGTACAATATGCATGGTATAATAAAAATATTTGTTAGGGTCCAGGATACCCTTTCAAACTTTCTGGCTGTGAATAAACATTAATATATACACTGTTTCATAGCAATCAACCATTTCAAAAAAGGGCCCACTTAGTGAAAGAGGTCTATGAATCATCTCATACAAGAAATGTTGAATGGTATTAGGGAGAGTTATGTTTAACAGCTATGTGCAAAATCCGAAGGGCTGTCAGTCAGTATTTTGTTCAAGTTGGTCCAAAGAGAATTAGTTAGGAGAGCATAAGTTAGATGGATTTCATCATAATACAAAGAAAAAATAATCCAATTTGACTAAAAAGTAACCAAAAGGAGCCATGCAAAGGCTGGCTGAGCATCCACTAGGATGATACAGGTTCCTGTATTAAGAATGAAACATGACTAGATTATCTTTAAAGTACCTTAAAGGATCTATCATTCTATTGTGGCAGTTTCTAATCCTTTTCACTAGCAAGGACACTTCTTGATGTAAACAAATGGATTCCATATTAAAAATCTCCCTAAGCTGGGCACAATTTTGTGGGCCTTTAGTACTAGCTACTCAGGAGGCTGAGGCAGGAGGATGGCTTGAGGCCAGGAGTTTGAGGCTGTTAATGTGTTGTGACTATACCTGTAAATAGCCACTGGAGCCTAGCCTGGGCAACATAGCAAGACCCTGCCTCTAAAAATGAAAAAAAAAACGTCTACTAAACTATTAACTCTGTCCAGTCATTTGTGTAACTGTCAGTGATGAGACCAGCAGTCTCTCGTTGAACTAAAGTGATACCAACAAGAAATAAATAACTGATAATCTGATTTGGCTATGCAACACTACTATAGGATAAATCTATAATTTTTATACAGAATTTTTGAAAATAGCTCAAAGTCCCTGTTTTTGCTATCTTAAAGGACTTCCAGAGATCACAGATTCCAGGCAGGCAACATGAACAGTGACTGAGTACCTATTCAAGCTCAAAATAATTTACACATCAACATTCTAAGATCAACACAACACAAATTAGTCAGGTTTCATTTTTAGTGTATCTTGTATTTCACCAAAGCAGAACAACTGGTAGAAGAAGAATGTACAGTTAATCTGGAATTCTGGCAGTCTAAATACTTCACAAGGTTATTTGTTCAGAAGATATTTATTGAGTATTTATGTACAAGGCTCCATGTGAGACAAAATTAGTTATGTTACCTTCCCTCAGAAATAGTACGGAATAAAAATACCACGATTTAAGAGGTAAAGAGGCCAAAGTATAAATTCTAATACCACTGTCTACTTGGTGGGTGATGCTTAGAAAGTTAAGTAACTGAGTCTCAGTTTCATTACCTTTACAATGGGACTGATACACACTGTTATGAAAATTAGTGATAATCTAAGTACCATCTGTTCGTGATGGGAATAAGGTTGAAGGAAAATAATCATCTTCTGGGGAGGAAGGAGGGAGTCAATTTGCCCAAATTAGATGGCTCCTAAAATTCTGATAAATATTTACAAATATCGGCTCAATAAGGGCCACGGGAATAAGTCTAAAGTCAGTATTACATTAGTAACAAAATAAATTTAACACAACTATAAGCAATTGCTCTGCTACGATGTATATCCAGATCATTTGGATGCTGATGTTTAAATCAGGGTGTAGCCAGACATATACTCTTAATTACCCATTTGACAAATTTAGCAAGTTTGAAAAATTTTAGAAATTGCTCTTTTGTCTTTCTTGAACAGCCTAATTTTCACCAAATCATCTTGTTTATCATTCAACAACCTATAGCCTGAGACATATGAATTTGTTTACTCTCAAAACAGGTTCAACCTTCCTTTTTTCTCAGGATGTGCTTTTACTCTTTCGCTGACAAAAATCTCAAAACATGAATTTAATGTATTTAAGTATGGAAGATCAAAGCCAAATATTCTAGTCTCCAGCTATTTCAATCAAACCTAAAAATTTTCTTAAGAACACCACATACAACAAAGTGCTTAACAGACAATTACAATATCAAGAAAAAAAAAATTTTTGAGATAGGGTCTCAGTGTCACCCTAGGCTGGAGTGCAGTGGTAACATTATAGCTCACTGCAGCTTCAAACTCCTGGGCTCAAAGCATTCTTCCTTCCTCAGCCCCCCCAAGTAGCTAGGACTAGGGGCACGTGCTACCATGCCTGGCTAATTTTTAAAATTTATTTTGTAGAGACGGGGTCTCACTATATTGCCCAGGCTGGTCTCTGGAACTCCTGGCCTCAAGTGATCCTCCTGCTTTGGCCTCTCAAAGTGCTGGGATTACAGGCATGACCCACCACACCCGGCTAAAAATATTTTATGTTGTATGAATTTTTGGTGGATAAATAAATCATCACTAATTAAATTTAAGAGTTAATACCAGCTTCCCTGTCTATTATCTGTGTGCTGTCAAGCAAGTCATGATCTTCAGGCATCATCTAATGGACAAAATAAAACCAATACTAACGTCCTCCTAGTAGTATTTTAATGGTCAATGATGAGGCAAAGTACTTTATTTATGAACTGGCTGGTAATATTCTTTCTTCTAAATTAATTATCTTGTATTTGCATCTTCAGGGCAATGAGAGAACTGATACTGATTTCACTGGCTGTACAGAACACTCAGTATATCGTGTGTGTACTGAATAAATACCATTTGACGACAGTGCTAGTCAACACTAATTATCACATCAATGGTCACTTCTTTTCTGTAGGTAAAAATAAGGAAACTTTAGGGCTCAGTTGCTATAATATCTGGCACATAAACTCAGCTTAACTTGAGGTAATTTTTTTTTAAAAAATTAAAATTATTGTGTTAAACACTATAGAAATTGGCAGAAATCCTATTTTAGAATTAGAAGGGCAAATTTGTAATCTGCTTTTCATTATAGGGAGTCAGATGTCAATTTCCATTTAATCATCAAACGAAAGGATAAAACACATCTCCAATATTTTACCTGTTGTTTCTGGTATGCAGTGTTAGGATTTATTTTGGACTCTAAAAGTAGAGAACCTAGGAAACAGAAAAAGAAGACATCCCATTATGTTACTGCAAAACAACAAAATTATATTCCCTTACATACACACACATTTCCTTTTTTAACATCTGATGCACATACGACTTCAGTTAAGAAAAAATTATTTTTAAAGCAATTTAAGTTTAAATACAATAACTTATAACCTAAGAAATATTATTTTATACATGCTTACTTTTAATAAGACATAACAATCCAAAGAGTCAAGACTGGACAGTAATAGCAACCTAACAATTTATGGGCAGCACAAAGTAGTAAAACAGCACAGCGTGAAGCCAGATGATCTGGGTTTAAATCTTTGATATACTGTCTGACTTAGAGAAATAGTTTGAAATATGCAAATAAGGATTATAATAGAATCTGAGC
>NW_012151019.1:159074-160108 GCF_000956105.1 Propithecus coquereli
GGCCATATTTCTATTTCTTAATACAGGAATTGCCATGCTTCTCCATCTTCAAATAACCAATTTATTCCTCATAGTAAGTTAATTTGTACATTTGTCTTTTCCCTGGCAGTATCCTATGACTCATGATATTTAGAAAATAATTACTGCTGTGTGACAAAGAGCAAATTTCAAAAGACTAAAATTATACCTCTCCCCTCTCATCAACCCTGGAAGCACTCATTATACCTGAAAGCACTACCTAAAGACAAATTCTGGCCCAAAATGCTTGAGAAGAAGCAGTTTTTTCCGCAGCTGTCTCTCACAGAGCTTTCATTTCTTCTCACATTACACTTCACAGTTGCTTTACTCATTCCAAATAACGGCTAGATGTTTGCGAAGAGTGCTCTTATTTCCAAATTTAGTTTGCTTTTACGTTAAAATTAGTTTTATAATGCTGTCCAGTATCAGTGATTTACTTACCGTTTACTTACTATGTGCTTAGAACAGTGCTAAATGATACTGAATATAGCAAAAGGTCAGCATTTACCAAGTTGTATGACTCAACTTGTGAGCTTTCTGTGTACAAGAACAGCTTCCTACTTCACACGAATCCTCATACCATGTCTATGGCACAGATGACCTGATTAACTCAAAATCTGTTTCTTATGCTTTCTGTACTTAATAAGGTAACTAAATATTTGCCATAATTTTTTCCACCTGTACATTCCATTTCCTTCAGCCAATTTTTTTTTTTTTTAAAAAAAACTATTTTTGGCTTATTGAGGTTCAGATAAGCATTCTGACATTTTAGAAAAAATTGTTTTTATCATCTTCCTCTTCTTCTAACTTCTTCCAATCTTTTGCCAGATTAATCAAAACATATTTTTCAGTTCCCCTTCAATTCTCTTTATGCACAATAGAGATACATTCAAAACAAAAAAAAAAAGCAGCAGGTGAATTAACAGAATGAATTCAATGCCTAGAGTCCCTTAAAAGTATAAAAGTCTCAAACTATCTTTGTGGTTTTTCCACTGTTTTTACTACTAGAACAAAAA
>NW_012151019.1:163083-164750 GCF_000956105.1 Propithecus coquereli
AAAAAAAAAAACACACAGCTTTAAAGTTTGGGGTGCTCCCCTCCCAAAGTCCTGGCCAAAACAAGAACATACTAGAAGCTTCTGGTGTTCGCAAATTTTCTCTGGGTCATTCAGGATGTTAGGGGAAGTATCTCTCCTGAAACTCACTTCAGCCATCCCCTGTGGCGTTGGTCTGAGATACTATTAATATTTTAGAAAATCCAGCTCTGGTCCCCAATACCATATTCCCTAAGAGAAAAGTAGTCTACATAGGCTGGAACATGGGAAGCAGCTTATCAATTTGGGGGCTAAGTAAGATAATAAATAACTAAAAGACACATTACTAGTCTAACTCCTAGGCCATCTATTAGGTTTCTTCCCCACTGTCTACTAGTTTTTACTGGGCTTCACCAGTCAACTAAAAAAGATCCAGTCACTTCACCAGTCAACTAAAAAAGATCCAGTTGAGTGTTAATATGAATTAACACAATCCTCCCTGCAACAGGTTTATTTGTATAAGTTGCTATAGCTATAGTACTGGACCAGTAATTCTATCCTATTAATGTATAGGTATGGATGAGGATATAGAGTTCAACTTTAGATGGGAAGCATTTACCACGGTAGCAGAGATGATAGGGGAGAAATGAAGATCATCCTTAGTAGGAGACTTTAGCAACATAAAGGGAGAGGTAGAGAAGGTTCTCACTAAGTGTAATACATGCTTCTGATTACGGGTACATCCAGTATAACTTAATAATCTGAAGCACACATTCAAGACAGCCCCTCTACCCACTCCAACTCATTTGAGAAACACATCTATCCTCTCCAATGAAACAGATACCCTTATCCCCTGAGAAACCTCCTCCCTCAAATCTGAGAACGACACTCTGTCACACAGACCAGAGAAAAACAATCCTATGCAGAAAACTCCAATATCAAGACTTGAGAAAGGCCTCCCTACTTCAACCTGAAATATTACAAAAGAAAACACAGAGATGAAGAAAAATCAAGAGAAAGTGATCAAGCTAAGCGGAATGCGTCAGTACATGTAATTAAATTTGTCATTGTGGAATCGATTATTTCAGACCACCTGCAAACCCAACAATCCTCAGCAAAGGTAAACTAAAGAGTACTCCTGCACAGCAAATGCCTGTCAGAGTCCATATTGCAAAGTTCTGATAAGCCTACTAATTGATATTTGTATATGTTCTTCCTCAAAAAAAAGGGGGGGGTCCTTGATACTCATTTACTACTACCAAGACTGAAAATTGCCACGACCTTTTTAGAGGGCCATTTATCTTTGCCTACCAAACTTTTAAACACATACTATGCTTTGATCCAACAATTCTTTGAGGAAATTGTCCTACACCTTCACACAGGTGCTAAGGTGTATGAATAAAGATTTCATTAGCAGTGTCTGTAATGGCAAAAACCTTCAGAGACGATCTATACCAGGTGTTCTCAATGTGTGATCTGGGGACACCAAGAGGTCTGGAAAGTGAAAACTATTTTCATAATGACACTAAGAGGTTATCTGCCTTTTCTGCCATTCTCTCACAGAGTCCACACTGAAACTGCAAAGACTGAATGCGGAAGCAGATGAAAATCTTGGTTTTTAAAAATTAAGCCAGATAGTAAAGAGATTCATAAAAATATATAAAAATGACACTCTTCTCACTAAATTCTTT
>NW_012151019.1:164800-166192 GCF_000956105.1 Propithecus coquereli
AGCTACTCAAAAGAAAAACTTGGACATCATTTGATAAATGATAAATTGGACATCATAAAAATGACAAACTTTTGGATGTTTGTGCTGCAAACAATACCATCAAGTGAAAA
The DNA here is from genome assembly GCF_000956105.1 of Propithecus coquereli. Taxonomy (NCBI): domain Eukaryota; kingdom Metazoa; phylum Chordata; class Mammalia; order Primates; family Indriidae; genus Propithecus; species Propithecus coquereli. The sequence goes on from NW_012151019.1 coordinate 164,911, forward strand.
GACAACCCAAAGAATGGGATAAAATATTTGGAAATCATGTATCTGATAAAGGACTCATATCTAGATTATATGAAGAACTCTTACAACTCCATACTAAAAAAACACAATTAAAAAGTGGGCAATGGACTTGGACAGTTCTCCAAAAAAGATAAACAAACAGCCAATAAGCATATGAAAAGATGCTCATCATGTCATTAGGGAAATGCAAATCAAAACCACAAATGACATACCATTTCACACCCACCAGTATATCTATAATCAAAAACAGACAACAGCAAGTGTTGGCAACAACATGGAGAAATTGGAACCCTCATATATTGCTTGTGGGAACATAAAATGAGGCACCCACTCTGGAAAAGTTTTGCAGTTCCTCAAAAAGCAGAGTTACCCAGCAACTTCTAGGTAACATACCCAGGGAAATAAAAACATGCCCACACAAAAACATGTACATATATGTTCACAGGATTATTCGTAACAGCAAAAAATGGAAACCCATTCATCAATAAGCTGATGAATAGATAAAGATGGCATAGCCATACAATGAAATAGGATTCAGCTATACAAAGTAATGAAATTCTGATACATGCTACAACATGGATGAACCTGGAAAACATGCTAAGAGAAAGAAGCCAGTCACAAAATACCACATATCGTATGACCGCACTTACATGAAATGTCCAGAATAGGTAAATTCAGAGACAGAGAAAATACTAATAGACTAGTGGTTGATTAGGGATGAGGGGAAGTGGAAGTGAATGAGTAGTGACTGCTTATGGGCACATGAATTCTTCTGGAGGGGACAAAATGTTCTAAAATTAGATTGTGGTGATGGTTGCATAAACCTGTGAATATACTGAAAAACAACGAATTGTACGCTTCTAATGGGTGAATTATATAGTATGTAAAAGCAATTAAAAAAGTTAAAGTGTAAATATTCATAGACTGGAATACTATATAACAGTGTTAATTAATGAACCAAACCTAAGTGTGGACACAACAACAGATACGAATTTTACAAACATGAGTGAAAGACACCTGAGACAAAGGTACATACCATATAATTCCATTTATACAAAGTTCACAAAATGACCAAATTAATCTCTGGTTTGGCCAGCAGTTATCCCCGGGGGGAACAGTGACTAGGAAGGAACACAAAGTGGGCATCTATTCTGTTGCTTCATATGTGTGCTAGTTATTTTGTGAAAATTCATCAAGTTGAATACTTATGATTTGTTTACCCTTTTGATGTATTATACTGCCATTAAAAAGCAATTTTTTTTAA
>NW_012151019.1:168001-197032 GCF_000956105.1 Propithecus coquereli
TATAAAAATGACACTCTTCTCACTAAATTCTTTCGTTTTAGAAAAGTTATTTTTCTGCAAAATGTTATTCTGTTATCATGTAAAGTTAAAACATTTAAAAATGAAATGTTTTTTAAAGTCTAAGTTTTAATTTCTAATATGGCAAATACTGATAGATACAACTCCAATGAACAAAAGCTTTTGGGGACCCTCAATTTAAGAGTATAAAGATAGCCTAAGGAAAAAAAGTGTTTGAGAAATGCTACTCTAAGTTATCAACAGGGTACTATGTGAATTAAATAATGCAGTGGAATACTATGCTATTTTTAAATGAGATAGATCTGTGTATCCTGACACACAGATACCCCAAATTATACTAATAACAGAGGTCTATACATTCAGGAAATAGGGGAACAATGGTACAGGAAGGGAAATGCCACTCAGAGTATCACCAAGACAACTGCAGGTAGACGCTATCATATACCAAATTGCAAGAAAAAGTGACAATAAAACGAATAGTACAATTATGAGTATAAATAATGAGGTCATTAAAAATGTTCCCTACCTGCTTCATCACATCTTGGTTCTTCCTATAAAATGAAATGTGAAGGCCTTTCTTGTATCTTGTTGCTAATCCCCACCAAACCAAACCAAAACACCTCTAGGGACTGGAGACGAGGGTGAAGGTAGCTGGTAATGCAGAGTGTGGTATCATTCTCAAAAAGTCTAAATTAGAGAACTCAAAACTAGTGCCTACAGCAAATATTTTAAAATGCAAAGATTTCACATAAAAAAGTCTAGATTTCTTGCTGGGTGCAGGAAAAACAAAACCCCTAAACTATTCAAAGAATCAATACACCAAGACATATAGTTAGGAAAAACATTAATATATCTCAGGGTTGCCATGCCATGAGTATTAACTGAGAATTTTGATTACGGTGCCATCCCACTATCTAGTGCATAACCAGCGCTCAATACTTGGTTTTTTAAGGCGTCGACATACTATCATTTCATTGGCATTGCTGTACTTTTGTACAGTAGGAAAATGAGTACTGGTAATGATGATCCAAAAACACACTGCAAGTGAAAGGTTAACCAACACAGGTTCATTATACTGTTTAGGAAAAAGCATTCTAGTACATTTTTAGTAAACATCACATGAAAACTACTGACTTTTAAAACTTCTGGTACACAACTTTATTCAGCTGGAAAATTCACTTGTTTAGAAGACCTCAGTTCTTTTCACTGGAGAAATGAGATAGTATAGAGAACTCCTATAATCCTTTTATGGTTGTATATTCAATATCAATCAATCAGATTCAGGCAGTATGGGACTATAAGGGAGTGTTTGGGGGTTAAGAAATTTTGGCCCTGGCCTTAGTCCTGATATGGATAAATACTGAAGGATTTCAGAATGAATGGCTCCAGCTCTGTCATTTCTAAGTAAGCAGCTGAACCTGTGAGCTTCTCCAGGACACAGTTCTTACCAAAACTCAAAGCTAAGGGCAGAGACTTAGGTAATCTGCTTCAATAGTAGGAAGAAAGCACATCAAAATGAGTTAATGGAGCCCAAAATCTCATCTGGGTGGGAGACTATGCTTTAAAAATGTATGCTTTAAACCTACAGCAGGTCTGTGCTCCAAGTGCTTCCTTCCTGAATTTCTCAAAAATTTTTTACATGTCTGATTGCACAATGGCATTTAAAAACTAAAATAAAGGCTCAGGAAAAAGAATTGGTGGCATTATACTAAAAGGCAGCACACTGGGTTAAGCCTCTACTACACTCAAATCCCATCAGCTGTATCCAGGGTAGTGGTAGCCCTCAAACTTTCATAAGTTATCACATGCAACAGCTAAATAAGGGTTTGGTCTATTAATTTTCTACAAAGCTGGTGTACACAAGAAAAACTGTGTTTACATAAACTTTTCAAAGTGAAATATTTCCCCTTGTACTGATACTGAGCTCTTTTTGGTAGCTAAATAAATATACATCTGGAATGCTTACCATACACAAGATTCTATACTACTTACTGACTTATAACAATAGCTACAAAAAAAATGCTGATGCTATCGGTTCATTTCTCTCACCAAAACAGCGCCCCCAGCCCCCCTCAAAAAAAGCTTTTTTACCCAAAGTATTCCGATCTTCTTTTCTAATTACAGTAAGGGCAGAGGCAGACCCACCTACAATAACCAGTTCTACAGGGTTCTCTAAAGGGGCAGAAGCATAGGATTCCAGTTTTACCATTAGCTAGCAGTTCTGCTTTGATCAAACCATTTCTCCATGTCTCATTTTCTTCATGCCTCAAGTAACAGTGAGAATTTAACCTGCTTAACTCTGAAATAGGCAAGTCAGATAATAGATAAAACTACACTGAAATGTAACCCAATTTTACTTTATAAAATTTAAGGTAAAAACAAAACATAAGAATACTATTCTTGATGTCTGGCAAGTAATCCAGAATAAAGAGCATGGATATGATTTTATGTCCAAAGATACCCTTCAGTGTGTGGAGAAATTCCAACTTCTTTACATTTCTTTATCAATTCTAAAGCTGGCTGGTAGAGGTAGTAAACACATAATGGAGAAAAGAAGTAGAATGACTTGAACACAAAGCAACTTATGTTTACTTCGACAAGTTAACAGGTACAGCATAAGCTGAAAGAAGAAAAAACAATAATTAAATAATCTGCATTGGAAGATGGAACTTTGCAGGTACATGGCTACCACAAAACCTGAGAGTAATAAGGTAATCTACCTTCATTAAAGAAAAGGATGTGTTCCTACAACATATTCTGCCAACAGGAACCTACTGAATAAGGATGCAATCTAGGAAATGGCCTCATAGCTCGGTGGGACACCCCTCTCCTCTAAAGCAGGGTGGGCCGCTGATTTGCCAAATCACTAACTTTCAGAAGGAAAAGGCTACAGCTCTTACCCAGACAGATCTGCCCCGTAACATGAAGATCGCAGTACTTCCATTTGGAAATTGCCTCCCTTCAAAATTTGCAGTTTTTCAGGTCGAAGAGAAAATAAATTGTCTTCCTTATTTTCAGATAAGCCTTAAAGCTCCTCCAACAGGAACTGAGTCTACAGTTGAGACAGCCTCCCTTCCTCAAACATAAACCTAGTGAGAAAATTTTACAACTACCTAGCCTTTCTGTACCTATACTGAAACTATAAACATTTTTTTATTCCCAAACAATTTGTAATTACTAAGCAGCATGTATAGTTGACAATGCTCTTAGCTTGAAACAAGGGCCTAATTTTGAATCCCAGCTCATACCACCCCAATAGATGAGTACCTTTGGCCAAGTCAGTCAACCTTTCTTAGAGAACCTATTAAAAAAAAATACCACTGCCCATTTCACAGGTATGCAAAAGCTATCACCCTACCTAGCATTGGGCAGCTTCTCATTAAATTAGCTGAACTGGGAAATAGCCTATTTCTAAAGTGGATAATTAACACATCACAAAAGCTTATTAATTTTACAGACTATAAAATATTTCAAAAGTGTTAATCAAATATTTATCTTGTTTTAAACAAATAATCTGGAAAATCTAAAGCATCTTGGGGAAAAAGCCGTAAGTTAACATTTATACAGTCAATCCCTTTGACTTGAAACGTTTTAGGAAAAATAAGAAACATTTAAACACAATGACTAGGTCCAGCCCAAGCACAGAAAAACTCAATAATTTTAAGTTTCTATTGGGTAAATGACTCACTTTATGGAAAATTGGAAATACTTTCCATTTTGCTCATCATAATACTAAGAAAATTCTCAATTATCCTATGATGGAGAATGGGACAAGCACACAAGTTTGGTGGCCCAAACTATCAGTCAACACAAAAACTTTCATGGCCATCTTGGAGATAAACTACAATATTGAGTATCTGCAGGCTAAAAATCATTTTTATTTTCTTTGAAATAAATCTTCAGGCTAAGAATAAAGAAGCAGATGGAAGTAGACAACAATATGGACGTTGAAAATACAATGTACACAATTAATACCAATTTCAAGCCATAGACTAGATTTCTCACTCAAACCCAGACCACCATACCCAGCTTGAACACTGCTTCTTAACCTGTGTGATCTTAAGTTACTTCGTCTCTGAGACTCAGTTTCCCTATCTGTAAAATATGGCTAATAATACTATAACTACATCAGATGACTGTAGTGAGAATTAAGTAAATCAATACAAGTAAATTGCTTAAAGAATCTCTGGCACATAGTAGGCACTTAATAAATTTTGACTATTATTCCTATTTGGAGTTCCTGTTAAAAAACATGTTAATCATCAAACTAAATATTATTTACTACAATATTTCACAAATATCCAAGAATTTTTCTAAGTCCATTCCTTGGATTCAGTTTTCCTTACAACTTAAATTTATTAGGGCACATCAGTAATTTAGCGCAGCAGCCTTTCCCTGCTGGATAAAAATTAAAGCCACTTTGTTTCAGTCATTCAACCTGCTTTACCGCACAGCTCCCAATCTTCCAAATGGAGGAATGGAGGTAAGGGGCTATTTCCAAATCATAAATTATAAATAGTAAAAAAGAGATTTTTATATTAACATGTTAGGAGAGTATGAGTCTGTGATAGCATGACATTAAACATTAATGGTTAAAAAATTTTACACAAAGGATTTTGTATAATGAATCAAATTAAACACATGATGTGAAGGTTACATGTATTATTTTTAACACGGATTTCAAAGAATTGATTACAAATCTACACATGCTTTCATCTCAAAAGAAGCTAACTGAACCTAAAAGCCCATACTTTCCAATTGACTACGTAAAGTTTTCCAAATGGCAAAAGAAGCAGAGGTAGAGTACGTTATTCTGTGTTACTCACACATAAAGGCACACTTACACTTGACATTCTACTTGTATTTTAAAAGGCAAATAACAACTCAGTCTCAGAAAAATATACCCAATATATTCAAAACTTTTAAAATGCCCCCCAAAAGGAAATAATTTCTCTCCAGTCTTAAGATATTTTGGGTAGCCTTATAAAGATAATCCATGGGCAATATACTCTAAATTATCATTTTTCAATTCAAATTGAACATCAATATTCTTAGAGTATTCAATTACAGATACGTGAGTCTTGTTTTTCAGGGAATTGGAGTTCTGGATAGAGTCCAAGTGAAGAAAATTGCCTGAAATGAGTTTGTAATAATTCAGATACAGGACCACAACAATCATCATAAACTGACATAGTTAGCTACCATAAAATTACAGACGAATGTAACAAGATAGGTGGGAGATAACTATTTTCATATTCAGAAGAAACAATTTGAAAATAGTTTTACCCCATTGCTAACATTTTCAAGGGAAGTGAAATTCACAGAATGTCATTGAGGAAAGTGGCAATCCCTATAGAGAGTAAGTCTTTTCAAAATGTGAAATGCTTATTGTCAAACAACTTGGTCTTTGAACCTTGAGAGCTGCCTCAAAACACGTGAAGCACAGGCATTAGGTCAGATTCAAAAGGTTTTAAAGACATCTGTCCACTTTTCCCCACCTGTTAACTTAATCAAATTTATGAACATCCATTTACATAAATCAAAAAAGCTCGCATAAATTGATTCCAAATTTGCAGAACGTTTATACAGTGAAAGTACAAACAAAATTCTGCATTACTATGAAAAAAAGACAAGCACACCGGTGAACAAAAATGTCTCTTCACAAGGCAAAGAAGGATTTTCTCTGCCACATGCAGAGTTGCCAGATCCATGAACCAGTGTTGCCAACCTGCAACAGGATCAGAAAGATGTAGGAAAAATGTTTGAAAAGAAGAAGGAAAAAAAGCACAGCAATATGTTCTTTAAAAATGTCAAACAGCTAGGAACTTTCTTAGCTCTAGCAGTTTCATGCCTGCTTTACAGATGAGTGAACTAAGGCAGAAGATGGGATTAATTAGTCCCTTTCTCAAGGTCACTCTAGTGCAAAAGAACAGCACACTCCGGACTCCTGATCTCAGGTCTCCGACCTCTCCACACTCCTGGGCGGCAAAGCTCAAACCTGCTCAGCCCCTACTCATACCCAAAAAGCCACCAGGCACTCGGAGAAACGAAACATTTGGAGCTCTCTCGGTGTAGCTCCTGCAGGACTGGGGTACCTGTGGCCCGCCTTCCCCCGAGGCGGCTGCCGCCCCAGCCCCAGGCGCCCCACCCGTTCTCGTGGAGCCAGAGCCACTGCCCCCAAAGAACCGGGGAAGTGGCCCAGGGCCGCGGAGGTCCCGCCGCCAGGGGCTTCACTTACCATCGCTCTCGGCCCTGACAAGCAGGGACATGCCCTTCAGCCGCTCCACGTAGCCGGACGACACATGCCCGGTGCCCCGATCGTCCCACTGGCGGTCCTCGTTGAGCGTGTAAACCTTCACCCGCCGCCGGGTGTCGGTCATCGTGCCGCCCGGGGGCCGGGGCCCCGCCGGAGACGCCCAAGACGGGGGTCCGGGAGAGGCGGGAGCCGAGGCGGGAGGGCGCCCGTAAGCGGAGGACTACCCGGCCTCACTGCCGCCGCTGGCTTCCGCGGGGCCGCGCGGCCGCCTGCATGGCCCGCTACCGGGCCGGAGCTCTGGGCCGCCGCCTTTCCTCGCCTCCGACTCCTCGACGCTATTGTCCAGGCCCAGCGAGCGCGGCAGCCCAGCAGCCCCGAGGGGGGCGCGCAGCGCCTCGTAGTCTCCTGGCTCGCCGCGCTAGGAACTCGAGGTTTCGGTCACTGCCCTGCTCCCGCCTCCGCCATGATCCCCGCGAAGCCGCTTCCCGCGCCTCCACCGCCTCCTTAGGCCGCCGCCGCCGCCATGTTTTCCTTCCTTGTACCTGGCTCTGCCACCGCCAGCTCCGCTCCGCTCCCCCGGCGTCTAATGTCCAAAGCCCGCGAGCGCCTGCTCCTGCTGCAAGTGCTACCACTGCCCGGGAAACTCTGAAGGCCCTCGGCCGCCAGAGCACCCTTGGCTATTGGAAGTCGCTTTCGCTCTGCCGCTGCCGCCGCCGCCGCCGCCGCCGCCGCCTCTTCCGTCTTCCTCACGGAGCCAAAGCCGCCGCCATCTTGGTTCGCCCCTCAAAAGCGACGCGCGGGGCCACCCAAGCAGCAGCTGCAGGGGCGGCCCGTGGCCCCACCATTTAAAGAGACAGGAGCGAGGCCGGGAGCCTCACTGCGGCGGAGGCCTCGGACGGAGGCGGGAGGAGGGTGCCGAGTTGCCGAGGTGGCGGGAGCGCAGGGAGCGGAGGAGGCGGGACGCTGGTCGCGCCGTGACAGCCCGGGGCTCCCTCGCGCTTCCCTGCACGCACCGTCGTGCGAGCGCGGGGTGGCGTGTGCGTCCGTCGCGCCCTGTGTTCGTCATCAGCCAGGCTCCGGGATGCGAAAGGGGCGTGGAGTCCGCCTCCGGTCTCGGCGCACTGCATCTCGGCTTGGAGTCCGCCAGCCGTCTCGCCGTGCTGCCCCTGCCCTGCAGGCGCCCGGCTGCTTGGGCCTGGGGCTCTGCCCGCAGCCTGCCCTCCTCCGAGAGTGGCCTCCGGGCTGCCTTTGGGGTTGGACTGGGTACTCGGGACCTACCCGGACTTTTTCGGACTTCAGGCGGTTCTCCTTTGGAATAAAATTGAAGGGCTTCTGGGAAAGGTCCTAGATTTGGGCATCGAGATGGGCGACTGGTGTGGCGAGTGTAGAAACTTGGGACACTTTTCGTCTTCTGGGCCTGGGACTGAGTCCCAAGTGACAATTCTAAAACTTCACCTTACAATCCAGCTGAGCCCCAAGTGCTCCATTCCTTTATCAGAACTGTTATTTTCTAGCCCTCCTTGTTGCAAAAAGAACTCGAGGGGTTTACAAAAACAAAGAAGATACTGTATAATTAGGATGAGTAATTCTCAACGTTAGATAATACCATGTTTTGAACACCTACTTGATGTTAAGCACTGTTAATCTTCACAAAGGAATAACATTCTCATTACTATCATGCAAAGAATAGCCACCAATATTGGGGGCTTTTACTGTTGTCCGGGCTGTCTAGGTCAGTTCTGTCCACTAGAAATATAATGCGAGCCACATAGGTAATTTTAAATTTCATAGTAACCACTTTTTAAGGAGTACGAAGGAACTAATGAAATTGATTTTAATAATTATCACAGTATTTTCAAAATACTTTATTAGTATAAAATTATGAGATTATTTTACGTTCCTTGTTTTCTGTACCATGTCTTCAAATTGTGATGTGTCTTTTACCCCTAGAGCAAATCTCTACTAGGATGCTAAATTTTCATTGATAATGTCTGATCTGTATGTGGATTCATTGTATCAAACATGCAGTGTAGTTTGTGTTACATCCACCTATTCAGAAAGAGGTTAATAGCATGATCAGGGCTGACAGCTTTCCTGGGATCTGGTACTCTCAGTCTTAAAATTAGAAGTTGAGACCTTCCTCCCCCACAACTTCAAATATATAAAGAAGTGCTTGCAGAGGACACTCGTACTTTAAGACAGGAGTCTGCCAGCCTCCTCATTTGCCGGCAAATTAATAAACTTCTCTTTCCTTCTCCTCAAACCACTTCTCATTCTTTTGATGCAGCCTCAGGGACAAGTGCCATTAGGTAACAGAATTTGGCACCCCTGGGTGGGCCCATCAGCACTCCAGTGGAATGGTACCCCGCGACTGCTAGAAGAGGCAGGGAGCAGCCCTGGGTCAAAGCCATGGTCTTCACAGGTAGGAGCAACTTCTTTTCCAGTGAGAGAGCAAGGAACAGCCCCAGCAGCTGCTGGAGCCTGTTTTAGCTTTGGGGAACTCCCATCTTTGTCTCCCTGAAGTAGACACAACTCCCTGCACCCCAAACTGAATTGAGGAGACGGAAATGGATTTGGAAAGTGTCCATATGCCAGGCCTTTTGTTGGGTCCCTTCCCCACTTGGAAGCAGAGAAGGGAAAGGGACCCTACGAAGTGCCTCTAACAACTCGTATCTTGTTAAAATTGTCAGAAGTGAAACCTTGGGTCCGTCATACCAAAGCTAGACAACTCCTTAGTGAGGATTTCCCCAGGCTACCTATCGCTGCTTCTGTTGATCTGTCTTGCTGCTCCGTGTGTTATCCTAAACCTCATTTGGTACAAGTATTTTTGTACATGATTTCTGAATTTGCAGAAGCTGGTCTCTCACATCACCTACAGGGTACAACTAATAGCTCTGTGCTCAGGGGTCCCACGTTTCTCTTCTAACCCAGCCCTATATTGGACATTATGTGCAAGGCAACAGTCCATTTCACCTTATCAGTCCTCACGGTTGTAGTAATTGCTTATGCCCTTTTTTACCTGGTAATCTGTACCTTCCATCTACAACACCACCCCAATTCAGCAGGCAGTAGCTTGATGACTACATCACCCCTACTCCCCTAGATATGGAAGGGTAAGAATGACAGTGGGGAATATGTAACAGAGAGAATGGCCTGAAAAAGGGTAAACATGTTTTCTGTCTCTTCAAAACCCCTTCATCCTTTTTGAGAACTAAAACCTACATCCCTACCTCAGGCAGGGAGGGCCAGGAGAATGTACTTTGTTCTCTGTGCCACAGGAGATAACTCAGGAGAATTGCCCAGGAGGAGGTCACGAGATCATCTTAGCTGAAGATGGGATGAGTCTGGGCAAAGACCATGAGATTGTCTTAGCCAAAGATGGGATTATGGGATTTATCAGAACCTTTAAAAGCTCTGTACTTCTGCTCAGAGGCAGGATGCCGGTACTTCAAGATGGGACTCTGCCAGCCTCATTTAATGGCAAATTAGTAAGCTTCTCTTTCCTTCTCCTCAAAAAAAAAAAAAAAAAGTGCTTACAAAGACCAGTCTGAGCCAATTTTGTCAATTTTTGATGTAACATCATTAAATTTATTCACATGTTAATACTTAATTGATCCCCAAACCAAACATGAAATAATTTGTAGAAAAATCATACCTCTAAGGTAAATTAAACAGCAGGAATTATTTGTTAAATGAAAAAAGGATAAAAATTTTATGTTATAGTCAGATGTGGTGGTGGGCTCCTGTAATTCCAGCTATTTGGGGAGTCAGGCAGGAGGATTGCTTGAGGCCAGGAGTTTGAGACAAGCATGGGCAATGTTGTGAGACCCCATCTCTACAAAAAATAAAAAAATTAGCTGGGCATGGTGGTACACACCTGTAGTCCTGACTACTCAGAAGGCTGAGCCAGGAGGATCACTTGAGCCTTGGAGTTGGAAGTTGCAGTGATCATGCTAATGCACAATGCACTCTAGCCTGGGCAACAGAAAAAGACCCTGTTTGAGTTCCTTATAGATTATGGATATTAGGCCTTTGTCAGATACATAGCTTGTGAATATGTTCTCCCATTCCATAAGTTGTCTATTTACTCTGTTTATTATATCTTTTGTTGTGCAGAAGCTTTATGGTTTAATTAAGTCCCATTTATTTATTTTTGGTTTTGTTATATTTGTTTTTTTGGCCTTAGTCATAAATTCTTTACCTAGGCGAATGTTGACAATAGTTTTTCCTAGGTTTTCTTCTAGAAATTTTTATGGTTTCAGGTCTTACATTTAAGTCCTTAACCCAGCTTATTATTTTCGTATATGGTGAGAGACAGGGATCCAGTTTTATTCTTCTGTATGAGGATATCCAATTTCCCAGCACCATTTATTGAAAGGGTGTCCTTTCCCCAGTGTATGCTTTTCTCTGCTCTGTCAAAGATCAGTTGCTTGTAGGTATTTGGCTTTATTTCTGGGTTGTTTATTCTGTTCCATTGGCCTATGTGTTTACTTTTATACCAATACCTTGCTCTTGTGGTTACTATTGCCTTGTAGTATAATTTGAAGTAGGCTAATGTAATGCCTCCAGATTTGTTTGTTTTGCTTAGGATTGCTTTGGCTATTCATGTTCTTTTTTGGTTCCATATGTAATTTAGGGTTTTCTCTAATTCTTTGAAAAATGATATTGGTATTTTGATAGGAATTGCATCTGTAGATTACTTTGGGCAGTATGGACATTTTGGCAATATTGATTCTTCCAGTCCATGAGCATGGGATGCTTTTCCATTTGTTTTTGCCATTTATGGTTTCTTTCATCAGTGTTTTGTAGTTCTCCTTGTAGAGGTCTTTCACCTTTTTGGTTAAGGTTATTCCAAGGTATTTTTTTTTTTTTTTTGCAGAAAATAACTTTTTTTCTTCAAATGCCCACAAAATATGTATCATGATAGATCATATCCTGGCCATAAAACAAATCTCAATAAATTTAAAATAATTGAAATCATACAGAATGTATTTTCCAATCACAATGGAATCAAACTAGAAATCAATAACAGGAAAGTCTCCAACATAGGGAAACTAGACAACACACTTATGAATAACCTGCACATTAAAGAAGAATTATCAAGGGAAATTTTTAAAAATTGAACTGAATGAAAATAAAAATAAAACATTAAAATTTATAGGATACAGTTGAGGCAGTGTTGAGGGGAAATTTATAGTATAGTCATACATTAGAAAAATGAAAAAGTCTCAAATGAATAATCTAACCTCTCCTCTCAAGAACCTAGAAAAAGAAGAACAAAATAAATGTATAACATGAAAGAAAGAAGAAATAAAGAAGATTAGAGCAGAAACCAATGAAAATGAAAACAGAAAAGCAATAGAGGAAATCAATGAAACAAAGAGCTGTTTTTTCAAAAAGATCAAGAAAATTGACAAATCTTTAAAAAACTAACAAATGAAAAAGAAAAGTAAGGAGATACAAATGACTAATATCAGGAATGAAATAGGATATCATTAGAGACCTTGCAGGCATCAAAAGTATAACTACTTTGAAGAACTACACATGTAAATCTGACAACCTAGAGGAAATGTACCAATTTCTCAAAAACACAAACTACCATAACTCACCCAATATGAAACAGATAATTTGAATAGCCTCATGACTATAGTGCCCTATGAATTTGTAATTACAAATCTCCTCAAAAAGAAATCTTCAGGCCCAGATAATTTCACTGGAAACCTCCTCTCAAGGTCCTTAACTTAATTACATCTTTTGCCATGTAAGCTAATATTCACTCTTTTGCCATATAAGGTGATATTCATAGTTTTGTAGAATTAGGGTGCGGACATATCTTTTTTGGGGGCCACCATTCAGCCTACTACATAATAGCCACAGTAATCAAGACTATGTGATATTTGTGATGAGATAGATATGGAGATCCATGAAACAGAATAGAGAACCCAGAAATAGAGCCTCACAAATATCCCCAAATGGTTGTTTACAAAAGTGCAAAAACAATTCAATGGAGGAAGGATAGCCTTTTCAAAAAATAGTGCTAGAGTATTTGGACATGCACATGCACACACACAAATGAACCTTGACCTAAGTCTCACACCTTATAAAAAATTAACTCAGGCTAGGTGTGGTGGCTCATGCCTGAAATCCCAGCAATTTGGGAGGATGGCGTGGGAGGATCAGTTGAAGCCAGGAGTTGGAGACCAGCCTGAGCAGCATAGCGAGACCCCGTCTCTACAAAAAATAAAAAAATTTGCCAAATGTGGTGGTGTGCACCTGTAGTCCCAGCTACTCACTTGAACCTGGGGATACAAGGTTGCAGTGAGCTGCAATTGTGCCACTGCACTCCAGCCTGGGTGACAGAGCAGGACGCTTAAATGTAAAATGTAAAGCCATAACATTTTAGCAAAAATTCTTGCAGAAATTCTTGGGACTTAGGAGTAGGAAAAGAATTTTTGGACTTGACACTAAAGGCAAACTCCATAAAAGGAAAAACTGATTTATTAAACTTTATCAAATTTAAAAACTTCCTCTGTGATAGTTCCTGTTCTGTTAATAGGATGAAAAGATAATCTACATTCTGGGAGAATATATTTGCAAATCACTTATCTGACAAAATATTTTTTCTAGAATATATAAAGAATGCTCAATATTCAACAGTAAAAAACACACAATCCAATTAGAATTAGAAAATGGCCAAAGATACGAACAAAGAGAATATACTGATGGCAAATACACACATGAAAAGATGTTCAGCATCATTAGCCTTTAGGGAAAAGCAAATTCAATCCATAATGAGATATAACTACACACCTAACAATGGCTAAAATAAAAAATATTGACAATACCAGATGCTGGGGAGGATGCAGAGCAACAGGATCACTCATACGTTACTGGTGGAAAATAGTTTGTCAGTTTCTTAAAAAACTGAAACTAACATGACTCAGCAATTGCATTCCTGGGCGTTTATCTTAGAGAAGTAAAAACTTATGTTCACAAAAAAACCTGCACATAAATGTTTATAACAGTTTATTCATAACAGCCCAAAACTGCAAACAACACTTACGTTCTTTCATGAGTGAATGGTTAAAAAAAAATCCACTCCATGGAATATTATTTGCTATGGCTTAAATGTTTTTTTCTATCCAAAATTCACGTTGAAATTTAATCACCAATGCAATAGTTTTAAGAGATAGGGCCTTCAGGAGGTGATTAGGTCACAAGGGCTTTTCCCTCAATCTGAGTGGATTAATAAAATGTGGTATATGTATACCATGGAGTTCTACTCAGCCACAAAAAACAGTGGTGATCTAGCACCTCTTGTATTACCCTGCATAGAGCTGGAGCCCATTCTACTAAGAGAAGTATCACGAGAATGGGAAAACCAGCATCCCATGTACTCATCATCAAATTGGTATTAACTGGTCAACACTAACGTGCACATATAGTACTAACATTCATGGGGTGTCAGGCAGTTGGGAGAGGGGAGGAGGGGATGGGTATATTCACATTTAATGGATGCAGTGTGCACTGTCTGGGAGATGGACACACTTGAAGCTCTGACTCGGGTGGGGCAAAGGCAATATATGTAACCTAAACATTTGTACTCCCATAATATGATGAAATAAAAGAAATTTTCTATGTATTCAAAATAAGAAAATGGAATGGTAACGATAGTGACGAATAGCAATTTGAATTATAATGGTAATTCTGTAGTATTTTATCTAGTTTGTATATTTATTTTATTTCATTTTTGGTTTGTATATTTAACATTTAAATATATTGTTCTAGGAATTGTTTGATAAAACTAGAAAATGAAGAGAAATTATGATTATCATTTGTTCACTATTCAGATTCTCATCTATGAATCATTTCACTGATAGAAATATTTGATAAGTTCGCTTGGTTTCCTCTAAGCCATTTTTGGAATGTCTTCCATGGGTAGATGCCACGCATTTGAAACATAAATGCTGTAAAAATTAATCCGCCTAGCACTACCGCTGTTGCAACAGCAATAAGAGTGTGTCCTGGAAATGGCAGTGGTACTTCATCAACATAAATCTGCAACAGAAAAAGCAAAATCTTTAAGCTTTCTGAATCTAGTAATGCAAAATACTGAACATTACGTGATTCCCACAATTAATCACCTGGCAAAATTCTGCCTAGACTTATACAGGTATTCAGCATCCACAAAGCTTAGAAACAGTTTCGTAACGATCTGACAAGTAATAATTTGCACACAATAAATAGGAAGTAAGAATTCTCTCAGTTATCCTATGCTGTAACCTTGGCTTTACTGGCCGAAGGAGGCACATAGGACACTTCTACAGCAGGACAACGTTCTGTATTCAGTCATGCAGAAGTGGGCGAATAGTGTGGGAATTCAGAAGAGGGAATCCTACCTGCCTAGGGCACTTAGGGAATGCGCATTTGTTGTCATTTGTTGATCATTTTTTTCTTCAGAATTGATTATATTTTCCTAGTTCTTGGTATAGTGAGTAATTTTGGATTATATCCTAGAAATTTTGGATATTATGTTGTGAGAATCTGGTTCTTGTTAAAAATTCTCTGGAAAATGTTGATTGTTTATGTGTTTGTTTTGGCAGTCAATTGCACTGGTTGAGTTCAGATCACAAGTTATGCCTCACCTTCTGTGCATGGTAGTTCCAATGTCAGCTCAGTTTTCTAAGCTATTGCTATGTTATTTGTGTCTTCCTAGTACATGTGCCACTCAGGAGTTGTTCTGGAACTAGATGGTGTTTATGTTGAAGATTTATTTCAAAGCCTTTGTGATGCTTCTTTAGGTGTGTTCTGCTCATGTGCATCTCGGTACTTGTGCTAGTTTATGTGCAGAATCAGGAATCCCCTTTTCTAGCTCTCTTAGGGATTTCCCCCACCCTCTCCACTCCTAGAGGCCCTTTTACCTAGTTTTCTGGGAAGAAAGCTGAGATTGTATGAAAATTTTAGTCCCCTGTGCTATTGTGCTATTCCCACAACTGAGGCTGCCTTTGGGAAAAGACGTGAGAAAAGGGAGAAAAAAGTAACGGATTTTCTCTCCCTCTCCTCATAGGACAGACATATCTTTTCCTAGTTCCTCTATCTAGTGGGATAGATATTCTCTCAGGGTTTTAGATATTTGCACTGCTGCCATGGCCACCCACCACTGCAGTAGTGCAGAGTCACTATTGGGGCTGGCCTTGGAGCAGGCCAGGACAGAAGGGAGGGGAGAGGGAGAGAGGACGGGGGTGGGTTGAAGACAGAGGAGAGAGAGAGAGAATGTTAATGTGGCATCAGTATTTGAAATGAATGAGTCATCAATCAATTTTTATCAAATCCTCATTCCTCCCATGCCTCACAGGCAGCATATGTCATTATATGAATAGGCAAAAACAAGCTGTTGCTTTCGTGTGATGGTTTGGGGTAACTGATTTTGGTTCCCAATTCTTTTGGATCTTGAAAGCCTTTGGAATATTCAAGACCCTACTACTACAATTCAAATAGCCAAAAGAAGGATAATACTGGAAACTAAAATGTTATAGACATATGTCCTGTGGAGAGGCAGGGATGACAGGAAGAGTGTTAAAAGTCAGAAAGCCAAGCTAAACATGGAAGGTGGCAAGGAAACAAAACCAAATACAGCCACTTATTAAAATTCTCCTAGCATCAGTCAGTGCTGGCACCTGTCATGCACCCTAGCTTTACCACTACTGACAACGTCATTGCCAGTCTCCAGAATCCCCTGTCTCTAAGCCTTGTCTATCACACAACTTCTGCCAATTTTTTCTCTTCAGGCTCTTGGATTGATACTTGTCATGTTGTTTCCCCAACCATCACCCCATTTGATATCTTGGAGATTCACTATACCTGAAATTCTTCAACTAAGTTGCAAAAAGTGACCCCTGGAACGACAGTCACTCGAAAGTGAAAAAGCTCAGAGCCCTGTGGAGAAAACACACCCAGTCTTTAGCAGAATCAATGGTATATTCCTTTAAGTAAAAATATACCCCAGGGCCACTTTCCCTATAGATGTTGCATAAGAAATTCCCGTCCCTTTCCTAAGGCTCTTGGACAAACACATCATGTATCAACATAAAAAGAGGGATTGAAACAGAGGGATTCAATAGCTGATATTTATATATTATATATAATATATACAATAATATATATATATATATTAGAATGAGGAAACAAGAACATAAAACAAAACAAAAACAGAAAACCTAACTTGGCCTTGATGAGCACTTGGGCTAATCCTTATGTTTGTGGTTTTGTTATGTCCTCTAATTTTGATCGGTTTTCACAATTACCTGGATTATATCAACTTCATGTGTTCTTATGGGCAGCTGGAACTAGAAGACATGTGCCTGTTTATATCAAGGTGAAATAATGAGCCCATTTCTTCCCTCTAACTTTTCTGTTCCACTTTACTAGATAATCTGTCTTGCTTATCAGCTTAAAAAACCAGTAAGTTAATGTTAGGTTCAACTTTCAGACACCTTTAGAATTAATAACACCAAGGGAAACTGAAGAAAAATAAACCCTTTCCATATACTTTAAAGTTGCTATTTCCACCATTCATGGATACCTATACTTTAAAACTAAAACCAATATTAGTTTAGGAATGTATGTCTTATCTAAACACAACATAGTAAAAACAAAAATGCTGTCAACTTACCTTTATACTTAAATTGAGACCTAAAGGATTATACACTGAAGCACGAAGAATTGGTTCTAAATAATCTCTCATTTTGTGAACATTTTCTGGTACAGTATGTTCTAAAAATGCATGAAATATATTTTAAGCACACATGTTATTTTCTCATTTTGCATAAAATCTGTTACATACATTAAGGTACAATTAAAGATTCCATTCTATAACATGACTAAATTATCCTATACTTTTGGTTGTTGTTGACTTTGTAAAAGATATATTTAAGGGAAATTAGGCTCGATATCTCCCATTGCCTTTGTGGGTATCCTCAAGAAAGACAAGACTTCTGACCACCTTTAAGCTGACCTTTTTCTCCTAGCTCCATGCTCATGACCTGTCCTGATTTGCACATTCCTTATGTTTTTGGCAGTAAGATCATCTCAGGACCTCCTTAGTGGTGGGTAAATGATGTTCAATAAGGCAGCAGTAAAGTTTCACAATAGGATTACTTAAATCTTTTCCAAAAGAAGTGATCAGTTACTATTGCCTTTCCTATCATCCTCTCTAAAACCAGATACGTAGTGTAGGGGTTAGAAATTGCAGTAGTGTAATGGTACACAGGATCTAAAGGAAAAAAAAAGCTCTGATTGTAGCATTTGCCAATTTCCATGGTGTAAATACTCTCGCCATGGCTAATTTCAGTGGTTTAACAACCAGCTTGTAAAATGCTTCAATATTCAACAATCAATACCCCAAATCTGGTAAAAGCAGCCTCCAGTACACCACAGAAAATTGGAATGTTAGTTAAAGCAAAATATTTAGTAGTTTTACTTTGCTAGATTGTTCATTTCAAAAATATTTGTTAGAGTATTGCATATTTGTTAGAGTAAATATTGCATATTTGTTAGAGTAAAGCTTACTGAATACCAAATGTCTTCATATTTAGTACCATACTAATGATTGATAAAAATTTCTATTTAGTTAATTCTATCTATCTATCCATCTATCCATCTATCTATCTATCAATCTCTTCAAGGTATTCATATATGAACAAACACACAATGTGAAACAGAAAGTTATATATTTGAGGTAAAATTGGACTGATGTAAATACCTTACTTAAAAATATTTCTGCATCTTTTCAATTATTTTACCATAAAAATCTTTAAGAAACTTTACTCATATAATTAGAAAATAGATCCTAAAGCTTACTGGCAACACCTTGTATAACCTCCTCTGTAATACTGAATAAACAGTGAAAGGAGACACTAGACCAGCATGTAGCACAAAGTCAATCAATCATTGTTGCTACTAATCCACAAAATGGCTTTCAAATTTTTTGCAGTTTAAATTCCTCCAAAATGCTTTTATGCCACAGAATGCAGGTCACTGGAAGTGATGATGAAATAAGAGGAAAACAATAGAAGAAAACAGCAATGTGCCAAATGATTTGAATCGTTTTCTAAAGAACTCCTGGCTCTCTCCTGTGTAGACAGGCTTTGTAAACCAGTGACCTTTGTAAACCGTTAATAACATTACTTATAAAATGAAATGATTCTAGAAGAAACCAAACCCTACTTAGATTCCAGTTTTTCCTCATATTCACTTCAGTCACAGTAACCAGGTATGGAGATTTCACTGGGACACGTCCATTCTCATTAGAAATTTCCAAAGAAATCGGATATTGTGTAACTGGAAACTTAAAACGAGGAACCTAAAATATAAATTCCAAGAATGAATGTAAATTTGGAAAATTCAATAGTAACTTCATTTCCTGGTAAAGAATAAGTAGATACATGCTCAATAGTTTGGCTTTTTAATGAAATGTGCTTCTTGGGGTTTCTGTCTTTTCAGGCATGAAAAATTCTTGCCTTACAGTAGAATCAGTGTGAACTCCAAAGGCAGTAAACACTGTCGTAACAAAGCTGATAACTTCTATTGGCCTTTTTCACGGGAAATTATGATGTCATTCAAACTTGTTTTGGCCAAACCATATCCTGTGAGGCCCTGTATGAACTGGGTCTCACCCATCTCCCTCTCACCACTCTTCTGGCCAGTCACAGTCTTCTAGGCATAATCTGTAAACACAGCCTCTGAAATTCAAATCCAGCCCCAATGCATGTTAACAGTGAGGTCTTTGGCTAATTGCCTGACTTCTCTGTGACTCAAATTAAATGAGACAAATCACGGAGAGGGCTTAGATACCATTTAGTAGATAACAAATGCTCAAGAAATATTATTTTAGTTCAGCAAGGGGGTATATAATAATAACCCTTATAATTTACTGAATGCTGACTCTGTGCCCAACATATAATATACAGGACTATAATATATAGTCTCTCTATATAAGACAGTCTATGTATCATATATAGTCTTATATATAGTCTATATAATATATAGTCTCTCTCTCTCTCTAGTCTTACAAAGGGTTTGAAATGGATCTGCTTGAACATTATACCAATTGCACATTTGACTCTGCTAATGTAAGCACCCACATTAACTTGATATACCTTTGAGTATTTTGATACTAACAGAATGAAATATTATGTGACACAGAACCCATTCTCATAACTATCCTATTAAATGTCTTTTATTTGTCACTACCACCAGACTGAGCTCCTTGATTACAAGGACTTTGACGTCTATATTCCAAGAACCTGATACACATTAGATACTCAAAATTTTTTTGAATGAATCAATATTTACCATAATCTAGTATAGTGTTTTACAGGCTACAAATTGCTTTCATATAGATAGAGGCGTGTGTGTGTGTGTGTGTGTGAGTGTGTATTTGTATATCTTTATAAGAATCCTGTGAAAAGGACAGAGCAGGGCAGGTATTATTTTATTTTACATATGAGTTTCATTAATTTGTCTAGTACATTTAAATCCAGATATTTCTAGCTCTGTGTCTATTTAGTTCCGTCATAACATGATATTACTTCTATGTCTTAGTTTTCATGTTTAAGCAAAAGGCACATTTCAAAATCTTATTGATATGAAATTAAAAATTATCTTACTTTTTCTCTGCAATCTGAGAAAGCAACAGCATGTGAAAACTTCTGATCATTTGTGCAATTACACTCCTCCCGAGTAGAAACATTAGCACACTGTTTGAATTTACCAGCTTTCTGCAAATAGAAGTAACAGGTTGACTTGCTTTTTTGTGTTGCAGAGTTTCGGTAAACTGAGTCAATGTTCAATAAATAAATAAATAAAATTCCCAAGAAGTTAAAAGGGAGAAAAATCCATTAATTAAGAGAACAAGTACAATATTTCTGAATTTCGATTGTCTCCTTGCTTGGTACTTTGAACCCTGGTTTCACTCAGCGGCTTGCCAGTTCAGCTCCACGTGGTTGCGCAGGACCTGGAAAGCCTGCCTCCTTCTGAGTCAGGACGCCAAACTCACTGCTTCTGGCCCCTCCCATCGCAGGCAGACAAACGGAGACCACAAGGAACAGACTTGAGAGTATGGGCTTGCAGACTCTACAGCACACTCCCCAAACATACTACTTCATGCTTGTCTTTTTTCATGGCATTCATTAAAGATACCTAAAATCTCCACCGTCTGTTCATTTGTCATTCATTTTTACTTGATCACTCTTGCCACTGGTTTATTTTATTATTATTATTATTTTTAAATTGGCTTTTGATTTTGATAATCAACTCTATTTTAAAAAATAATATCCTTCCTTCAACTTTCTTTAGGATTACTATTTTCCTCCTAGCTTTTTTTCTTCTTTTTATTGAAAAAAAATTCACCTTTTTAACCATTTTAAAATGTACAATACAGTGGGTTTTAGTGTATTCACAATGTTAGTCAACCATCACCACAATCTACTTCCAGAACATTTTTATCACTCCCAAAAGAAACTCTGTATCCATTAGCAGTCGCTCTCCATTTCCTTCTTCCCCTAGCCCATGGCAACCACTAATTCATTTTCTATCTCTGTGAATTTCCCTATCTGGACATGTCATATAAATGGAAATATTCAATATGTGGCCTTTTGTGTCTGGCTTCTTCCACTTAGTATATTATATCTGAGTTTCATCCATGTTGTAGCATACATCAGTACTTTTTTCCTTTTATGGCTGAATAATATTCTATTGAATGGATATAGCATATTTTGTTTATCCATTCGTTACTTAAAGAACATTTGATTGTTTCCACTTTTTGGCTACTATGAATAATGCTGCTCTGAAGTTTTTGTTTGAACCTATGTTTTCAATTCTCTTAGATATATCTGGTAGCAGAGTGGCTGGGTCATAGTAATTCTATGTTTAGCTTTTGAAGAACTGTCAAACTGTTATCCATAGCAGCTGTACCATTTTACATTCCCACCAGCAATGTATGAGGGTTCCAATTTCTCCACATTCTTGCCAACACTTATTTTCATATTATTTTTCAAAGTTATTGTAATTTTAATATTATTATAGCTATCCTAATGGCTGTGAAATGATATCTCTTTGTGGTTTTGATTTCTGTTTCTCTAATGACTAATGATGTTGACCATCTTTTCATGGGCTTGTTGGCCACTTGTATATCTTTTTTGGAGAAATGTCTATTCGAGACTTTCATCCATTTCTAACTGGGCAGTTTTGTCTTTTTTGTTATTGAGTTGTAAGAATAGTTTATATAGTCTGGACATCTGACCCTTATCAGATATGCATTTTACTTTATAGAAATACAACTGATTATAGTATATTGTGGAACTCATTTATTATTATTAATAGTTCTATTAGTTTTAGTTTTGTGTGTGTGTGTGTGCATGTGTGTGTTGTGTGTGTTTTGGGATTTTCTGTATATAATACCATGTCATCTGTGAGCAAAGACAGTTTTACTTTTTTCTTTCAAACCTGGATGCCTTTTGTTTATTTTCTTGCCTAATTGTCATGGCTGAAACTTCCAGTAACATACTTAATAGAAGTGGCAAGAGCCTTATTTTGTTCCTGATGTTAGGGGGGAAGCTTTCAGTCTTTCATTATTTGTATGATGTTAACAGTAGGTTAATGAAAACAACGTTTAGGCATAAGCATTTGTAGATGCCCTTTATCAGGTTGAGAAAGTTTCCTTTTTTCACAGTTTGGTTTTTTTTTTTTTCATGAAAGGGTGTTGAATTTTGTCAAATGCCTTTTCTAAAGCATTTGAGATGATGATCTGATTTCCCCCTCATTAGTCTCTTAATGTGGTGTATTATATTGATTAATTTTCTTATGTTGAACCACCCTTGCATTCCTGTGACAAATCCCACTTAGTCATTGTGTATAATCTTTATTAATATGCTGTTAGATTTGGTTTGCTGGTATTTTATTGGGGAGTTTTGCAACTATATTTATAAGGAATATTGGTCTGTAATTTTCTTTTTCTTGTGATGTCTTTATCTGGCTTTAGTATTGGACCTAATAGAATAAGTTAGGAAGTAATCCCTCCTATTCTATTTTTGGAAGAGTTTGAGAAGGATTGGTCTTAATTCTTCTTTAAATGTTTAGAAGAATTCACTAGTGAAGCCATTCATTTCTGGACTTTTCTTTGTTTGGAGGTTTTTGATTACTGATACAATTTCTTTACCTGTCTTAGGGCTGTTGAGGTTTTCTATTTCTTCTTGAGTTGGCTTAGGTAAT
Organism: Propithecus coquereli; assembly: GCF_000956105.1. NCBI lineage: Eukaryota > Metazoa > Chordata > Mammalia > Primates > Indriidae > Propithecus > Propithecus coquereli. The sequence continues at coordinate 190,545 of NW_012151019.1, forward strand.
TTCTATGTTTCCATAAATTTGTCTATTTTATCTAGGTTATTTAATTTTTTGGCATACAATTGTTCACAGTACAAGCATACCTCAGAGATATTGTGAGTTCAGTTTCAGACCATTGCAATAAAACAAATATTGCAATAAAGCAAGTCACACAAATTTTTGGTTTCCCAGTGCATATAAAACCTATGTTTACACTATTCTGTAGTCTATTAAGTGTGCAATAACATTATGTGTAATAAAACAATGTATATATCTTAATTAAAAATACCTTATTGCTAAAAACGGTAATGATCATCTGAGCCTTCAGTGAGTCATAATCTTTTTGATACCTTGATATTGATGGCTGTTGACTAATCAGGGTGGTGGTTGCTGAAGGTTGGGGTGGCTGTGGCAATTTCTTAAAATAAGACAACAATGAAGTTTACCATATTGATTGATTCTTCCTTTCACAAAGGATTTGTCTGTAGCATGCAATGCTATCTAATAATATTTTACCCACAGTAGAACATTTATCAAAATTAGAGTCAATCCTCTCAAACCCTGCTACTGCTTTATCAATTAAGTTTACATAATATTTGAAATCCTTTGATGTCATTTTAACAATGTTTGTAGCATCTTCATCAGTTGTAGTTTCCATCTGAAGAAATCAATTTCTTTGCTCATCGATAAGAAGTAACTCCTCATTCACTCAAGTTTGATCATGAGATTGCAGCAATTCAATCACATCTACAGGCTCCATGTCTAATTACAGTTCTCTTGCTATTTCTGCCACATCTGCAATCACTTCCTCCACTAAAGTCTTGAACCTCTCAAAGTCATCCATGAGATTTGGAATCAACTTCTTCCAAACTCCTGTTGATATTGCTATTTTGACCTCCTCTCATGCATCATGAATGTTCTTAATGGCATCTAGAATGGTGAATCCTTTCCAAAAGGTTTTCAATTGACCTTGCGCACATCTATCAGAGGAATGACTATCTATGGTGGCAATTGCCTTATGAAATGTATTTCTCAAATGATAAGACTCGAAAGTCAAAATTACTCCTTGACCCATGGGCTACAGAATGGATGTTGTGTTAGTAGGAATGCAAATAACATTTAGGCATTAGCATTAGGGCCTGCTGTCTTCAAACTTTCTCTTTCTCTCTTGCTCATTATGCTCCAGGCTGAACAGTCTTCTTCAAAGACACTGAGCCCTTCCCCACATCCACCCTTTGTGCATGGTGTTTCCTCAGACTAGAATACTCTCTGTCTCCTGTTTCCCTCTCTGTGCTACCATTCTCCCCTCCTTTGCTGGGTTAACCCCTATTCATCTTTCAGTCTTGACTCAGAAGCACTTCTTCAGGGATATGTTTCCTGACTTCCTGATACACAGTAATATTGCTTGTTTTGTGTCTAACTCTACTATTGGTCTATCTTAAACTTTAGGGTAAATAGAATCAACTGCAGAGATTTTTTAAAATGCAGATTTCAGGACTGTTTCCTACCCCATAGTTTCTGATTCAGCAGCTATGAGGTGAGATTGAGAAAGCTGCATTGTAAACATATTTTCACAGAATTCTGGTTCAGGTTATACAGGGACATACTGTTTAGAAGCACTGCACTAGATGACCCTGTTTAATTTGTATAATTTTGTGTTTAATACCTATTCTCCCCTATTAGAGTCCACGAAGATACCATGTTTATCTTGTTCATTGCTATATTCTCAGAGGATGTCTGTATAGTGCCTGATAACACCAGAAATGCTGAAATTAACATTTGTTGGATGCATAAATGGTGCATTTAAACCATCTTATTTACTTAGGTATAAATTAGACATGTTTCCTATTTAACTTTCAAGAAAATCCTCGGGGAAAACCCCAGAAAACTAGAGATTTCCACGTAAATGTCGTAAAGTTGTATTTCAATAGAGGAAGTGCTTCTAGTGACACAGTAGGGTTTGTCTTTGGAAGAAACTGGAATTGGAGAAGAACTCAGTATCCTAGTTACTCAGAAGCTTCTTAACCTGAAATCCAAGATTTAACAAGAAGTCTGTTAACCTCTTAACGCACGTGCGAGCGTGCATGTGTGTGTAATGTGTATTACTAGTTTGTTCAACAATTTTTAAGCATTCCCTATGTCTGGCACTGTTCTGGGTACTGGGGATCTGGTAGAGCAGAAAATAGATCAAAACCCCTGCCTATGAGCTTACCTGCTTATGCGATCAGAAAGACAATAAATAAAATAAATGAGTAAAACATGTAAAATGGTAATGAGTGATATGGAGAAAAACAATGCAGGGAAAGGGGTTAGGGAGTGGGGGGACAGTGGAGATGGGGGTAACAATTCTAAGTAGAGTGGTCAGGGAGGGGCTGGCCATGATGGTGACATTTAAGCAAACACCTGAAGAAGGTGACAGAGTGAGCCATGTGAGATATCTGGCAGAGGAACATTCCAGACAGGGATATTCTGCAACTGCAAAGGCCCGAGATGGAAATATGTCTGGCATATTTGAGAAACAGCGAAGAGGCCAGTGTGGCTACAGCAGAGTAAGCTGGGGAATCAGGTCAGATGTAATGCCAAGGCCAAATCATGGAGGACCTTATAAACCATCGTAAGAATTTGGTTTTCACTCTGAATGAGATGGGAAGACAGTGGAGAGTTGTGAACAAAAGAAACACCAATTTTATGTGTTTGTGTGTATGCATGTATGTCTGAGTAGATATGACTGTCTATTTGTATAAGTAGGGGCAAGTAGGGGCATTTGTCTGGAGAGAGATTACACAGGCATCTTTGAGGTTTCCTGGAGAAGCTACTCCATGCTGTACTTTTCCTCTGAGTCTAATGGCTCCTCTCTGTTCTCTCTGCTTCACTCATTCTACCCTGAGAGAGGCAGGGTGCTGCTGGGTTTGGTTATTTTCTAGGCAGAATCTTAGCAGGAGTTTAAATGTGCCTACATTGGAGTGAACAGTCTTCTTTCCTCTTGGACACCATTCCTTGCACAGGGCTGAAGATGTGAGACGGGTCTGGGGGCTCCTTTCATTTGAGAAAAGATGTTCTCACCCCACCTATGAAATCCAAGTGGGAGCTAGGGAGAGTCAAGGGGAAGGAGTCCATTTAGACTTCTTAACTCCAAAACCATATCCAGGAATAGATGTAAAAGGAGGAGGTCTAAACCAGAAGGAGGAGGAACAGGAGTAGTAGCAGTATCACTACTACTACTACTACTACTACTACTACTACTACAACTGCTACTACTACTAGCTGTACCTTATCATTTAATCCCCACAGCTAGGTCCATATGTAATTTTACTGAATGATTTCTTGAATTCCAATAAATGATAGTTTATTTGTAGAAAAATTAATTACCTTTGATTTGTGAAATAGATTTCTTGGTATGGGTTTGCTAGGATCTGCATGGTAAAAATTATCTGTGAGTGGAATAGCAATTCCCATATTAGATGGAGGCCTGTAGTTTATCTGCAAGTGATTAAACAAAGAAAATGTACAATTCACTATTATTTACTAAGTTTTTAATTTAAATAGCTTGATTTTTCAGAAAGCCAATCAATGCAAAAATTCCATTTTTAGCTCTATGTATTAAAGTAAATGTCTCTCCCCCAATATTCCTGCCCTTCATTTTCTGGAATTTCAACAACCTCAACTCATGGTAATGTAACTTGGAACTTGGAAATAAATGAAAAATAATTTTAGTACCTAAAATAGTTGCCATAAAGTCAGTGCAATAAAGTTTAAACACTTTATAAAAGAACCTTAGTGATGTAGTTAGTAAATAATTCTTCAAGTTTGGTTTTTGCTTTTTGTTACAAAGAAAATTATAACTGATAAGTTAGTTGACAAAGAGTAATTTATATTTTAAAAAGAGTTGCAGACTCTGAGGCCACGATTAAAATTATTACATCAAAATGGGGCCAGTAAGATATATAGTTGACACTTGAACAACATGGGAGTTAGTGGCACCGACCCTGGCACAGTCAAAAATTCGCATATAACTTTTGACTCCCCTAAAACTTAACCACTAATAGCCTCCTGTTGACCGGAAGCCTTATCAGTAACATAAACTGTTGATTAACACATATTTTGTATGTTGTATGTATTATGTATTGTATTCTTACAATAGAGTAAGCTACAGAAAAGGAAATATTATTTATTATTTATTTATTTATTTATTTTGAGACAGAGTCTCGCTTTGGTGCCTAGGCTAGAGTGAGTGCTGTGGCGTCAGCCTAGCTCACAGCAACCTCAAACTCCTGGGCTCAAGCAATCCTACTGCCTCAGCCTCCCGAGTAGCTGGGACTACAGGCATGCGCCACCATGCCCGGCTAATTTTTTCTCTATATATATATTTTGAGTTGTCCAGATCATTTCTTTCTATTTTTTTTAGTAGAGACGGGGTCTCGCTCTTGCTCAGGCTGGTCTCGAACTCCTGACCTTGAGCGATCCACCCGCCCCGGCCTCCCAGAGTGCTAGGATTACAGGCGTGAGCCACCGCGCCCGGCCGAAAAGGAAATATTATTAAGAAAATCATAAGGAAGAGAAAATACATTTACAGTACTGAACTGTATTTATGGATTTCATAAATTTACGCCATCTGTTTACAAGATGAACCATCTGTCTGAAATGGTAGGCTACCATGACTGCAGACCTCAATCTCTGATACATATCAAGCAATATAATTTTTTCTTGTAATGTCATAACTTTTCTCTGCTTCTTCAGAGAACTTCCAGCATCACTAGTAGCACTTTGTATGGGTCCCATGGCGTTATTCAAGCTTTAAGATATTGTGCTTGAAAAGCACAATGAAAAATACTACTTGAGAACCCGAGAGCTCACTTTTTACTGCAATATGCAATTTACTAGAGAGACAACTGCTCACACGGCGATGATTAGCATCACACAGCATGTTAAGTGAATACTGGAGACACCTGAGCTCACTGCAATAGCAAGAGGAGGTGGCTACGAAATTATTACAGTAGTACTGTATGTACTATAGTTAATTTTATGCAGTTATGATTTAATACTGCATCTTTACATTTGCTTACATTCCTCTTGACTGCAAATGGTGCTATGAACAGTCTATAAATGTTTGTGTAAGGTTTGATAAATTTTAACTTTTATAATATATTTATATATAATTTATGGTAGTAAATGATGAAATAGAATAGAATCTACCTATATTTTATGCATTCATGACATACCTTTTTCATAATTTTTTGATGTTTCTAAGCTATGAGGTTCATCTGCAAATTTTTTTAAATTGTTGAAAACCTCCAAAAAATTTTCCAGTATATTTATTGAAAAAAAATCCAAGTGTAGTGGACCCACACAATTAAAACCCATGTTGTTCAAGGGTCAATTGTATCAGTTTGGGACAAGTCAGTGTAAGGGCAAATTGCTGTATACATCACAGAAGCTCAAGACGATACCACATAATATAGTATAAAATAATATTAATAATGATGAGACTCAGTTACCAAGAAAAGTCATTATTTCGGAAAGGTTTTGTATTTTAGAAATAATCATCACATCCTCAAAATGACATGAGGATTGAAAAATAATGGTGAAACATTTTGAACAGCTCAGAAAAGAAATGCTAAAATTAATAGCCAGGCAATCATAGAAAAGTCATATAGCATTGGTACTCTTAAACCAATATACTGAGATCTTTTACCGGCAAGGTTTTGATTAGGTTAAAACCCTGACTGTCTCTGTGAACTCCACTAATCCAGTCTTCAAGTGGGATAAGTCTGCTAGGAATGTGATGCATAGATCTGAGATAACTACAGCTGCTTTTCAACGTTGGCACGATTGTTGTAACAAAGCACTCAGCAGATGCTCCCCAGACAATAAATGCCAGTGAAGTTGAACCCTGGAAATATCCAAATAAATAAAGGTAATTTAAAGTAACTGTTATGCACTATGTCCACCCAAAATTCATACGTTGAAGTCCTAACCCCCTGGACCTCAGAATGTGACTGTATTTGGAGACAGGGCCTTTAAAGAGGTAATTAAGGTAAAGGGAGATCATTCAGGTGGGCCCTAGTCCAATATTCCTGGTGTCCTTATCAGAAGGACAAATATTCTCTCTTCTTATAAGAGGAGATTAGGAAATAGACAACACAAAGACCGAGTGGTGACCACATGAGGACACAGCAAGAAGATGGCCATCTGCAAGCCAAGAAGAGGGGCCTCAAAAGAAGCCAACCCTGCCAGTATCTGGTGGCCTCTAGAACTGTGAGAAAATAAATTTCTGTTGTTTAAGTCACCAAGTCTGTGGCATCTTGTTGTGGCAGACCTAGAAAATTAATATAGTAACCAACTAAAGAATATAGAAAAGAAAAGAAATAGACTGACAATAGAAATAGAAAAAGTTTGACCATAAAGATCTGCTTGAGAATAAATCATAACAGCAAACATATTGTTTTCTAGGAAGAAATATATTCCAATCTAATTGGTTTTGGGAACTATATTAAAATAAGCAAGAATCAAGA
>NW_012151019.1:197082-212141 GCF_000956105.1 Propithecus coquereli
TATGAATAAAATAACTTTGATTGGTATACATTTTGAAAAAAATTATTCACTTAGCAATCCCTGTATTTCATAAAGATAAGGTTTTGGTAGGATTTATGCACAGTAAATATATTTTATCCTTGAACAATATTAAACATTCAATAACATTTGATCAATTGTTTGAAATTTTTAAGTATTTTTGGAACTTTAAAAACGTATAGATGTTAATAACTGTAGTGATGTAGTAGATTCTGGTGGTGGTAGTTCTGCCCCAGCTCCTATAATCTGAAGCCATTAAAAATGACGTATTTTTATGTTCTTTTGCCAAACTAAGCAGAGTTCTACTGTTAAAGGAAATACAGGGGCCTAAAGATGTAAGTTAAGTAAGATACAAAAAAGCAAACAAATCCAGAATGTTGGACATCTAATAGTACAACTTTTAAAGGAATATTTGCAAAAATTATAGATTGCACCATATAAAACCAATATTCTACTGTTTTTGGTCTACAGAAGGGTAATTTCATATAGCTCAACTTAATATTTTTGTGGTGAAAAATATTTTATCTGAAATGTACAATTTCCTTTAGTTTCATTTCAATTTTTCTTTTGTTAAGCTGGGTAAATATATATATATATATATAACATTTTAAAAATATGCAGAGCATAAACCTATTTTTATAAAATTATTACCATTTTCCTTCAATCTATTCATCCTGACTGTATGTTCTTATAATGTGTACTTATAAACAGGTATTTAAAATAATGCTCAAGTGTCAATAATAGTTGTTTTAAAAATTTTTTCTAAGCTTAATAGACTTTTTATAATTAAAGAAAATCTTACTTGACGTAAAGCTTTGCTAGCTACAGAAATTTTCATTAGATAACTATCAGTGTCATCAAAAGTGCCTTGAGCCCTAACTTCCAATAAAGCTGGGTTTCCAACTAACACTTTCAGTAGTGGTACTTCAAGTATTTGAAGACCTATGGAAACAAAGTCAACAGTTACTATAACATAATGAAAATTGTAAACTCAATTTAATAATGATTGGCTAACCAGGATTTTAGAACATCTACAGAATCTATTATGAAGGCTGCATAATGGTTACACATATAGTTAACAATTTACATAAAATCAACTTTAATAGTTCTTAGAGAAATTTATTTTTACAAATATTTTCTCAGAAAAATATTGCTCCCTTCTACCCCTCATTCCTCTGCCAGGTTCTCAAATGCATACCAGGGTCTCTTGGATAATACTAGTTACACTGAGTTAGTTGATTTAGCAGAAAAAAATGAAGAGTACATCCTGAATTTAAAGGGCTGCCAGTCAATTACTTGCCAAGAGAAAACTCTTGGGCATTTCAAACAAAATATGACATCAGGCCAATTTCTGCCTGCAGGTCATCAGTTTGCAACCTTGCCATGCTGAGAACTTTAAAGGAAAATGAGACTTGAAATACCATGTAGTCTAACTGCCATCTTTCATAACCAATAAACCAGAGTTGATAAGTAATAAATGCTTTGCCTGAGGTCTCATCTGTAGCTGTTTCGCTTAAACCAAAATAATCTATCTGGCTAGGGCTTCCTAACCTTTAACTGAGGATTTTGTTAAATTGCAGATTGAGAAGGTCTGCAGTACAGCCTGGGATTCTACATTTCTAGCAAGGGCCCTGGTGCTGCTAATGTGGGTTCAGGGACTACCCTTGAAGAGCACAGACTAGGCTTTTCTACGGAAAGAGGCAATTGAGTTGATTTGCTGATTACTATTTGCTTCCATCAAACTGAACAAGTATAAATGGTTGAGTCCTTTAACAACCAATTTGGTATATTTTAAAGCTAAAATAATTATTTTATAGAACATTGTGGTATCAGTCCAGAATATAAAGAGATTACAATAGAATAGATTTTTAAAACCCAGAAATGGTCAAAATAATAGGTAAATTGTATACTAAGATAAAATTACATTTTGAAATCAGTGAACGAAAAGGACTAATGTTGGAGCAACTAGCTAACCATCTACAATATACCAAAACAAAATTCAGACAGCTTTAAGAATTAAATAGAAAGTTAAAACCATAAAATTAAAACTCAAATTATTTGAAGGGAATATGGACAATTAGTCATATAAACAACAAGAAAGAATCTATGAAGGTTTCAAACAGAAGGAAGTTTTTCAGGATATTTAGCATACAGTATTGATGGTAATATATGTCCTCAAAATTTTTTTCAAAGCCTATAATTTTCATTTATATAAGTTGTACTTGGTTTCTTTTTTCAAATAAGACTTTTTTAAAAATTGCATTTTGTCCTTTCATCATGGTTCCTATATCTTCTTTTACTCTGAGAGTTTTATGCATACTTATTTTATAGTGTCTTTCTTATTTTTCTATTATCTCAAGTTCTTGGAGTTTAAATTTTTCTGTTTCCTGTGCCTGTTGACTGTCTCTTACATTGGGTCACTTACTTATATAGTTTTAAAATTTTTTCTCTCAGTTCATGTTCAATGGAGATTGATTTTTCCATACTAGCCCACAATACCTGGTTATGAAAGTGTTCCCACAGAGGGTTTTGTATGTGCTTATGCTGGGGCCCATGTGTTATCATTATTTCTCAGCTCGCGATTCCTGCATCTGGTACGCAGTTCCTGGATGTGACACAGTCTTGGAGTTTGGGTTTTTTACAAGAGATTCTTTTTACCCCACTCTGAGCTCCAGGAAGATGATAATACCCCTTACTGCTTCTTTGGGTCAGTGGGTAGAGTTTTCCTAATCCCCTCTTCATGATCTGATGGTCCCAGCTTTCTTTAACAGTCTCAGTTCCAACTTCCTATCACAAAGTAAGAAGGCCCCAAATCAAACGTTCGGTCAATACTTGGGCATTAAAATCCATCACACTGCCTATATGGCCTGTATCTTAATGCCATATCCTTCAGGGAGCCATACATTAGCTAATTTCTTTGGCTTTGAGTTCCCTCCTCATTTCTGGTGACAAGATTTTCTTATCTTTTCCTCCCTTTCTCCCCTACTCCCTCCCTTCCATCTTTCCTTCCTCTCTTTCTAGTTCAGTTATTTACTACAATTTTTTGTTTTATTTTTCCAGCATCTTTAATAAGTTTTGAAATAAATAATACCTGGAGAAATGCAGAAGAATATAAAATTCTATTTAAAAGCCACTTTTTGGCTTAAAACGAATAGAGTTGTCCTTTGGTATACACAGGGGATTGGTTCCAGGACCCCTGTGTCTACCAAAATCCACTCATACTCAAGTCTTACAGTGCACCCTGCAGAATCCACATACATAGGAAAAGTCAGCCTTTCTGTGTATGTGGGTTTCATATCCCACAAATACTGTATTTTCTATCCACTGGTTGAAAATATCCACGTACAAGTGGCTCTATGCAGTTCAAATCAGTGTTGTTCAAAGGTCAGCTGTATGTGAAATAAATATAACAATACAAATGTAATTAAAAGGTTTTCATTTCAGAGGATGACGAAAACCTAAACTAAAATTCTGTGTAAACTTGGGCTGGTAACTTAACCTCATTTTCCTCATTTGTAAAATAAGGAGTATAGTCTGTGTCTTTAGGATCATTATAAACATTACATAACATAAGGTATAAAAATAATTTAATCCAGAGCCTAGCACATAATAAGTGCTCGATAATTAGAAGCTAATATTGTTATTAGTAGAATGCCAACAATTATGGGAACCAAAGATAAAGTAAATATTAAAAAGTATATTTCACATTCACGAAAAGAATAACATCTCCTGTTGATATTTCCCAATAAAAACAAACTTACCTTTTGCATTAGGTATGATTTTAACTTTTAAAACCTGAGAGTTTCCCAGATCAATGTATTTCACCATGTTGATGGATAGTGACTCATTATGTTGAAACCAATAATTACACGGTTTTGAATATATAGTCCATGTTTGTCCATTCCTTTGCCCAAAGTTGTATAAAAACCAGGAGTCCTTTGGAAAGGTCACATTGCTGGATGCTCTGTTAGGCATTGTAGCAATAGCTAATGCATTCTTATCATCTAAAATGCTTGTGATCAGGAAGCTGCTGTGACCAGGAATCACCACAGTTTTCTCTATATCTGTATCTTCAAATAAGGCATTAGCAACTGGAGATAAAACAGAAAAGATTTGGTATAAAATAAAACAGCCAATATTCACCAAGCATAGCGGTGTACATAACTAACAAATACACTATTTGAGCTTTTACATTATTATCTTAACCAGACAACACATTTGCCAAATTTCAAGTTATAATTCAATTATATTATAGAAAATTTATCATGGATATGTCATGCACCTTATACTTTAATGTTTACTATGAAACCATTCTATAAAATTATCAGCAGAAAATAAAACCATGTAGGACTAAGTAAAGAAAGCTGATTACTATGGAACTGCAAAAAGATTTAATAACCTGATATATTTATGGTGATTATACAAGAGTAGGATAAGGTAACCAGTGTTTTCCAGTGCTTGAAGGTGTGCGTATTACATAAAAGGAGCTCAATAAATATTTGTTTAACGGATGAATAACTGTTCAACGAGAACACGAAGATTTAGAAGAAAAACCAGGGTGGGACCTTCGGGAACACCATCGTTTAAGGAATGGGAAGGGGAAAAGATCCTCTCAAGGAGACAAACAACTGGAGAAAATCCACTGGAGAAGATATCAGTGAAGCCAAAGGAAGGCTGTTTCAAGGAGAGGGAGGTCATCACTATCAAAATATTTTTGATAGGTCATGAAACACATCAGCAATATTGTCTTAACTCTAAAAAAAAAAAAAATAGAAGCAAGCCTCATAATTTCCTTAATTATGCACACATGCTTTAATTACTCCTGATTTAAACAAACCAACAAAAATCCTTTCTAACATCCCCCCTTCACCCACAATATAACTTCCCCTCTCCCCTTTACAGTGAAACTCCCTGAAAGCATTACCTTTATTCGCTGTCTTCAGTTCTTCTCTTCTCATAGTTCGTTGAACTCATTCCAATCAGACTTTTGTCCAGCCAACTACTCCACTACTCTACTACTCCAGCCAACAGCTTTTGTCAAGGTTACCAATGACTTTCACACAGATCCACTGGCCAGTTTTCATTCCTCACCTTACCTGACCTATTGGTGGTATGTAACACAGAAGCACTTCTTCCTCATTTGGCTTCTGAGACACACTCTCTCTTAGTTCATCTCTGACCAAACCATTCAATCTCCTTTACAGATTCTCCCCCATTTCCCTGGATGCTAAAGGTTGGCATGCCTGGCATTAGACCTCAAACCTCTTTTTTTCCCTGTCTCCACTCATTTTCCAGGTGTTCTTATTCGGTCTCATAGCACTAACTATCATATCATATTAATACATATGCTGACAACTCTCAGATTTATATCTCCAGTCCAGACCTCTTCACTGAACTTCCAGACCTATATTCCTAAATGCTCATCTTATTCCTCTGACTGGATGAGTAACAGGCATCTTAAGTTTAATATGACCTCTCACCTGATTATTCCAACAGTCTCCATAGCTTATTTCCCTGCTTGCCTCCTTGCCTTTTCTCCATCACCTGCCCAGTCTGTTTTCACCACAGGCTCCAAAGTGATCTCATTAAATCATAAGTCAGATCATGCCACTTTCTTTTCAAAACCCTCCAATAGCTTCTTGTTACTCAGAGTAAAACCCAAATTCTTAGAATAAACTATATTAACTTTTGCTATGTATCTATCAGCTTATCCTTTTACATAGAAATACCCTACATAACAGCGATTCAAAATTATTTTATTATGTGGGCAAAGTCTGTGTGAACTTCCTATTTTCTCTCACTGCTTCTGAGCATTGTTTAAGGCAAAATAAACTCATAGGAATGAATGATAGGTGCTACTATTGATGAGATATCAATAAAGTTATAGCTAGGTTTTCTTATATTAGAAAAAAATAAATCCTCTCGGAACCTAAGTATATGTAAACTTAGGTAGTTTGCCAATTGGACTAAAATTTGAAATCTATTGCTCTATAAATGAGCATAAAAAAATCTTTTCAAAAGATATTTTTTGTAGTTATCAGAGATGTATTATATTATTACACTTACTTTGTAAATCAAGCGTAAGTTTATAGAAGGAATTTCCAGTATAACTAATGGAAAGAGAACTAGACAAACAAGAGCTCTCATTCGCTTCTTCTATTCCAAAAGGCTCTATCATTTCTGCAATAGCTGAGGACAAAAATCCTTTAGGAGTGTCATGTTGCAGTATCTTTCTTATGTAAGCTTTCCCAGTTTTCCTAAAAACAAACCAAGAATTGTTAAACAATTTGGATAAAACAGTGGTTTAAGTGAGCCACTTTATGAACAAACAATTTACAAACCCCTAAATAGCTAACTAATGAACATTTGATTAACATTTGTTCAATCTCACTAGTAGTCAATAAAATAGCAATTACAACAATGGGGTACAATTTTTATCTCTAAAATTAGTAAAGATTTTTAAATGACAGGGTTCAGTAGTGGCGAGAATTGAGTGGAGATGGGCACTCATCCACTACTGATGGAATTATAAATTAGTACGAGCTTCCTAGAAAGCAATTTGACACTATACATTAAGAGCTCAATCATTATTTTTTTCCCTCTGATTCTATAATTCTATTAATATGGCTTGATTATAAGGAAATAACCTAAAACACAGGGAAAAGCTTTCTATACAAAGATATTCATTACAGCATTATGGTAAAAATTAGAAATAAAGAATTGCCAACAACAGGAAAACTAAGTAAATGATAATGCATGACATACTTGGAGTAAATCCAAGTATTAAAGTGGAGTTTACAAAGAGCTTTTAATTTTATAAGGAAAATGGTCATATTATAATGTTCAAATGAAAAAGGCAAGGTAAAAATGTTAAAATGCATGTAAAAAGGACTAATTGATAATATATCAAAGTATTAACGTAATGATTTAAATTTTCTTTTTTATATTTGTCTGCCTTTTAGGAAATTTCTATAATGGGCATATATTAACTTTATAACCTATTTTTAAAATGTTAGCCTTGGATATCCACATGCAAAAAAAAAAATGAATTTAGACACAGACTTCATAGCCTTCACAAAAATTAACTTGAAATGGATCACAGACTTAAATATAGAATGTAGAACTAAAGCTACTAGAAGATATTAATAACATAGGAAAAAATCTAGATGACCTTGGGTATGACAATCACTGTTTTCCACAATTAAAAAAATTGTGTTAAAATGTGTGCTATGTTTGAACATGTCCCCCAGAGTTCCAATGCCACAGTGTTGAGGGGTGGGATCTTTAAAAGGTGATTAGGTCATGAGGACCATGCCTTCTTGAATAGATGAATGCAATTATTGCAAGAGTGGGTTCCTGACAAAAGGATGAGTTAGGCCTGGTGGGTTTGCCTTTCTACCTTCTGCCATGGGGTGACATAGCAAGAAAGCCCTCCTCAGATGTGGGCTCCTCAACCTGGGGCTTCCCAGCATCCTGAACTGTAAGAAATAAATTCATTTTCTTTATAAATTATCCAGTCTGTGATATTCTGTTATAGCGACACAAAACAGACTAAGACAATACACATAACAAAATTTGCCGTCTTAATGCAATGACTTGTTAATATCACACCAAAGACAATCCATAAGAGAGAAAATTGATAGGCTGTACTTTATTAAAATTAAAAACTTCTCTGTGAAAGACCTTATCAAGAGAATTAGAAGACAAACCACATACTAGGAGAAAATATTTGCAAAAGACATATCTTATAAAGGGTTGTTATCCAAAATAAACTGTAGGGGAGAGGGAAAAAACCCCTCTTTTTTTCTCTACCTTCCTAGGTTCTGTGACTGGAACCCTGAAAATCATACTGAGAAAAGACAGATTAACGAGAGAAAAACAGGCAGAGTTTGCTAACATGTACCTTGTGTGCATTGTGCTTACATGTATGAGAAATGTTAGCAATGAGTTACTAAAAGGGATGGTTAGAACTTGGGGCTTATATAACCTCTTAACAAAGAACAATAAATTTTTAGAGAAGTGACAAGGCAAAGGAAAATGAGTTCAGATTTTTTCCAGTCAGCAAACTGTGGGAAGGTAAATAAATGGGGGAAACTAATGAAAGATAAGGTTACTTTGGTAAGGTTTTAGTATGTGGATTCTTCTCTGAGTCTCTGGGCTGATTAAGAGTCTAGATTTGTCTCAAATGATTAAAAGTCATCCTGCCCATTTTGGTGGATGGGGAAAAGGATTTTTCTTGTGTCTGGTTCTTCTCCATAGCCTTTAGCTCAAAATAATCCCTATGCCAAGGTGGCATATTTGGGGATGGCATATTTTGATCCCCCTATAAGTCAAACAACTCTTAAAGTACAATAATAAGAAAACAAACAACCTGATTACAAAATGGGCCAAATACCTTAACAGATACCTCACCAAAGAAGATAAATGATGGAAAATAAGCATATGAAAAGGTATTTCACATCATATGTCACCAGGGAAATGCAAATTATTAATAACTATGAGATACTACTTCATACCGATTAGAATGACAAAAATCCAAAACAGTGACAATACTTAATGCTGGTGAATATGTGGAGTAACAGGAAGTCAGTCATTGCTGATAGAAATGCAAAATGATATAGTCAGTTTGGCCATTTCTTATAAAACTAAGCATACTTTTATCGTAGGATCTAGCAATATGCCTTGATATTTACCCAAATGAGTCAAAAACTTATGTCCACACAAAAACCTGCACATGGATGTTTATAGTAGCTTTATTTATAATTGCCAAAACTTATCAATAGAAGCAACCAAGATGTCCTTCAGTAGGTGAATGGATAAATAAGCTGTGGTATATCCAGATGATGGAATATTATTCAGCATTAAAAAAGAAATGAGCTATCAAGCCATGAAAAGACATGGAGGAAACTTAAGTGTGTACTATTAAGTGAAAGAAGCCAATCCGAAAAGGCTACGCACTGTGTGATTCTAACTATATGACATTCTGGAAAAGGAAAAACTATGGACACACAAAAAGATCATTGGTTGCCAGGTGTTGAGGGGAGAGAGGGATGAAGGGGCAGAACACAAAGGATTTTTAGGGCAGTGAAACTCTTCTGTGTGATACTATAATGATGGACACATGTCATTATACATTTGTCCAAACCCATAGAATGCACAACACCAAGAGTAAACCCTGATGCAGTCGTCCCCAGCCTTTTTGGCACCAGGGACCAGTTTCATGGAAGACAATTTTTCCACAGACCAGGGGGCAGGGGTGGGGGGAAGGTTTCAGGATGATTCAAGTGCATTATGTCTATTGTGCACATTATTTCTATTATTATTACATTGTCACCTGCCACTCAGTAATAGGGATTCGATATGAGTCTGCAAGCAATTGATTTATTATGGTCTCTGTGCAGTCAAACCTCTCTGCTAATGATAATCGGTATTTGCAGCCACTCCCCAGAGCTAGCATCACTGCCTCAGCTCCACCTCAGATCACCAGGCATTAGATTTTCATAAGGAGCACATGACCTAGGTCCCTCGCATGCACAATTTACAGTAGGGTTCGTGCTATGAGAATCTAATGTTGCTGCTGATCTGACAGGAGGCAAAACTCAGGCAGTGATGCGAGCGATGGGGAGTGGCTATAAATACAGATAAAGCTTTGCTCACTCACCTGCTGCTCATCTCCTGCTGTGCAGCTCAGTTCCTAACAGGCCACGGACTGGTACTGGTCCACAGCCTAGGGCTTGGGGACCACAGTTCTAATGTAAACTATGGACTGAGTGATAATGATGTGTTAATGTAGGTTTATCAATTGTAACAAATTTACCACACTTGTGCCGGATGTGGATAGTAGGGGAGGTTTTGTGTGTGTGTTGGGGAGGACAAGAGGTATATGGAAACTCTTTGTACTTTCTGCTCAATTTTGGTATAAAACTGCTTTATTTTGCTGTAAAACTGTAATTAATAAAAAATAAAGTGTACTAATGTTAAAAAGTTAACCTCTCTGAAGTCAATGGCCAATGGCCAGGCAGCCACCTTAATTCCTGAAGCTGTCTCCCCACATTGCTGGAGAAGTAAATGAGTCTTTTGCATTCAAGTGTAAGATTGCTCTTGGGGGTGAATAATCTCTGCTGTTCCAGGAGAGAAGAGAAGTCAGCCTTAAAAGGAGAAAGAAAGACGATTTGGGCAATGAAGAATGAACTTAAATTTAGAAGTCAATGAGTTCCAGAAGTAAAGAAGTACAACTGTTGAGCAGTGAAAACACTACAATAAGACGAACATCATCAAACTACACCACCTATACATTCTAAGATCTCCTTCCAATGCCTGTGCTGTTTCCCCAGCCCAGACCCTCCGTCCCATGCCCACGTTCATCAAGGTTACTACAGCTTAGAATGTTGCCAAATTCAAAGGTCACTTCTTTGATCTTATTTTACTCAGTCTCTCAGCAGCATGCATCACAGTTGTTCACTCCAAAGTTTCTGAAACACCCTCTCTTGGTTTATATGGCCCCAATTTTCCTATTTTTCCCCCTACCTTACTGGCTGCTCATACCTTACTGGTCTCTCCTTCTGATCTCAATATCTCTTCCTGGCATGTCCCGGGGCTTTTGTTCTCTACATATACCCTCTCCTGCAGGTAAAATCACCCATCTATGTATGGACAACTATCAAATGCCAAGCTCCTGCTCGGACTTTTCTGAGTTATGAATTCATACACCCAACTACCAACTTCACATTTCACTTAGGCACCTAACAGACATTTCAAACTCAACATGTCTAACGTGGAACTCTCATAGAACTCTCAATTACCTTGCCTAATAACTGCACTCTTCATTTCAGAAAATGGCAGCATCGTTCACCTGGCTGCAAGCCATAAACCTAGATAATTCTTGATTACTTTCTTGCTCGTACCCCCAACAGGCAATCCATCATCAAATCCTGTCTTCTCCCAAGTGCACCTGCTCCAGCACCATCATCCCTCACCTGTATTACTTCAGTAGCTTTCTAAGGGGCCTAGCAGCTTCTACTCTTGCCCTATCTCATACTTTTACCAGCAGTCAGAGTGATCTTTCAAATATACAAATTAGATTATTTTATTGTCCTACAAAAAATTCTGTAATGGTTTCTGCTGCCACCAAGAAAAAAATTTAACTCCTCATGCAGCCTATAATACTTTATATGATCTAGCACTTGCTGACTTCCTCCCTAACCTTCCCACCACACCATCTCACTATTAGCCATCTGACACTGCCCTCCTTCCTATTTATTAAATACACCCCAGTTTTTTCTTGCCTCGCTGCATTTTTCACTTGCAATTTCTTTTGCCTGGAAAGCTCTTTCCTTGGCTCTTTGCTTTTTGTTCTCAGCTCTTTGCTTATCCTACTCATTCCCCTTGTCACCATATTTACTTTCTTCATAGCATATATTAGATATAAAATCATTAATTTTTTTGTTTACCTGTTTATCATCTGTGTCTGTTCATTGTGTCTTCGCCATGCGGGCAAAGGCCTTGTCTATCTTGCTCACCACTATATCCCCAGGGCCTAGGATAAGACTTGATATATAATAGGCACTCAATAAATATTCATTGAATTAATGAATACCTTTACTAAATACTTCGTGTGTTGATGATGCTTTCCTTCTGAGCAATTTAGTAGGAACATGGACATTAAGTTATCACTTGTAGGATTCTTCAAAGATTCATAAGAACAACTGATCTTGTTAGGAGATGAGAGGAGTTCCTTCTCAAATACTTCACCATTTATGCAATGACTATTCTTCTGTTATCAATCAGATACAGTCTTTTATCTATGGTTGTTTCATGAATTCTGCTACAGAAAGGATTTTGATTCAGTACCTAACATCTCATTGTAGATGGTACCCTATATTTTTGTTAAGATTACGCAAGGCTTTTGGCCACCATGATCCAGATTCCTTCATAATGTTCTGAATACTTTCTTTTCTACCATCTAATCTTAGTTCCTGACTTTTACTCCTCAAACTCTCTTCTGAATGACAAGCCTACCATTTGTCATTTCCATACTGCCTGATCCTTCACCTATAGTCTCTCTACCTCAGGTACCTGTCTTAAGTACAATATGAGAGCCTTAGATCACAACAATAAGACCTCATGTAGCTGGATGCAGCACATAGAAGACAAGCACAGATGTGTTTTATAAGGCAAAGAGCCAGACAATGGAGCAAAGTAATGGACATTGCTGTGGCTCCATTTGCCTGGTGAGTCTATCTCCCAAATACTTCTCAAATCCATCCTTTCCCTTCCATTTCTACTGTCAGCATCTTATACTAAAACACCAAAAATTTTTGGCCTAGCCTATGCAAAAGTCTTCTAACTGTGCTAAGTGCATCCGTAATTGTTACCTCCAATTCATTCTCCACATCACAGCCAGACTGGTATTTTAAAAGAAACCAGATCATTTAAGGTAATGAGAGGTTAGGAGTTTACAGAAGGCAGTAGTAATGATGTGCTGTGCATTCCACCTCTCATCTCCATACCACCTTACGTGGAGAAGGAGATGGGCTTCTCTCTTACGATAAGCCAAGAAGGACTTCAAGGAGACCGTTTTAGAAGCAGCAATATGTCTTCTTAGGTTTGAGGGACTGAGGGACCAGAATCAGACTCACTCTTGAGAAATATAACAGGTAGATACTGATTAGACCCCTAGAGTTTAATGGTTACATATGCAGTGGAAAAGAGATAAAGATATCAATTAACTTTAAACTTTAAGTTAACACGCAAGTAAAAATCTTGGGTAACACTAAAAAAGAAAAAAAAAATACAGTGTGTAAAAGTCCCAATCCAGTAGAAGAAAGAAAAAATGGAATGAGGAGAAAAAAGAATCTCCAAATAAGGTAAACAAGAAGAAAGTGCAAAAACAAAACATAGAAAAAGTGGGACAAATAGAAGGTACAAAAGATAGTATGAATGAATTTGAATATATTAGTAAAAGTAATAAGTATAATTGGACTAGGCTCTCCAATTAAAAGACAAAAATTTTTAGATTGACTAAAACCACAAAATCCATATGTCTTCTATGAGAGATACATAAAGCAGGTGGAAAAAAAAGGATTGAGATAATATACCAGGAAAGTATTATCCAAAGAAGGCTAGTGCCATATATTAATAACAGACCAAAACGACATCAAAACAATAAACACTGAAACTCAATAACAAAAATACAAATAACCTGATTAAAAAATGGTAAAGGACCTAAATACATATTTCTCCAAAGAAGATATACGAATGACCAATAAGCACAAGAAAAGATGAACAACATCACTAATCATTAGGGAAATAGAAATCAAAACCACAATGAGATATAACCTCACACCAGTTAGGATGATTATTATTTAAAAAAAAAAAGAACAGAAAATAACTAGTGTTGGCCAGGAACACTTGTTGAAGAAATTTGAACCCTTGTATATTACTGGTGAGGATGTAAAATGGCACAGCTGCTATAGAAAATGGTATAGTGGATCCTCAAAATATTAAACATAGAATTACATGATCCAGCAATTCCACTTCTGGGTATATATTCAAACGAACTGAAAGCAGGAACTCAAACACATATTTATATACCCATGTCCATAGCAGCATTATTCATAATATCCAAAAGGTGGAAGCATCCCAAGTGTGCGTTAGATGAGTGGATAAACAAAATGTGGGATGTAGGGGATATGTATATATATATATATATATATATGTACATGTACATATAATGGAATATTACTCAGCCTTAAAAAGAAGGAAATCCTGCCACATGCTATAACACGGATAGACCTTGCAGACATAATGCTAAGTGAAGTAAACCAGTCACAAGAGGACAAATATTGCATGATTCTACTTATAGTAGGTACCTAGAGTAGTCAAATTCACCGAGACAAAAAGTAGAGTGGTGGTTGCCAGGGGGAGGGAAGAATGAGGAGTTATTGTTCAATGGGTATAGAATTTCAGTTGGGGAAGATGAAAAATTCTGGAGATGAAGGGTAGTGATGGTTGTACAACAATGTGAATGAACTTACTGCCACAGAATCGTACACTTAAAACTGATTAAAATGGTAAATTTTATGTTATGTAAATTTAGCACAATAACAAATGCACTGTAATGCAAAAAAGCATTATACAGATAAAAAATAGTTACTAAATACCAATAAAAATGTTAAACCGATCAGGAAGATATAACAATGCTAAACTTACATGTATCTAATAACAAATTCAAAATACACAAGGCAAAATTGACAGAAGTACAATAAAAAAATTGACAAATCCAGTATCACAGCAGGAAATTTTAACACAAGTCTCTCAATAATAGATAGATCAACCAGAAAAAGAAATCACTAAGGACACAGAAAACTGCAACATCACAATGAACAAGATGAATCTAAGAAATAAATGTTAACATTGCACCCAGCAACAAGAAGGAGTTCAGAAAACTATGCCTCTCAACATGCCATGTTTTGGCATGTTGATTGTTTTGAGTTAAAGACACTAAAGAACCAGAAGAGCAGATGCAGGAAGGACACTCTGTCCTTCCTACACCTGGAGAAAGACATTTTTATCACTGGAGATGGGATGTTAACACTGGGAGAAATCCGTACAAACAAATCTTGTTAAACTCACGCTTATCTTCCTAGTCACTTCTCCACAGTTAGCGACCCTCGCCCAGGCCCCCTTACCTTGTCATGTTTTCACAATTCACTAATTTTTATTCAACCCAGTATATAAGTGTTCAAGTTTAACTGCTTCTTTGGGGCCTTCATGAGCCTTAAGGAGGGCTCTCATGTCACATAAAACTTGCATTAAATAAATGTATATACTTTTCTCCTGTTAATCTGTCTCATGTTCGAAGAATTGCTTCTTTCGTATTTACTTTGGTCAGTCTAATAACTACGTGACGTGGTGATTGCCTTTTCACATTGAGTCTCCCAGGAGTTCCGTGTGCTTCTTGTATCTGGATGTCCAGATTTCTGGCCAGGCCTGGCATATTTTCCTCCAGTATTCCATGAAATAAGTTTTCCAGCCCTTGA
>NW_012151019.1:222251-223248 GCF_000956105.1 Propithecus coquereli
TAACATTGAGATGATATTAATCATATGTTAATCTTTAAAAGCACAAATGGATCCAGAACATCACACATACAAAATCCATCTAAAACAAAAAATAATTCTAGAGATCACTGATACTTTTCATAGAGAAAAAAATTTCTACAATCCTCATGAAAAAAATACTGACAGTATTTGTTATATTACGTCTGATTCCCATCTTCATCCCCACCTCCAAATGAGCTGCCTCGTGGTGCATGGTGTTGTTGGCTATGGGGCCTATGGGCAAGATATACACTGACAGTCCAATACATGTGTAATACACAGAATTCAACCTGCTAGAAGAATTGGGTCCACCACTTTGAGATAGGTGAGTGTCTTAGTCCATTCAGGCTTCTATAACAAAACACGATAAACTGGGTAGCCTATAAACAACAGAAATGTATTTCTTACAGTTCTGGAGGCCAGGAAGTTCAAGATCAAGGTGACAGCAGATTTGGTGTCTGGAAAGGGCCCATTTTCTTGTTCATAGATGATGTCTTCTATGTGTATCCTTCCATGGTGGAAGGGCCTAGCTAGCTCTCTGGGGTCTCTTTTATAAGGACACAATCTCACTCATAAGGGCAAGGCCCTCATGGCCTAATTGCCTCCCAAAGCCTCTACCTCTTAATATCATCACCTTGGGGATTAGGATTTCAAATGAATTTTGGAAGGACACAAACATTCGGACCATAGCAGTGGGTTTCTGGTAATCTGAAATTGTTTCTTTTTGGTCTTTAGATTTGGAGGTTATAGACTTCATATTGTTCTTAAAAAGGAGGTATAAGGCCTTAAAGTTGGCTTTTACTGATATCTTAGAGGTAAGTATTCCTGAGAATTTATATACCCTGTCATGCAATACTTCATGAAAGACAGCGTTCACTACATTGCTGTGTTGGCCTCTAGAACATACAAAAATTGTCATCTGAGTGAACTCTGTGTATAAGCAGCATCCAGTGTAGCCTAGAACATTTTTTTTTTTTTT
>NW_012151019.1:223298-226345 GCF_000956105.1 Propithecus coquereli
CTAAAAAAAAAAAAAAAATCTGTCTCATGTCAGTTTAATTCTCAGGCCCAGCCAAAAAACTCTAAGAGGGTAGAGGTAAAATTTTGCCTCCCATATAAAACATTTACAAAAATTGACCATAATGAATGGCCTAATCCTAGGCCAAAGAGTAACTTTAAACCAATTTCAAAAAACAAACTTTCAAGGAACAAAAATTTCCAACCTTAAACGAACTAAAAATAAAAAATTTATTAGGTTAGTATAGCCTTGTTAACAAGACCACAGAAGAACAATATGACAAAAGGAAATTATAGGCAAACTTCACTCATGACATAGATGCTAAAATCCTAAATATTAGTAAGCTGGGTCCAGAAGTGTATAAAAATAAATAATTCCAGGGCTTTAAGGCTGGTTCGACATTAAATCTATAATATAATTGACAAGATTAAATAAAAAGGGGAAAAATTCTATAGATAAGCTCAATAGATGCAGGAGAAACATTTAATTTAAAACCAAAACCCTCAAATCTCCTAAACTACAAAAAAAAAGTAATTTCCTTTAAATGATAAAGAGTTTTAAAAAAAACTGGAAAAGATCACATGTGAGGGTGAAATGTTTAAAATATTTTTTTAAAAGTCAAGAACAGCAAGGAAGCCCACTATTTTCTATTCAATAAGGTATTGGAGGTCCTAGACGCTGTAACAGGAAAAAACCGTAATGTGCTAAGAAATGTTGAGGAAGAAACAAAACAAATTACAGCTGACCCTTGAATAATGGGGGTGGGGTTAGGGGTCCCAACCCCCTGTGCAGTTGAAAATTCATATATAACTTTTGACTCCCCCAAAATTTAACTACTAATAGGCTACTGTTGGCCAGAAGTCTTAGCAATAGTATAAACCATCCAGTAACACATATTTTGTTTGTTATATGTAGTATATACTGTATTCTTACAATACAGCAAACTAGAGAAAAGAAAACGTTATTAAGAAAATCATAAGAAAGAGAAAATATATGTACTATTGCTTAAGTGGAAGTGGATCATCATAAAGATCTTCATTCTCATCTTCATGTTGAACAGGCTGAGGGGGAGGAGGAAGAAGAGGGGTTGGTCCTGCTGTCTCAGGGGTGGCAGAGGCCAGAGAAAATCAACATATAAGTGGACCCACACAGTACAAAAGTGTGCTGTTTAAGGGTCAACTGTATTTACAGGTACTATGACTATCTATTTAGAAAAATATTTACCTCCATTCAGAAAACCCACAAGAATATGTAGAAAAACTACTGGCATTATTAAAAGAATTTAGCAAATTTGAAAAATATAAGATAATTATATGAAAGACAATTATAAGACTTTTGCTTTTGCTTTAGATGCAGAAAGATACAACCCAACAAGAAAGAAACAAAATAAAACAAAAATAGATAAAAGTTTAAAGTCATCACTTTCCCTTTGCCCAACAGAGAACTAAGGTCACAAGATAACCAACTAACCTGAAATCCAGAGTGATAAGCCAACCAAGGAGAGACTGAACACCAGGACAGTCTCACCTACAGAAGAGCATGGGAAGAAGAAACACAGTGCTGGCTACAACACAGGAAGTAGGAATTAGCTAAAGTTGTAAAAAAGTGCCAAAGGCCAAGTATGTGCTAGCCTGTGAGTCTGGAAATGCGCACACACCTGGCAAATGACAGTCTGCACTCACCTGCAAACTCCATGGGCTTTCCTTGAAGGCTGAAGATGAAGATTGGGGCAGGGAAATAGACAAGAGATAGCCATACTGGTGGTTATCCATATTAACAAAAAGAAAAAAATCTAATTCCCACTTCATACTATACACAACATCAATTCTAGATAGATGAAAATCTTAAAGACAAAAAGCAAAAGTTTAAAACTATTACAAGACAATACAGGAGAATAGCTAAATAAATTGTAGTATATTCATGTGAATGAGTTATAGATACACACATTGATATGGAGTAATTTAAAAAATATATGGAGCAATGTAAAAAGCAAAATGTTATATGAAAAAGGTAGTCATGTCACAGAAGAAGATACACATAGGTAAATAATACATTTCACAAATCTAAGTAACATATTTTGATACACATGTGTGTTAAAATGATAAAGCAAAACTTAAAAAATGTTAACATGAAATTCAAGACAATGCTTATCTCTAGGAGACGAGGGTAGTGTTGGGAGTGGAGGAGAGGCAGAAAGAAAAGAAACGATGCCCAGAAGGACTGCTGAAGGGCGAAGTGGAAGAATTCCAGAGGCCCAAAGGTGATGGGTGTAGTTGTCACTAGCTGGAAGGGTGGCGTTGCCCACGGCACATGACTCTGGAGGGCTTAGTCAAAAGGGACCTCTTGCCCCTTGGCCTCACCTTTCTTCTTTTACCCAAGCTCTGATGCTAAAGAAAGATCAGAAGAATGAGGATGAAGGAAGATGGCAGTGGTGGGGAAAGGTTCCAGGCTGAGAGAATAACTTGTTAAAAGGCCCCCAGGACAAAAGGAGCTTGATGTGTTAGAGAAGCCAAAAGAAAACCAGAGTGTAGTTAACGAAGAAGAGAAGTCATTCGAGACAGAAGCCAGGTCAGCTAGGGCCTTTTAGTTCCAGTAAGAAATTTGGACATCATTCCAAGAGAAACCTTCCAAGATTCTCCAAACGGGCTCAATCCTTAGGAAAATATTCCCTCAATGCTGTTCGTTCCTCTCTTACAGACTTACATCAATTGTAATCACATATTTATCTGCTTCTTGGGCTAGACTACAAGCTCAAGGAGTGCAGGGATGTCTTGTTCACCACTCCATCACAGCACCTACTGCAGTGCCTTGCTTGTAGTCAGTATTAAATCATAATTGTGGAGTAAATGAATGAATGGCTCCTGCTTCACCCCGGACTACCTAGATATCTGCCTTTGGCCTATTGTTGACCTCATAACGTGAGGCTCCCAAATCCTCGATCTGCGCAGTTGAAGTTTCATTTGCTCTCCTGGTCACTGATCCTGGCTCTTTGCTCATATTTCCTGCCTTGGAGCTACTTATTCCCTAGTTTCTGTGCAAACAGAGCAAAG
>NW_012151019.1:227865-233585 GCF_000956105.1 Propithecus coquereli
AAAATTTAGAATCTGAAAACCAGTATGCAATCTAAACAAATGTGAGGCAAATCACTAACTACCCGGAGTTGATCACTTTTCCATAGTGTATATTGTTGAATTTCTTGGTGTATAAGGTTTCCTGAGGTTCGTTTTCAGGTACATATGCAAAAAAGATCATTTCTTTTAGGGAGATAAACTGTGGAGCAAGTGCAGTTCCGAAGCCCATATCAGGAGCCTAGAATCAGGAAAAAGAAAAGATTGTATTTAAACTCTTTTACACTTCAATTATGACAAAACTCAAGCAACAGATTTCTTTTTCTTTTTTTATTGCTATAGCCCCAGCACTCAGAAAACCTGGCACACTGGAGACCCTCAATGACCATGTATTGAATAAATTAGTTGTTAAAACCCTAATGAACTTGGTGTTTAAGAGAAGTCTGACAGATTTCAAAGGCCCCCAAGGAAAATTGGAAAAAACATAAGAATCTTCCCCTTTTCCCCTAGTCCTGGCCCAACAAAAATCCTAACAAACAATGAGCCCATTCCAGCAAACAGAACTGTAGCAATAGTTTATAAACCACTCTCACATGCATAGCTGTGTCACGTTATTCAGTCCTTGTGAGATAATTGTGAATGGCACCATTTCACAGAGGAGGAAACTGGGACCCAGAGAGGCCTCAAATCTTGCTTCCAAGGCACAGCTAGGATTTAGAACTCAGCATCTGGCCACATGTCTGAGCTGGGGCTTTTATTCAGTGAGCTTCTGGGAAGACCCAGTGAAGAGTGCTGGGGGTAGGGAGAAGGTCTTCACTTAGAGTGTGATTATGCCTCTTATTCTTCTTGGCATCTGACTCTCACCACAAGGGCCACACATTCCTGGTCCCTGATGGGCACCTCTTTCTGTATCTGGCAGTAATGACTGTCAGGTAGTAAGGTATAATAACAGCTTCCATTTATTGAGCAGGCACAGTGTGCCTGCCATGATGCTAAGCACTGTTTAATCCTCCCAAGCAGCCTCATGAGGAAGCTACCATAAATATCTCAATTTTATAGATGAGGAAATTGAGACTCGGCAAAGACAAGAAATTTCCTCAAGGTCATGTGGCTGGTCAGTGGTAGAGCCTGAATGTGAGCCCAGCTTGTCTGGCTCCTTTTCTTTCTTTCTTTTTAATTTCAAAATATTAAGGGGGTACAAATGTTTTTGTTACATGGATAGCTTTTATAATGCTTAAGTCAGGGATATGAGTGTGCCCATCACCTGAATAGTGTTCACTGTACCTGTTAAGTAGGTTTTTATCCCTCCCCTTCTTCCTCCTCCCCCTTCTTGATTTCCAGTGACTTTTACTTCTCTCTGTGCCCATGTGTGTTCATTGATTAATTCCAAATTATTAGAGAGTACATGTGGTATTTGTTTTTCCATTCTTGAGATAATTCACTTAGGATACTGGTCTCCAATTGCATTCAAATTACTGCAAAAGACATTAATTAATTTCTTTTTATGGCTGAGTAGTACTCCATGTATATATATACCACATTTTATTAATCCACTCACGAATTGATGAGCACTTAGGTTGATTCCACATCTTCACAATTGTGAATTGTCCTGCAATAAACATTTGAATACAAGTGTCTTTTTTGATAAAATGACTTCTTTTCCTGTTGGTAGATAGCCAGTAGTGGGATTGCTAGATGCAATGGTCTACTTTTAGTTCTTTGAGGAACCTCCATACTGTTTTCCATAAAGGTTGTACTAATTTTCAGTCCCACCAACAGTGTATAAGTGTTCCTTTCTTTATGCATCCACGCCAGCATCTATTGCTTTTGGACTTTTTAATAAAAGCCATTCTAACAGGGGTAAGGTGATAGCTCATTGTGGTTTTGATTTGCATTTCCCTGATGATTAGAGATGTTGAGCATTTTTTCATATGTTTTTTGGCCATTTGTCTATCTTCTTTTGAAAAGTTTCTGTTTGTGTCTTTTGCCCACTTTTTGATGGGGTGGTTTGTTTTTTCTTGGTGATTTGTTTGAGTTCTTTGTAGATTCTAGCTACTAGCCCTTTATCAGATGTATAGTTTGCAAATATTTTCTCCCATTCTGTAGGTTGTCTATTTGCTCTGTTGATTATTTCCTGTGCTGTGCAGAAGCTTTTTAATTTAATCAAGTTCCCTTTACTTAATTTTATTGTTGCTGTAATTACCTTTGGGGTCTTAGTCAAGTTCTTTGCTTAGGCCGATGTCTAGAAGAGTTTTTCCTACATTTTCTTCCAGAATTATTATGGTTTTATGCCTTACATTTAAGTCTTTTATCCATCTTGAATTAGTTTTTGTAAGTAGTGAGAGATAGGGGTCCTGTTCCATTCTTCTGCATGTGGCTATCCAATTTTCCCAGTACCACTGATTGAATAGGGTCTCCTTTCCCCACTGTATGTTGTTGCCTGCTTTGTTGAAAACCAATTGGCTGTAGGTAGATGGTTTTGTATCTGGGTTCTCTGTTCTGTTCCATATTCTATTTCTCTGTTTTTGTAGGGATACCATGCTGTTTGGTTACCATAGTCTTGTAGTATGGTTTGAAGTCAGGTAATGTGATGCTTCCCAAATTGTTCTTTTTGCTTAAGATTGCTTTGGCTATTCAGGCTCTTTTTTGGTTCTAAAAAAAGCATAGAATTATTTATTCTAGATCTGTGGAATATGATGTTGGCTTTTTGATGAAGATTGCCTTGAATCTGTAAATCACTTTGGGCAGCATGGACATTTTAACAATGTTGATTCTACTGAGCCATGAGCATGATATGTTTTTCCATTTGTTTGTGTCATCTGCAATTTCTTTCATCAGTGTTTCATACTTCTCCCTGTAGAGATCTTTCACCTCCATGGTTAAGTATATTCCTAAGTATTTTATTTTCTTTGTAGCTATTTTAAATGGCATTGAGTCCTTGATTTGACTCTTAGCTTGACTGTTATTGGTATATAGAAATGCTACTGCTTTGTGTACATTGATTTTGTAACCTGAGACTTTCCTAATAATTTATTTATCAATTCCAGGAGTCTCTTGGTGGAGTCTTTAGGATTTTCTCGATACAAGATCATATTATCATGAAAAGTTATAGTTTGATCTCCTCTTTCCCAGTTTGGACATCCTTTATTTCTTTCTCTTGACTGATTGCTCTGGCAAGGACTTCCAGCACTATGTTGAATAGAAGTGGTGACAGTGGGCACCCTTGTCTTGTTCCAGTTCTTAGGGGGAATGCTTTCAACTTTTCCCCATTCAGTATGATGTTGGCTGTGGGTTTGCCATATATGGCTTCTATAATTTTGAGCTATGTTCCTTCTATGCTTAGTTTGTTGAGGGTTTCTATCATGAAAGTATGCTGGATTTTGTTGAATGCTTTTTCTACATCTGTTGAGATGATCATATGGTCTTTGTTTTTGCTTCTGTTTATATGGTGAATCACATTTATTGATTTATATATGTTAAACCATGCTTGCATCCCTGGGATGAACCCTACTTGGTCATGGTGGATTATTTTTTTTATGTGCTTTTGAATCCAGTTTGGTAGTATTTTATTGAGGATTATTGCATCTATATTCATAAGGGATGTTGGTCTGTAGTTTTCTTTTTTTGTTCGGTCCTTTCCTGGCTTTGGCATCAAGGTGATACTGGCTTTATAGAACAAGGTGGGGAGGATTTCCTCTTTCTCAATGTTATGGAATAATTTCTGCAGTATGGGTACCAGTTCTTCTTTGTAGGTCTGATAGAATTTGGCTGTGAATCCACGTGGTCCAGGGCTGTTTTTTGTGGAAGATTTTTTTTTATTACTGCTTCAATCTCACTGCTCATTATTAGTCTGTTCAGGAGTTCTATTTCTTCCTAACTGAATCTTGGGAGGTTGTGTGTTCCCAGGAATTTGTCCATTTCTCTATGTGTTCTAGTTTATGTGTGTAGAGATTTTCATAGTATTCACGGAAAATATTTTGTATGTCTGTGGTACCTGTTGTACTATCTCCTTTTTCATTTCCCATTGAGCTTATTTGGGTACTTTCTTTTCTATTCCTGGTTAATCTAGCAAAAGTTCTATTGATTTTGTTTATCTTTTCGAAGAACCAACATTTTGTTTCATTGATCCTTTATAATTTTTTGTTTGTTTTCTATTTCATTTAGAGCAGACTCTGATCTTTCTTATTTCTTTTCTTCTGCAGGCTTTGGGTTTGGTTTGGTCTTCCACTCTTTGAGAGGTAACATTAGGGGGTTGTGAATTTGTGATCTTTCCGTCTTTTTGATGTAGGCATTTAAGGCTATGAATTTTCCCCTAGAACTGTTTTTGCTGAATCCCATAGATTTTGATGGCTTATGTCCCCTTTGTCATACAGTTTGGGAAATCCTTTGATTTCCATCTTAGTTTCATTATGGACCCAGTAATCATTCAGCAGCAGGTTGTTTAATTTCCATGACTTTGTGTAGATTTGACTATTTCTCTTGGAATTGATTTCTACTTTTATTCCACTGTGGTCTGAGAGGATACACGGTATGATTTTGATTTTTTTTCAATTTGTCGAGACATGTTTTCTGGCCTAAGATATAGTAAGTCTTGGAGAACATCCCATGTGCTGATGAGAAGAATGTAATTCAGTAGTTTTTGGGTAGAATGTTCTGTAAATGCTTGTTAGGTCCATTTGTTCTAGAGTCTCATTTAAGTCCAGTATTTATTTATTTTCTGCTTTAATGACCTGTCCAGCTCTGTCAGTGGGATGTTGAAGTCTTAGGCAATTATGATGCTACTATTTATCTCTTTGTTTATATATAGTATAATTTGCTTTATGAATCTAGGAGCTCCTGTGAGGGATGCATATATATTTAGGATTGTTATGTCTTTTGGTTGAATTGCTCCCTTTACCATTATATAATGACCATCTTTGTCTTTATTTACCATTGTAGATTTAAAGTCAATTTTATCTGATATGAGAATGGCTACACCTGCTCTCTTTTGGTTTCCGTTTGTGTGGAATATTTTTTTTCCATACCTTTACCTTGAGTCTGTATGAGTTCTTGTGGGTTAGATGTATTTCCTGGAGGCAGCAGACACTTTGGTTGTGTTTTATCATCCATTAAGCCAGCCTATGTCTTTTGAGTGGGGCATTCAGACTGTTAACATTGAGTGATAGAATTGATATGTGAGATGCTGTTCTGTTCATCATATTGGGTAGTACCTTATTGCTTTGTTTTTCCTCTTGTGCTATTGTTTTATATGAACTGTGAACTTTAGCTTTTGGATGATTTTACACTTTTGGGTCTCTATTGTGCTGATCCATGTATAATGCAGTTCTGAGTATTTTCTGTAGGGCAGGTCTGGTCGTGACAAATTCCCTCAGTGTTTGCTTATCTGGAAAAGTCTTTATTTCTCCTTCATATATGAAACTTAGTTTTTCAGGATACAAAATTCTAGGCTGGCAGTTGTTCTGGTTAAGAAGACTAAAGATGGGGGTCCAAATCCCTTCTGGCTTGTAAGGTCTCCAATGAGAAGTCTGCAGTTATCCTGATGGGTCTTCCTTTGTAGTTACTCGGTATTTTCACCTTATAGCTGGTAAGAGTTCCTCTTTCATGTTGACTTTGGCTAGTCTGTGACTATATGTCTTGGTGATTCCTTCTTTGCAATTAATCTCATAGGTGTTGGTTGAGCTTCTTATATCTGGATGTCTAAATCTCTAGCAAGATCAGGGAAGTTTTCCTCAATTATTCCCTCA
>NW_012151019.1:234260-240507 GCF_000956105.1 Propithecus coquereli
TCTGGATGGATGCCTTGGTTATAGACATCATTAGTGTGGTGTTTTTCCTCAGTTGCTAGTTATTTGTAGGCTGTAGTGGTGGTGTACAGTGTGTGGGAAGATTCCCTGTCTCCTGTTGACGAGGGAAGATAGAGGTATTTGAAATCCTTTCTTTCCCCAGCCCTATGGTCCTCTTAACAGTGTGAATTATACTGAGACACCAAGTTTAATCTCTGAGACAGTGCGTGGGTGTAAGAATCAGCTACGTCCTGTATGATTGAGTCACTAAATGCTGTAATTGGCTGTACAAGCTGTCCTCCCTGCCAGTAGGTGGCATGTACCAGAAAGAGTCAACTACAATGTTGTTTTTTGGGATCTGTGACCAGCTCTAGGCCCTCAGGAGAAGCACTCAAATGCCCCAGGTGGTGGGAGGGCCCTAGAATTCTCAGGGGACTCCTTATTCTCCATCGCAGCAGAGGTGTGTGGAGGAGTGAGGCTGGGTAGGGCTGGGTCATGTGAGCCTGCCTTCAGGTTCCACAAAGGCAGGCACAAGAGCTGTCTCTGCAGGGATAGAGGGTCTGTTCCTAGGCTACTGAGGAATGCCACCAGGGAGGGGCTGAAGCATCACCACCAAGCCAGAAAGTCTGCTCATGGCGGAAGGGCCATCTGAGATTCACAGTCTGGCTATTGGGAATGGGTTTTGCTCTTCTCCTTCCTCCTCTGCCCCATGGTCTCCTTCCAGCATCTGGCTGCAGGGAGGAGCTCAAACTAGCTGAGCTCACCAGCAATGGCATTGTGGGCTGGGAGCTTCCCTGTCCAGGATTCTGTCCCTGGACTGAATGCATGGCTTTCCTGTGGGTGAAAGGGTGTTCTGTGAGTGTGCTGCAGCTCAGACCCACACTGTACTCTCCTTTCAGTTCTGCCCATGTGGGCTCCCTCATCTCTTGGGATTCGTTCACAAATCTCCTTTCTGTGCCACTGAGCAACACGATTGAGTCCTGAGGGTATGGGATCTGGCCTGTGGGCCTGTTCCCTGGTCCCTGAAGTTCACCCTGACTGTGCCAGGGAGAAGTGTGCTGGTCCCGAGTTGCCCATGGAGTGCTCAAGCTGGTTGAATGTCCCTCCACTTCAGAGTATGCCCTGCTCTGCTGGAGCAGCCAGGTAAGCAGCACCTGGGAAGGCCAGCAGGCGGGGAGCACACAGTGTGAGTACCCCTTGGTCAGCTGCAGATCTTTAAGAGGAAATATGTGAGCACCACTCTCTATGGAAGCCTCAGTGTGGTGGGCATATAAACAGAAGGGAAGCAGCTACTGCTAAGAGTCTGGGCTCAATTGTCCCTTGGGGCACCTGTGCTACTCAGCAGTAGTGAGCGGGGGAGAGGTGGGAGAGAAGGAGTCTGAATGGAGGACAGCTGGCACTCTGGTCCTCTTTGTGCCTCTCCCTGGAAGGCAGCCCACCCAGAATGTCCAAGCTCTGGGGTCACACAGATCCCCTGGGACCCACAAGCCCCTGTGGCCACTGCAGTCTGGGCCAGAGTTGGGAAATATTTGTGTGGGAACAAGTGACACGAAAACTGAAGGGCTGACGCTTCCTGTGGAGGACAAAGGTACACAATGGATAGAGAAGCAGTATGGTGCCCACTGCCTCAGCTCGGGTCCATGGTGACAAGAAGTGATCCTGAAGGGGCTGACAGCTTGGTGTTTTGTTTTCAAGAAGCTCCCAGTTCACTGGCATCAGCAGGTTTTGGGCTTGCGAAGATAGAAAACCTCTCTAGCAGCACAGGGGCCTGCTGACTTCCAGAGGTGTGAGGGAAGGAGAAACAAAATCCCCATCCACCCTGTCCATAGGGCTCCAAGTTTCTCAGGGGTTGATCTCTGCTGGAATCTTGCTCCTTGTTCTGCTCCGCAACTTCTTCCCATGGAATCTCTGGGAGGTTCTCGTACTTTTCCCTCAGAATCACACCTGATCTATATATTTTTTTCATCTAAAACTTTTCCTTTTTTCTGAGACAATCTGGCAACCGATGTTTCTAGTCAGCCATCTTCTTCCTCCCAGATTTATTTTCGGTTCACATCAAGACAATACTGTTTTACTTATCATTTGCAGTAATATTTCAACATGTTCTGTTGGCATATCCATGTGTGTGCAAGGGAAAATGTATTTTTCTGTTGAGGATAAAAAGAAATTCTGATGACTAAGAGTCAACGGCTGGAATGGAAGGGTACATAGAAACTTGACTTCCATTGTGTGCGTGCTTGCAGATTTTAGAACTGGGTTCTTATTTGGAGTTTTTATTTAGGAAAGGGACAGTGAATACTTCTTACTTGAAAGCTGCTGTTCCCTGTTTGATGCTAGAGACTCTGCACAGCTACTGTCCGAGTCTCCCAACTCGTAGCATATACCTTTCTTATTTCCTCTGACTCACTGACTTTCTCTTGCTGTCAACATAGGCATTTCAGCCTAGACTTCTGACGTGTAGATCTTTCTTTTCAACATACCTTTCTCTAGTCCTGATCTAGTCCAGCTTTGGAGACTTTTAGGGGTGAGAAGAGAGGTGAGGACCAGCCCCAAAGGGGATGTTAGAGTTGACCTTCTTGTTATGAGACAAGGAGTGGGCGGCAGGTAGTGCAGACCTGTTGGGATCACAACCATCAAATAATGCCTCCAAGACTTGTTTTCTCTGAATTTTGGGAATGCACTGAGAAGGGGAAAGAGTAGGAAATAGATGCAAGGAAAATAAATGTGGGACTGAACAAATAGCTTAAGGACTCTTGAAAATTACTAAAATGGCTAAAAATGATTTAGAATTCTGTATGACATTCTAGCCTGGGAGCAACAAGAGTATCCCATGAAAAGTATACACAAGTCCAAGGAAAGGCAGCAGAGTGGCTGAAAGCGTAGGCCCTGCAGCCAGTTTTACTGGGATAGATGCCTGATTCTAATAGCTAACCAGTTGTGTAATTTTAGATAAATTGTTTAGCCTCTCTGGGCCTCACTTTCCTCATACGTAAAATTGGGATAAAGAGTTGTTATAAAGATTGAGAGCTCACTGGCACGCAGTAAGAGCTAGTGATTATTTTTCTCCAGCGAGGATGCATGCAGAGTTTGTGGAGAGAGAGGTGATATTGTTGAGTGGGAGTTCCTCAAACTTGTCCCAAGTATAAAAATCCCTACAGGTTTTTTATTTTAATAATTTAAATTCTCACATAAGGGAACTAAGATATTTTCTATAAATCATGAAGTTAGTGAAAAATCTAGCTAACTGCTCTTGTGGTTAGCTCTACCCTCCTGCTCGCATCATTCACCTTGTACATATGAAGGATCCGCACCCCAGACTCAGGCAAACACACAGGGAGTCATGCGGTGGCATCTTACTCTCCCGTGGAAGTTCCCACGCTTACTCTGCACATATCTCAGCCAGGGGAAGCTAAAACACCATCCTGTCAACTGCAGTTTTGGTGTGGTAATTAGCATGATCTTTTAAAACTAGATTCATTCTTTGTTCTATTTCCTTTAAGCTGAAGGGCAGGTTTTGCTGAGCCTCAGTAAAAAATGTTTGATTCTTTGCTGACAAATTGATTGATGAGTATTCATTTTCATAATTGTGTACCCAATGATGAGTTCTTAGGCATATATACCTTTACAGGTAGCATATTACACATTAAAATGATTATAAAAATCTGTATCTAATGTCATCCGTGAAGAAGATAACTCCTTTCTATGTTAGCATTAGAAAAATGAAAAAATTAGAGGGCAGGGTTAATATGAAAGAAGAAAGGTAAACCAGAACTCATGTTCTTCAGAGCAAACCTTGGGTGGTAGAGAATCAACCCTACTGAGGCTTGCATTTGAAGTAATGCATCTAGCTTAGACTATCTGGTGGTGTTCTATCATGAAGATATTTGCCTGAAGATAGCCCACGTGGAGTTGAAGCTATTTAACCCTGAGTGGGACTTGGAAGAAGATTTTGGAAATGTTCCTTAGTATATAGAGGTTTATTCTTCAGTTAAATAGAGCAAAGTACATTAATAAGAGTTTATCCCAAGGAAAATACTTTCCCATTATTCTGTGTATTGAATCTATTCTTAAAATAGAGGCATCTCTTCTTAAAATAAGGCAAACTGTTTCAATTCATTATATCACTGACCTGACCAAAAATACTTCTAGAATTTCCAAAGGCTGCAGGTGGTCCACCGGCTTCAAAGTGATTTGGAGTCAGTTTATGTATGAATCCCAAGTGATCATAGTATAATGTGAAAACTCTATCAGTAATATCTCCAATTTCACTGTATCTTCCTAATCCTATTAGGAAATAAATAGAAGTCTCTTGATAATGATATACTACAACTAGAAAACTTTTAGTATCATACCTTCTAAAGACTTCTTCATTTAAACTAAGGCGTGAAAGTAGGGCTGTGAGACTCCTGAATTAGAAAATACATGCGAGCCCCCGGCAAGTCTTTTCCAGGCTCCACATCAGCGTAGAACCTGCTCACTGAAATAGGTGAAGAACAGAACAGAGTGAGAAGATGTTCAATTAAGAGATCTAGAGGAAAAAAGGTTAGCTCCCTCTGGTGGTGATTTCTCTTTCTAACACCAGCAAGTCAGATTCCTGCATAGGTAGGAGGCAGTGAGAAAACAACCCCTAGGATGGGAAGGGGAATTATCAGTAGAGGATACTGGGTCATTAGCTATACCAGGATTAACATGTTGAACCAAACTGTGTGTCTCGTGGTTCTCTCATGCCTTAGGGCACCGTGTTCAGAGGTACAGTCAGTAATCTATTAGTACAGCAGCATTCACTTAGCCAAACAGACACTGATC
The DNA here is from genome assembly GCF_000956105.1 of Propithecus coquereli. NCBI lineage: Eukaryota > Metazoa > Chordata > Mammalia > Primates > Indriidae > Propithecus > Propithecus coquereli. The sequence continues at coordinate 239,064 of NW_012151019.1, forward strand.
TAGAGAAAGAGTCCCCTCCCCTGGAGGGACCTTCAGTGAAAGCTTGTGACTCAGGATGAGAGAGGCTGATTTCCGCACACCACTCTTCCCATTCCCACACCCCCATCCAATCCCACTCAGTTAGCTTGGGCTTTTCTACTTCATTCTCCTGTCCCTGGCCCCTAAATGTGGAATGCCCCAGGACTTAGTTCTTAAATTTCTTATCCCACTGTCTTTGGAGATCTCATCCAGTTTCAGGATTTTAAATCCATCTTTCTTTAGATGATTCCCAAATTTAAATCGCTCATCTGGTTCTTTTCTCTGAGGTCCAGACTTAAATATCTAACTATCTGCTACCAGGTTCAGATCAATGTCGGTTAAGCATCTCAAACTGAACTCATCCTAAACTGAGCTCCTAATCCTCAGACAAACCTCCCCCATCCTCAGCCTTCCTCGCCTTCATTCATGGCAACTGCATTATTCCTGTTGTTGAGTCCAAAAACCTTGGTGTCATTCTTAACTCCTCTCTTTCTCTTATACCCTGTATCTAACCCACCAGTAAAGCCTATTGATGTTAGCCTCATAATATGCATAGAATCCAACCACTTCTCATTACTGTCACCACTATCTTCCTGGACAAGCCACGATCATCTCTCTTGCCACTCCTGATTGGTCTCCACGATTCTGCCTATAGCCCCCTTGAGTCTATTCTCAAAAGAGCAACAAACACAACACTTTAAAAATGTTGAGTCACTTTATCTACTCCCCTAATCAAAATTCTCAGTGGCTTCAACTTCTCTGAGTAAAAGCCAAAATCTTTGCAATGCCCTTCAGGGGCTACTGTGACCTGGATTCTCATCTGTCTCTGACCTTATCTCCTGTTACTATCTGTGCTGCTTTCGGGGTCCAAGACACACAAGCCTCAGGTTATCTATGTCCACAATTATATCATCTGTCACAGGGACACCTGTGTTTCTTTCTCTCCAAGCTTATACTTTTTAAATACTGTTCTTACCTTTCTAGGCTAATTTGGCCCTCCAATACAATGATGAATATAAGTGATAGTAGCATGCTTCTTTGTCTTGTTCCTGATTACAAACAAAAGCTTTTAATGTGTTACTATAAAATCTGATTGAATATTTGTTTTAGGATTTTTCCCCTCTAGATACTCCATTCTTGGCTTACTAAGGTGCTTTTATAAAAACCGTGAATGAATATTGAGTTCTTTCAGATTTTTTTTCTGCACCTATTAAGATGATCATGGGATTCTTTTTTTCTCCTGTAATCTTTAATATTGCTGTACTGGATTAACTTTCTAATGCTAAACCATTATGGAATCCTGGTATAAATCCAATAAGGTTATAATATAATATTCTTTTCTTTTTATATATTGGTAGATTTAGTTGGCTCATAGTTTCTTTAGGATTTTTGCACCAACGTTCTAAGGGTTGTTAAACTTTTTGAT
>NW_012151019.1:240557-243180 GCF_000956105.1 Propithecus coquereli
CTTGCTCAGGCTGGTCTCGAACTCCTGAGCTCAAACAATCCGCCCGCCTCAGCCTCCCAGAGAGCTAGGATTACAGGCGTGAGCCACCGCGGCCGGCCAATTCCCAAATTTAAATCGCTCATCTGGTTCTTTTCTCTGAGGTCCAGACTTAAATATCTAACTATCTGCTACCAGGTTCAGATCAATGTCGGTTAAGCACCTCAAACTGAACTCATCCTAAACTGAGCTCCTAATCCTCAGACAAACCTCCCCCATCCTCAGCCTTCCTCGCCTTCATTGACGGCAACTGCATTATTCCTGTTGTTGAGTCCAAAAACCTTGGTGTCATTCTTAACTCCTCTCTTTCTCTTATACCCTGTATCTAACCCACCAGTAAAGCCTATTGATGTTAGCCTCATAATATGCATAGAATCCAACCACTTCTCACTACTGTCACCACTATCTTCCTGGACAAGCCACGATCATCTCTCTTGCCACTCCTGATTGGTCTCCACAATTCTGCCTATAGCCCCCTTGAGTCTATTCTCAAAAGAGCAACAAACACAACACTTTAAAAATGTTGAGTCACTTTATCTACTCCCCTAATCAAAATTCTCAGTGGCTTCAACCTCTCTGAGTAAAAGTCAAAGTCTTTGCAATGCCCTTCAGGGGCTACTGTGACCTGGATTCTCATCTGTCTCTGACCTTATCTCCTGTTACTATCTGTGCTGCTTTCGGGGTTCAAGACACACAAGCCTCAGGTTATCTATGTCCACAATTATATCATCTGTCACAGGGACACCTGTGTTTCTTTCTCTCCAAGCTTATACTTTTTAAATACTGTTCTTACCTTTCTAGGCTAATTTGGCCCTCCAATACAATGATGAATATAAGTGATAGTAGCATGCTTCTTTGTCTTGTTCCTGATTACAAACAAAAGCTTTTAATGTGTTACTATAAAATCTGATTGAATATTTGTTTTAGGATTTTTCCCCTCTAGATACTCCATTCTTGGCTTACTAAGGTGCTTTTATAAAAACCGTGAATGAATATTGAGTTCTTTCAGATTTTTTTTCTGCACCTATTAAGATGATCATGGGATTCTTTTTTTCTCCTGTAATCTTTAATATTGCTGTACTGGATTAACTTTCTAATGCTAAACCATTATGGAATCCTGGTATAAATCCAATAAGGTTATAATATAATATTCTTTTCTTTTTATATATTGGTAGATTTAGTTGGCTCATAGTTTCTTTAGGATTTTTGCACCAACGTTCTAAGGGTTGTTAAACTTTTTGATTAATGATTTAATGATTTGCTTTTGGTATGATATTTTTCATTACTAAAAGATCCATTTCATATTTTAATAGGTCACTTTTTATAGTTTTTTATAATAATTCCCTGCACATATTGTCAAGTTGCCTTTTATTTTGTGAGACACAGTAAATACAATCTTTTTAAAAAAACTTCTTTCTTGTAATTCCAGCAGGTGATTTTTTTGGTCTGTTTTTCCTGTGTATTAATATCTTTACTGAGCTATCTCAGTCGTGGAGCTTTGTTTCCTTTTATGTTCGTTACTTTTTACTATATATATGTCATTACCTTTGAAAAAAATTTGGGAGCATTTTTGAGGCCTACGATAATGCTCTGGTGAGGATCTGCATCTGCTTTTCCCAGTTGCCTGAGGAACTCCCAGAAACAATCTCAGCCTGAGATTCACTGCACCACCCAGACAATGCAAATCAGGGCTGCAAATCTTACTGAGGCCTTCCAAGGGCCACAGCCTCTCAGACATGTTTTTTCTCTTCTTCTTTTTTCCCTACTCACTTAACAAGACAACTTTGCTGCATTCCTCGTAGATATATGTGAGAGTGTGTATGGATTTACTTCCGGTTCATCCTTATCCTAAGTACCCTCTGGGGTTCTGGCTCGTGGTGGGGCACTCCGTCTATCCTGCTCACCACCTCAGGTGCACTCAGGGTCGTATCTCTTCATTAATCCACCAGGCTCAAAGCCTAAATTGGCAGGAATTTGTAATTCCCTTCAGGGCAGAAGGATTTGGGACTTCTGTGTCCCATTTACGTCTCCAAGTTCCTCTTTTCCCTTAGATTTTGGCCTGGTTGTTTCTATTTTCTTTTCAGGTTTTCAATTTAAAAAATAATTTCTCTAACTATTTTAGTTATTCTCAGCAGCAAAGTTATGCCACAACTGGAAGTAGAAGTCCCCTAGACACTGCCTTCTATGGATAATGCTCACTGTGTCATTACTGTCTAGGTGCCCTGCGTATAACTCTTAACTTCACCTGCTTCCCCCCATTTCACATCCAATCCTTCACCAACTCCCACTAATCCAGTCATAATCAGCCACTGTTCTCTCCATACCTGTGGCCACTTTTCTAATCCAGAGCCTCATCATCTCTCCCAAACTTTTAAACAGCCTATAAGCATATCACTTTGCCCCAAATCTCACATTTTTCAATACATCCCCCATATTATTCTTCTAAAATACAAATATAATTAGGTTAATAATCAATCTTTTGATAACATGAAGAAATTCTTTAGCTTGACTCAAATGGGAAACTGGGTTCAGTTTACCTTCATGGTGTCATTGTCAATGAGTCACCCTAGGAAGCATATTTTAACTA
>NW_012151019.1:245119-249056 GCF_000956105.1 Propithecus coquereli
CCATCACCTGAGTAGTGGACATTGATTGTATCCCATAGGTAATTTTCCATCCCTCACCCCTCTTTCCCTCCCTCCTTGTTAGTCTCCAATGTCCATTATACTACTCTGATGACCTGGTATAGCCATAGTTTAGTTCCCCTTATAAGCGAGAACATGTGGCATTATTTTTCTGTTCCTGGTTACTTCAATTAGGATAATGGCCTCCAGTTCCTTCCAAGTTGCTGGAAAATACATACTTCATTCTTTCTTATTGTTGAGTAGTACTCCAGTGTGTGTGTGTGTGTGTGTGTGTGTGTGTGTGTGTGTATACTGATCTCCATAGAGATTATACTAATTTACATTCCTATCAATGGTGTATAGGTATTCCCTTTTCACTGCATCTGTGCCAACATCTACTGTTTTTTGACTTTTTAATAATGGCTGTTCTAATTAGAGTAAAATGGTATCTCATTGTTTTAACTTGCATTTACCTGATGATTAGTGATGTTGAACATATTTTCATATGTTGTTGGCCATTTAAATATCTTCTTTTGAAAAATGCCTGCTCATGATATTTGCCCACTTTATAATGGGGGTTGTTTGTTAGTTCCTTATAGATTCTGGATATTAGTCTTCTTCCTTTTTTTTTTGAAATAAAGTCTTGCTCTGTTGCCCCGGGTAGAGTACAGTGGTGTCATCATAGCTCACTGTAACCTCCAACTCCTGGGCTCAAGCAATCCTCCTGCCTCAGCCTCCCAAGTAGCTGGGACTACAGGCACGTGCCACCATGCCCAGCTAATTTTTTCTATTTTTAGTAGAGATGGGGTCTCGCTCTTGCTCAAGCAATCCTCCCACCTTGGCCTCCCAGAGTGCTAGGATTACAGGCGTGAGCCACTGTGCCTAGCCACTGGATGTGTCTTTGTTGGACACATAGTTTACAAATATTTTCTCCCATTCTGTAGGCTGTCTATTTACTCTTTTGATTTCTTTTGCTGTGTGGAAGCTTTTTGGTTTAATTAAATCCCATTTGTCTATTTTTGTTTTTATTGCATTTACTTCTGTGGTCTTAGTCATAAATTCTATGCATAGGCTAATGTCCAGAAGAGTTTTTCCTGAGTTTTCTTCTAGGAATTTTATGATTTCAGGTATTACATTTAAGTCTTTATCTGTATTGAGTTAATTTTTGTATATGGTGAGAGATAGGGATTCAGTTTAATTCTTCTACATAAGGCTATCCTATTTTCCCAGCACCAATTATTGAATAGTATATCCTTTCCCCAGTGTATGTTTTTTGTCTGCTTTGTCGAAGATTGCTTGTAGGTATATGGCTTTATATCTGGGTTCTCTACTATGTTCCATTGATTTATGTGTCTACTTCTATGCCAGTACCATACTCTTTGGTTACTACAGGCTTGTAGTATAATTTGAAGACAGAGAACGTGATGCCTTCAGTTTTGTTCTTTTTGCTTAAGATTGCTTTGGCTATTCAGGCTCTTTTTTGGTTCCATATGAATTTTAGAATTGTTTTTTCTAATTCTGTGAAAAATGATATTGGGATTTTGATAGGAATTGCATTGAATATGTAGATGGCTTTGGGCACTATGGTCATTTTAACAATATTGATTCCTCTGAGCATGGGATGTTTTTCCATTTGTTAGTGTCTTTTACATTTTCTTTCATCCACGATTTGTAGTTTTCCTTGTAGAGATCTTTCACTTCCTTGGTTAAATTTATTCCTAGGTATTTAAATTTTTTGCAGCTATTGTAAATGGGATTGAGTTCTTGATTTAGTTCTCAGTGTGGTTGTTGTTGATGTATAGAAATGCTATTGATTTTTGTATGTTGATTTTATAACCTAAAACTTTGCTGAATTCACTTATGAAATTTAGGAGTCTTTTGGAGAAGTCCTTAGGGTTTTCTAGGTATAAAATCATCTCATCAGCAGAGATAATTTGACTTCTTCTTCTCCAATTTGGATGCCCTTGTTTTCTTTCTCTTGCCTGATTGCTCTGACTAGAACTTCCAGTACTATGTTGAGCATGAATGGTGAAAGTGGGCATTCTTCTCTTGTTCCAGTCAGGGGGGATGCTTTCAACTCTTACCCATTCAGTATGAGGTTGGCTGTGGGTTTGTCATGTAAGGATTTTATTATTTTGAGGTAGGTTCCTTCTATGCTGAATTTTTGGGGGGTTTTTACTATGAAGGGATATTAGATTTTATTGAAAGCTTTTTCATATCTATTGAGATGATATTTTTTTGTGTGGTTTAAAATTCTGTTTGTGTGTGGTGCATCTCATCTATTGACTTGTGGATGTTGAATCATCCTTGTATCCCTGGAATAAAACCCACTTGATCATAGTGAATTATCCTTTTGATGTGCTGTTGGATTTGGTTTGCTAGTACTTTGTTAAGGATTTTTGTATCTATGTTCATCAGAGATATTGGTTTGTAGTTTTCTTTTTTGGTTGCATCCTTTCCTGGCTCTGGTATCAGGGTGATATTGGCTTCATAAAATGAGATAGGGAGGATTCCCTCCTTCTTCATCTTTCGGGACAGTTTCAGTACAATCAGCATCGGTTCTTTGTACATCTGGTAGAATTAAACCGTGAATCCATTTGATCCTAGGCTTTTTTTATTGGGAGATTTTTTATTACTGATTCAATCTTGCTACTAATTATTGGTCTACTCAGGAGTTCCATTTTTTTTTCTGGTTCAATCTCAGGAGGTTGTATGTTTTCAGGAGTTTATCCATTTCTTCTAGATTTTCTAGTTTGTGAGCATATGTTTGTTCATAATAGTCTCTCATGATCTTTTGTATTTCTGGGGTATCAATTGTAATGTCTCCTTTTTCATTTCTGATTGTGTTTATTTTGAACTTCTCTCTTTTTTTCTTGGTTAGTGAAACTAGTGGTTTATCAATTTTGTTTATCTTTATGAAGAACCAACTTTTTGTTTTATTGATCCTTTGTGTTGTTTTTTGTCTCTATTTCATTTAGTTTTGCTCCAATCTTTGTTACTTCTTTTCTTCTGCTAATGCTGGATTTGGTTTGTTCTTGTTTTTCTAGTTTCTTGAGGTGCAATGTTAGATTGTTAATTTGTGATCTTTCTACTTTTTTGATATAGGTATTTAATGCTATAAACTTCCCTTTAGCATTACTTTTGCTGTATCCCACAGGTTTTTAGTATGCTATGCTTTCATTTCATTCAAGAAATTTTTAATTTTCATCTTTATTTCTTCATTGACACAGGGATTGTTTAGAAGCATGTTGTTTAATTCCTGTGTGTTTGTATAGTTTCTGAAGTTCCTCTTCATATTGACTTCTAGCTTTATTCCATTGTGGTCTGAGAAGATACTTAAAAATTTGTTAAGACTTGTTTTGTGGTTAAAATGTGGTCAGTCTTGGAGAATGTTGCATATGGTGATGAAAAAATGTATGTTCTGTAGTTGTTGAGTGGAATGTTCCATAAATGTCTGTTAGGTCCATTTGGTCTAAAGTCCAATTTAAGTCCAATATTTTTTGATTTTCTGTCTTGATGATCTGTCTGTTAATGTGAGTGGGGAGTTTTAGTACCCCACTATTATTGTGTTGCTATCTCTTTCTTTAGGTCCAGTAATATTTGTTTGGTGAATTTGGGTGCATATATATTTAGAATCATTATATCCTCTTGCTGAATTGATCCCCCTTTATCATTATATAATGACCTTCTTTTTCTTTTTTTAGTTTTTTGATCTAAAGTCTGTTTTATCTGATATAAGCACAGCTACTCCTGCTTGGTTTTTGGTTTCTGTCTGCATGGAATTTTTTCCACCCCTTTACTTTCAATGTATGTGTCTCTATGGGTAAGGTGAGTTTCTTGTAAGGAGTATATATTTGGATCATTTAAAAAATCCTTTCAACCAATCTATATCTTTTAAGTGGACCATTTCATTCATTTATGTTCAAGGTTATTATTATTA
>NW_012151019.1:249658-251390 GCF_000956105.1 Propithecus coquereli
CTTGCTTTGTGTGAATATTAATATTAGCACCTATGCCTTCTCTCCAAGTCTATTTGGCATGTTTGTTCAAGTCCTTATTTATATTCTTTCTCTCCACTTTTGCTTTAAGTTTTTCTCTCCTGGCATCATATTTCAGGATTTTAAAATCCAAAGTGAGAATCTGCATTTAATGGAGAAATGTTGATTATCCTTGGATATCTGCAGGGCTCACTCCCTCATTTCCTTCAGATCTGCTCACCCTGACCTCAACACACACCTCACTGCACTACGGCAACACACCTGGTACTTCCTATTTACCTTACCCTTCTTCCCCCCGCCCCAGTAGCATTTATCTTACACACAGCCTGTTTTTTGCTAATTATCAGTTTCTCCTGGTAAGTGGGTAAGTTCCGCAAAAAAAGGAACTGCTAGAAACCTGGTGACTAGAACAGTACCTGTCATGTAAGAGGTACTCAATAAATGCTGCTGAATAACTGAATAATCACATTTATGGTGACAACTGCAGACCAAGTCTACTTTTGGTTAGTCTATTTTATGGTCTGTTTTGTATGGCCATTCTGTTTCCTTTGGCTTTAAAAAACAATTTGTATTGTAAACACATTTTTAAAAATTCTACTGATGATCACAATAAAGGCTTCCAAAAAATTCCTAATTCCATGTATACATATATTCAGATGAGGAAATAGTGTTTTGGACTACCTTTTAGTGATGGCAAAACCTTGGGTTTTTGGCTTTAACTTTTTATTCTTCACCTGATCTTTTAAATTCTTGATTGTTTTTCACGAGGTTCTGAGAGACTCACCCACATTTTAATTTTTAGTATCAATAATATTCATAGTTATTTCTTCAGAAACATGTATAGTGAGGTTTTTCTTATTGTCAAGTGAGCTTTTCAAAAGCATAACTTTGCTGATATAATTGCTAAGGTTCAGTATACCATATTTCATTGATAAACACGGTAAGGTATACTTCTTTCACATTTTAACATCTTGAAAATTGCGACATCTTACAATTGATGTGTCTTACAACCATTGTCCGCCAGGGGGCACTCACACCATAGTGGTCAATTGCCTCCACATGCATGAACTCTGAGTTGTTTATACTGTCATCACTGTAACTGAGTTTCCTGAATCATGTTGAAGTTTATTACAGCTTAAAATGCCTTCAAAAATATTACATTATAATTTGGCATTGAAACAAAATTATTGTGGGTGCAGCAAGACAAGAAACCAAAGCAACAGGCCATATACTAATCAATAAAGCCAATGTCACTGGAGGAATTACTATAGTTTCACATTTTCTTGTAGAAAACCGTCAGATATTTTATAGGACCTAAGAAAGGAAGCAACCCATTCTAGATGAAAATTGCATTGTTTCACTACTAAGATATATGCAAATTGATTGCCTTATCACACACCAACCAATGCAACCACAGCAGTAGAAATAATGTCAGAGCAATTCATGCATCACTCAGGACCACTGTTAACTGTGTTAAAGTTTAATTAGAAGAGTTTTTATTTCTTTGTGTTAACAGAACAAAGTGCATCTTATAATCAATGGAATCTTGATAAAATATAGTGTTTACACATCCTTCTGTTGGTTTTGTATATGATTAATAAGTTAAGTTGGTTTTAAATTCTTAGGCAATACTGTTTTTCTTTGAAGATTCTATAGAAGAGTATGTAACAGGCATTGTTGCAGCAGGAGAACTTAAGGCTGACTTGATTTGCAT
>NW_012151019.1:260385-263162 GCF_000956105.1 Propithecus coquereli
TGATTCTCTTCTGGCTTGTAAGGTTTCTGCTGAGGTCTGCTGTTAGTCTGATGGGGTTTTCTTTATAGGTGACTAGATGCATTTCTCTTGCTAATTTTAAAATTCTCTCTTTCACTACAACTTTAGTCATTCTGATTATAAGATGCCCTGGTGAAGTCCTTTTTGCAATTTATTTGCCTGGGGATCGTTGCACCTCCTATATCTGACAGTCTAACCCTCTTGCTAGTCTTAGGAAGTTTTCATTGATTATTTACTTAAATAGATTTTCTGAACTTTTTGATTTCTCTTCTCCCTTGGGAATATCAATAATTCGTAAGTTTGGTTGCTTTATGTAGTCCCAGACATCTCTAAGGCTTTGCTCATTCTTCCTCCCTCCCTTATTTTTATCTGACAGAATGACAAAATAAAATAAAAATTCAGATCACAGAGATATAGAAATAAATTGAGAGTCATTGTCCCTTTATCATTCTAGGTTCATTAGCAAAATTCAACTGAGTTGGAAAGGAGCACCTGTCAGTAAGGTCAATCAATATTAACTATATCTTTCACTGTGCAAAAACTCATGGAAGCTGTGTAGACTTGATCAAGGAAATCACAAGATCACCAAATCAAGGAGACAGACAGCAGTATGTCATTCACAACAACTCTACCTCTTACTAGTTGTCTGTTTTCAGTTGCATCAATTTAATCAGCAAAAGTAAGCTAACATTTCTACTTTGGCAAGGATGTTGTGAATATTAAATAAGATGATATTTGTAACATGCTGAGCACAATTGTAGCTTGATAAGTGGCAGCTATCATTATTTGGCTTTTGGGAAAGTAAAATATAATACCACTGAAATTGTAAATGAGACCATAGCATGGTGATCTGGGGTGTCCCTTCTTTGGAGCTATTCATAGACTCCTGCTTCTGTAGATCTGACAAATCCATCACTCATAATAGTTTTGAGACTTTTGGATTAGTTGATTAATAAGGCAGATTTTTCATATATCTTCTAATCACTGGACCACATGTAGTGTTAACACCAATAAAAGCAAATTCCTTACCTGCCTTTGTCAAGTAAACCTTTCCACTTCGGGAAACAAAAGTAATATCTGAAGAATAAAAACTATGAAAAGTCTTCTTTATGATATCATCATGAAAGTCAGCTAATAATTCAAAGGTGTTGCCGCCATCAATTGAAAGCCATACCTAAAGGAATAAAGAGATAATACTAACTCACTAAAGAGATACCATGTAATACTTAGCAATTACCTATCAGCCTAATCTTCCTACATAAGGAAAGTCATGTAGCATGGTCTTTTCTCATATGCCCACATTACACACACACACACACACACACACACACACACACACACACAGGTGTACAGAGATCTTACTTACTTGGTCTACCTAGACTCTGCATGACAGTGTTTATGGCAGAATATAAGGTCTACACAGTATGCACGGTGAATTTATAGAAGAACAACGTTATTCCTGTCATCTCCCAAACGGAATTCCCTTGTTCATAAAAGGATGGAATGCTGGGTGCATTTGGATATGAGGGAGGGGTTTATCCCATCTTAATATAAAACTTCATGTTCTAGACATTTGGCAAGTATATTTGCAAACATACTTTGCATGGAAGAGCCCCTTGTCATTTGCAAGGGGTGTGTCCTGGGACCTTTGTAAGTCCTCAGAACACTAATCTCAATATAGAATATAAATTTCTCTATTTCCTCATCTTTAGGTAAGTGTTGTTTGAGGATAAAACAGACCAATCATGTATTGGATTAATCCAGCTTGTTACCTCTTTTAACAGCCTAAGTGTCATTCAAATGAGGATTTCAGGTCTTTTTTAAAATTAATTTTAATAACAAGTTATATCTGAAAATAGGCTTTTGTTAAATTTAAGACTTTGTAAATGTGGCTGAAGTATCTTAGACCACAATCCAAATAATTCTCCTTTTATACCTCATCTGATATTGATATAACCCTGTTCTCCTATTCCTTACCAGAGGTAATCGCTTATCAATTTGAAAATTTTATGCATTTACAATCACATCTACATATATATGTATATACTGATAGAATACGTACAGTACTGATTTCATTTTATGGTGGGGAGGAGAGGAAGGGTATGTCTGGGTACAGTCCACATTTAGACTTGGGCACAGGTACCCTTGTCTTGGACTGCATGCTTAGTGGGCCTGAATATTAAAAACACACAGAGAAAATTTACTGAATAACATATGGGTGCTTCTGTGACTGAGGATGCAGTGCTTATTACCAGCATAGCACAATCCATAATCCCAAGCATACAGTATGTGGACTTCCATTTTCACTCTCTCTTTGTATCCTGCAACTGTTACTGGTGAGCAGGATGTGGATAGAGATGTGTAGGGGAGGGTGCTTTGAACAGTATGAGTGTTCAAAACGGTATCATACTGTACCTGTTCTATAAATTACATTTGCCATTCAACAATTTATCTCAGATCATTTTATGTTCGTTCATGTGGATCGCCACATTCTTTTATGCTGCTATGTAGTATCTAATTTATAAATATGCCATACTTGAGATTTTTAATTAATACTTTTCTGCTAATGAACACTAAAAAGTTGTACCCAAATCTTTAGTTATAAACAATATTGCAGTGAACATTCACTTACCTGACTATTGGTATTAATGTTACAGTGCTATTTTTAGAGAAAACATTGAAAAATTGAGTTGCTGGGTCAGATGCATTCCATATTTCTATATTTTTAGTAGAGACTGCCAAAATGTGCTTCAATTTCA
>NW_012151019.1:264622-266051 GCF_000956105.1 Propithecus coquereli
CAAACGAGTAACCTGACCACTAAGTGGCTGACTTTCAAATGAGCTTTTGGAGCATATTCCCAGTATAACTTAGGATCAGTATCTACCTCCTTTATTATGTTTTATTTTGAATGTTTGACGACCCAAATTATAAGTCATTGCCAAATTACTTTGCAAGTATCCTTTGTCTTGATTGTGTTATTGTATATAGATGGTGCTCAAAATTATTAAAATTAATTTAGATGTTTTCAATTTATGAAGAGATGGTGAGTATTTTCTAAGTCACAATACAAAAGTGATATGTGATTTGATTATTGGATGCCTTATAATTTTTTCCACCTGTTTTTTAATTGAGGTAAAAACACATACAAGGTTTATCATCTTAACAATTATTACGTGTACAGTTCAGTAGTGTTAAGTATACTTACGTGTTAGTGGAACAGATTTTCAGAACTTTTTAAAAACGAACTTTATTTTTTAGAGCAGTTTTAGGTTCATAACAAAATTGAGTGGATGGTACAGAGATTTCCCATATACTCCTTGCCTTCACACATGCATAGCCTCCCCAAATACCAACATTCCCCATGGGAGTGCTACATTTGATACAACTGATGACCCTACACTGACACATCATTATCACTCAGAGTCCCTTAGGGGTCACTCTTGGTATTGTACACTCCATCGATTTGGACAAATGTATAATGACATGTACCGTTATAGAATTATACAGAATATTTTCAGGGCTCTAAAAATCGTCTGTCCTCTGCCTGTTCATCTCTCCCTGCTCTGTAATCCCTCACAACCACTGATCTTTTAGCTGTCTCCATAGTTTTGCCTTTTCCAGAATGTCATATATTTGGAATCATAAATTTGCAACCTTTTCAGATTGATTTCTTTCCCTTAGTAATAAGCAGGTAAGTTTCCCCTATGTCTTTTCATACCTTGGTAGCTCATTTGTTCTCAGCACTGAATAATATTCCATCATCTAGATGTCCCACAGCTCGTTTATCCATTCCCATAGTGAAGAACATCTTGGTTGCTTCCAAGTTTTGGCAATTATGAATTGCTATAAACATTCACGTGCAGGGGTTTGTGTGGATATAAGTTCTTGACTCCTTTGAGTAAGTACCAAGGAGCATGATTGTTGAATGATACGGTAAGAGTATGCTTAGTTTTGGAGAAACCATCAAACTATTAATATCTTCCAAAATGGCTGTACCATTTTGCATTCCCACCAGTAATGAGAGTTCCTATTGCTCCACATCCTCACTAGCATTTAGTGTTGTCAGTGTTCGGGATTTTGGCCATTCTAATAGGTGTGTAGTGTTATTGTTGTTTTAATTTGCATTCCCTGATGACATATGATGTATGGAGCATGCATTTATATGCTTATCTGCCATCTATATATCTTCTTTGGTGAAGTGTCTGTTAAGGTCTTTGGCCCATTTTT
>NW_012151019.1:267424-269954 GCF_000956105.1 Propithecus coquereli
GAAATCTGGGAGCTCTGGTGTTAGGTGCATATGTATTTAGGATTGTAATGTCTTCTTGTTGAGTTGCTCCCTTTGCCATTATATAATGACCATCTTTGCCTTTTTTCATCATGATCAGTTTAAAGTCCATTTAATCTGATATAAGATTGGCTACATCTGCTTGCTTTTGGTTGCCATTTGAATGGAATATTTTCTTCCATCCCTTTACCTTGAGTTTGTGTGAGTCCTTGTGGTTTAGATGTGTTTTTGGTGACATCAAATACTTAAGGTTGTGTTTTTTCATCCATTCATCCAGTCTATGTTTTAAATGAGTCATTCAGACAATTTGTGTTGAGGGCTAGTATTGTTATTTGGGATGCTGTTCTGTTCATCTCATATCATCTGTTGAATGATATCTTATTGTTTTATTTTCCTTCATGTGCCATTGTTTTATGAGAGCTGTGCATTTTAACTTTAGGGTGTTTTTGTACTGGTGGGTATCTATTGTATTGTTCCATGCATAATGCATTTTTGAGTATTTCTTGTAGGGTTGGTCTAGTAGTGACAAATTCCCTTAATGTTTGTTCGTCTGCAAAAGTCTTTATTTCTCCATCATTTATGAAACTTAGTTTTGTGGGATACAAAATTCTGGACTGGCAGTTGTTTTGTTTAAGAAGAATACAAATGCAGCCCCGACCCCTTCTGGCTTGTAAGGTCTCTGCTGAGAAGTCTAATGTTAGTCTGATGGGTTTTCATTTGTAAGTTAGTTGTTGCTTTTGTCTTGCAGCTTGTAGAATTTTCCCTTTCACTTTGAGTTTGGCCAAGTAGATGACTATGTGTCTTGGAGATGTCCTATTTGCTATGAATCTTTCTGGTGTTCAATGACCATCTTGTATCTAGATATCTAAATCTCTGGTGGTAACAGGGAACTTCTCCTCAGTAATTCCCTCAGATAGGTTTTCCATGTTTTTTGCTTTTCCTTCTTCTCCCTCTAAGATACCTATAATTTATGTATTGGCTTGTTTCACATAGTCTCATATTTCTCTGAGTGATTGTTCATTATTCTTTATTCTTTTTTCTGCATCTTTGACTGACTGGGTTAGTTCAAAAGCCTTTTCTTCAAGCTCTGAGAGTCTTTGGCTTGGTCTAGACTATTGATGAAGCTTTCCACTGCATTTTGAAATTCCCTAAATGACTCTTTCATTTCTTTCAGTTCTGTTGTATCCATTCTTATGTTGTCAGGCTCTTTAGCAACTTTTCATATTTTTCATTCATTTCCTGAAATTTTTGTTGTTGTTGTTGTTGTTGTTTCTTTGTGTTGGTTTTCAAATTTCTTTTCAATCCCATTCATCTTGTTTGCCATCCATATTCTGAATTCCACTTCTAACATTCAGACAATTTCCTTTTGGTTGGGGTCCATTGCTGTGGGTCTATTGGGATCCTTGTTTTTTTCATGTTGCCAGAATTCTTTTGCTGGTTTTTTCTCATTTAAAACCTCTTATCTCAGCTCAGGACTGATAGGTTTGTGATACACCTGTTCTACATTGCTGGGAACTCTCCTACTTAGTGAGAAGGAAGAGAATAGTGCTTTTGTGTCCTACTCTGGAGGACTGACCTGGAGGGAAAGGAGCAGACGCACTGAGAACCTGCAATGCAGCCATTCTGCATTGTCCCATTTCCCTGTGGTTGTCACAGTCCAAGCCAGTGCTGGAGGATATTCATTTGGGTTGGTGGGTTTTTCCCCAGGCTGCTTTTGGAAGCTTGGGCAGGGGGGTAGGCAATCCTTCTCCATGGAGGCAGGTGGCATGACCTTGGTTGGTGTCTAGGCACATCAGAGGACTACAGCCAGTTGTGGAGCAGGCCATGGGACTTCGGTGGGTGACTGGGCTATGTCAGGGGACCTTGGCCAGTGCCTTGGTGGGTAACAGGACCTTGGCAGGAGCCTGTGTAGGTTGCAGGACCTTGGCAGGCACCTGGGCAAGTCATGGGACTTTGGCGGGCACCCAGATGGGGCGGGGCACCTTGGCTGGTGCCTGGGCAGGTTGTGAAACCACAGCCAGCAGTGAGGCAGGTCACAGGACCTTAGTGGGAGCCTGTGTGCATCGTGAGACCTTGGCCTGTCCCTGGGCGCCCAACAGGATCGCAGCAGGTGGTTGGGCAGTTCACGAGAACTTCGTGTCTGCCTGAGTGTGTCACAAGACTGCAGCAAGCAGCAGGATGTGTCATGGAACCTTGGCAGGTGCCTATGTGGGGTGTGAGACCCTGGTGGGTTCCTGGACAGGTTGGGGGGGTCTTGGTCAGTGCCTGGACAGGTTGTAGGACTGCAGCCAGTGGTGAGGTGGCCCATCAGGCCACAGCTGCTGGACCACTGTTGGCTGGCAGGGCCAGGGAGACACATGGTGCCCCGCTTGGGGCATTGTGGTGGCTGGGGCTCCCCTTCCACCCAGGTCTGACTGTGGCAGCTGCTGCAGTGCTATTCAGATGGCAGTGGTGGTGCTATCGAGATGACAAAATGGCAGTGGTGGCAGATGCTGAGGGCTAGTGGGTGCCT
>NW_012151019.1:273894-274832 GCF_000956105.1 Propithecus coquereli
CAGGCTGGTTTCGAACTCCTGAGCTCAAACAATCCGCCCGCCTCGGCCTCCCAGAGAGCTAGGATTACAGGCGTGAGCCACCGCGCCGGGCCCGATATAACACACTTTTAAGGGGTTAATGGCAAAATCCAAGTCACTCAGAGCTGGAAAAAAATGTAACATAATTGGCAAAATTCAAGATAACTCTAATGTACCCATGGCTCATTTTTATCAGCCAGTGAACCTTTTTTTACCTTTTACCAAAAGGTAAAAATTGACAATATGCACTAAGCTTAGCACACAATAAATAATAAATAAACATTCATTGTCTTCCCTCCCACTTCTATCTCTGAGATCATCGGAGCAGCTCTGTTCTCAAGGTACAACCACTCAGCATGAAGTGAGTGGATGATTTACCTCTAACCCAGAGTGTGAAATTTCACGTGTACACACCTGATTGCCATAAGCATATAGAAAGTGGCTGCGGGGATGAAATACCATTCCAACAGGAGAAGAGAACGATGAAGGAAATTGGAAAGGTGGAAATTTTGGTTGTAAATTTGGTTGGTTATTCTTTAGGATGCTCACAGAGGCAGTGGCAATTCTCCGGAGCTAGATAAACAAAGCAAGAGCAAGCATAAGACTTTTGTCATTATTATTAGTCCATGTTACAAGTTTTAGGCTTTCTTGCCACTTGAATTTTTATCAAGAGAGGGTCACATCCATTAACACAGCATAGAACTGAAGGATTAGCAATCTTGTCACTCCACTACCCTCATCCTTGCCACACACCCATCTTATAGATGTTGAGAATGATGTTAAGGAGATTAAATAATGTGTCCAAAGTTCTATAATAAATAGCAAAGAGACTTTTATTATAGAGTCATTATGAAACTCTGCAGACAGACTCCAATGCCCACGCTCATAACCATCATGCCAAAAGTGTGGATGCCTGAGCC
>NW_012151019.1:274882-275277 GCF_000956105.1 Propithecus coquereli
CGAGATGACAAAATGGCAGTGGTGGCAGATGCTGAGGGCTAGTGGGTGCCTGCTCTGATTGTATCTCTGGGAGGCAGCCAGTAGAGAGGGAATGGGGGATGTATGGTACCCAGTCACAGTGCACTGAGAGTGCCCACCCTCGCTGCTCCCTTCTTGGCCTGGCAGGGGTAATGAGGAGGCAGCTGCAGTGCAGCCAACCCCTCTGCAGACCAGTCCTTCTGGGGCTGAGAATACAGAATGGCATCTGTTGCAGCGACCTGGGATGAGAAGCTGGTGGGACCCCACTGTTTCCCTCTCTGATGAAAGGCTGCTACGCCATCTCCAAGCAGCTCCTGATCAATTTGGAGGCCTGCTGTGGTGGGGGAGCCCCCTCGTAGGTTGGGTTGCAGTGTCCA
>NW_012151019.1:287757-304635 GCF_000956105.1 Propithecus coquereli
TAAGCCTTTCAATCTATAGAATTGTCATTTTTTTAGATTAATAACAATTCATGAAATCATGCACAACTAAATTTCTTGCCTTATAAAATATACAATATCATACCTCACTTAGGGTCCTGTTTCTCTCAAAAGTGATAGTAACATAATCAACTGAAAAATATAAAGGTACAGAAATTATGAGGAGCATCTATATTTGTAAAACAAGAAAGGTTAGTGTTAATAAAATAGCCTTCATAAAAAATAAGAGCAGTTATGTATCATCGATCAATGTATACTCAAATATAATTTTCTTATACTTATAGCAGGTGTGCCTATTGTCTCAGATTTAAATTTGATTTTTTTCTCAGTTTTAGGACATTAAATTATACAAAACAAATGCACCTTTACATTTTATTCTATTTTTATTTTATGTCATTTTATTAAATCTATATATGTTATCTACATAAAAGCCTTTTAATACAGTATACCTTTGACTAAAGTTTACCTTCAAAGTGTTCTCTGTTAGCAAAACATCTTTCATTATACCATAATTTTCCCTTGACATAGTCAACCTACATAAATAAACAAAAATATCATTTAGGCAATATGTAGACTTAAGATATAAAATAGAAAAAACTTACTAAAGTTTACCTTCAAAGTGTTCTCTGTTAGCAAAACATCTTTCATTATACCATAATTTTCCCTTGATATAGTCAACCTACATAAATAAATAAAAATATCATTTAGGCAATATGTAGACTTAAGATATAAAATAGAAAAAACTTACTAAAAAATTTCAAAGTTTGATAGGATGTGAGGCAAAGAGAGAAAAATTGTATGCAAATAAGATAAAAGGTTGTAGAATGAGGACTAAACATTTTGAACAATACATAAAAAAGGAATAAAAAGAACAGAAATTGCACAGGGATCAGCGTATGTTAGTGGAAGATGCTCTTGTCTATGAACTGTCTTTCTAAAGCTACCAGAAGCCATTAGCCTTTTGTCAGTTACAATGGGTCACATGTTTATCTTTTATTCTTCTTTAGCTGCAACTGGGTTTAAGGAGCCCTCACAGAAGCCAGACAGTTGCAAGAAGCAACAGGGAAAAGGTTTTGAAAATTGATTGTAAGAGACAAGCTTCAAAGAAAATGGGAGTGTATATGTAGGATATTAATTAAATGCAAC
The DNA here is from genome assembly GCF_000956105.1 of Propithecus coquereli. Lineage (NCBI taxonomy): Eukaryota > Metazoa > Chordata > Mammalia > Primates > Indriidae > Propithecus > Propithecus coquereli. The sequence goes on from NW_012151019.1 coordinate 288,922, forward strand.
AGCTTGAAATGGTTTTGTTATAGGAAGTTTCTGACTTTCAAATTATTGAGACATAAGGAAGACCTTTTCACATTTTTATAGAGCAGTAATAAAATTTGCATAATCTGTGCATAGAAGCCTTTTACATGTTCCAAAATTGTGATGGTTACACAACTCTGTGAATATACTAAAGGCCACTGAATGGTACATTTTAAATGGGTGAAGTTTATGCTGTGTGAATTATATCTTGATAAAACTTCTAAAGAAATAAAATTAAAAAGCATTTAAAAATGGAATGGACAACAACGCATTTGAATGGTGGTATCTTCAAGCTAAGATGTTGTATCAAACAAACATTTCAGTTCTCATATAGATGTTCAGATTTTCAGGATACTATAAATATCATTATAATATCTGGGCAATTAATATCTTTATTGGGCCCTGAACTATTCCTCTTCTTTCTCTTTCAATTCCTTCTTGTTTTGTCCTACTTGGAATTAAACTGGTAACAGATAACTGGTACATTATCCTGGGGAAAATGTAATTCAAATCAGGTTTACCTCATTCCAAGGGTAAGCTCAGGACCCAGGCCTGATTCACAGTCAAAATCTGACTTTGTAATGGAGAGGGGAGATAACTGATGGAACAAAATCCCCAAAAAGGCCATAAGCAGAGCTGTGGCTACATAATATGGCATTTTTGTGCAAATTAGAAAAAGCACTCCTTTTTCCAGGTACGCACAGACCTACAACAGGGTAGATGGATTGGAAGGTAAAGCATTAGCCAGATTCTAGCCTCTGCTCTCTTCAATCAAGTACCCTTGTGCAGAATAAGACCTGAACAACCATAGCAAGCCTGGACAGAGAATATGAGAAGGGGTATGGGGTAGCCTCTAAAACAAGGAGGAGCACTTCTTACTTTGAAACAGAAGAGGAGGTCATTGTTTAATGGTTGCTAGAAATAATTTTTTTGTTCAAACTGTAAAGAATATTATAGCAACAGGAATAATCTATTCTTAAGTCACCAAATAAACAAGTATCTTCTAACCAACTCTGGGAAATTTAAAGCTTCTTACCCTTTCAAAACCACAAAAGTCTGCCCTTGAAAACTAGAAGAAAAAAAGAAACTTTAATTTTTGCTTGCATATCAGAAGGCATAACAAAACATAGCAATTTCAGTTATACCAAATGAAATTATGCTTTTCTATCCCAGCAGTTAGCATGATCAAACACTAAAATACTCAACCTCTGACGTAGTTTACACACTATCTTGGAGATTCCCCCTTCAGTCTTTGCCTCATTTCACCATTTTGTTAATCTATTTATACCTTAGTGTAATTACAGAAAGGATTTGAGGTGAAAACCATACCTTTTAAAGATTTAAATGGAGGAGTTAAGAAATGTGCAGGAAGATACTAAGTCTGCCACCTACTTGGTTTAGGAAACCCTACTTGGGTTTAGGAAAACATGCCCTTAACCTATTATTTTCTCCTTTGCCACTCTGCTTCTTCTGCCCAGCCCACTGCACCCCAGAGATCAGCACTTCAGATGTATGGTCCATGTCTGCTTCTCTGCACTTTGAATTTAAGCCATTGAAGCCTTCCTGGCTTCTTCAACTCTCTGTTTTAGCAATTACATGATAAACATATAAAAGGCCAGATCTACTGGTTGTCTGAGCAACGCATGGCACTTTCTCAGAGATGGTGAGGAAGGAGGGGAAACTGTGAATATTCATATACCTGAAGAAAGATAATAATACCATGAATAAGAAATATACATGTTGTATTTCTTAACCAATACAAGTGTCTCTTCTTTACTTCCCCTTATCTTTTCTTCTACTGCTCCTAAGTCTTCATTACTGGTCTCATCTCTGTTGTGGTAATTTTTGAAAGATATTTACTAACATGTTTAAGAATTTCATGGTATGCATATTACATATCCTCACCTAGACATATATTTACATCTCTCAATCCTGATGCTCATGCTTAATTTATGTTACTTTGTAATACTATATTTAGCTTTACAAATTACCTTATTTTGGAATCACATATAGCTATAAACATATTGATCAATTGATCAATAGATAGATAAATCTTTTCTACATGTGTATTTAAAACTTACTATAAATTTATACAGCAATAAAACTAGCACCATTTCCAAATTATATATTCAATACTTTAAGGCAAAGGAATAATTTGCTGTATTATGCTTTTACATTTTTTAAAAGGAAGGAGTATTTCAATTCTAAGATATATTACACATAACTCAAATATCAAATATTTCTTTTTCTGTCATGGAAGATATTTAAGGTTAACTATTAGTTACAAAGCAATTTACATACCATTAAGAGTTGGCGTGATGGATAACGAAGATCTTCACTTACAAAAAGACCCAAAGTTGTGAGGATAACTAAAAAATGATTTGTTAAAACCATATCCACCACTGAAAGGTCTGCGTGTTCTAAAAGAAGAAATGATATCATTGGTTAAAAAGGAAGAAAAAAAGTGAGCTCCTTAGCAAAACAAAGACATTTTATAAATATCAATCAAGTGTTGATATTAATATAAGTGAAATGCTGAAGATGAAGGCACTGTTGGAGGAATTACCTTCTTGAAGGTGAGAATAGACAGTATCTGTCAAGTTATACCATGTAGTATCATGATAATTCCAAAATCCAGAAAAGGTTAGGCCTATGTAAACACCTACCATGAAAGAAAAGGAAAATTAAGGCTAGATAACTTTACAAAGCTAGTCACTCAATTCTGCAGTACCAGGCTTTCCCAGGCAAGAGCCTGAATCTGTTCTGTCTTCCAACCCATTCTCCTCTCCCACGTCAACCCTCCTCCCCTCTGTTTGATTCTCATTTCTCCAAGCATTGGAAAGATGAAGTAACTGCAGGTTACACCACAGAATTTTATCCAACCACCTGACTGATGCCTAGAATAATTACCTCTGGAAATAATATGCCCTTAAAATAAATCCTCCTAATGTATTGGTTTATCCTATTAAAATATTTTCCAAGCTGTACTGTATTTTGTTTCATATTGAAAGAAATAAGAATATGCCACCCCAAAATATGCCACTTTGGCTTAAGGATTATTTTGAGCTGAAGGCAATTGAGAATCAACAGATGCAGGCTCTGCCCTCCCTTTATCTGCCTAAAAGCAGGGCATAAATTTCCTCTTGTACCGGGAAAAGAAGAGCATTTTTATCACTGGAGACTGGGGAGTAGACAACAAGACAAGTTTCCATAAACACACCTTACTATAATAACCCTTTACCTTCCATTAGTTCCCTATATTTCCTAGTCGCAACTTCCTTACAACTTATTGCCCCTTGAAGTCCAAACCCCTTTCCTTTGTTAAAATGGTATGTGTTAATAAGTTCCTGAATTTAACCACCTGAGTTTCACTTCTTTTCTGTGAACTGTCGTGCATGTAAATATTAACAAAATTGTATGCCTTTTCTGAAGTTTTGCCAACAGGCATGACTACTGGGAGCGGGGGTGGGGGGGTGGCAGGGGCAGTATGGGGAGGCTAAAGACACTTAACAATCTAATGCATATACTTTGTTTCCAAAAGAAGAAAGTAGGGCAAATGGTCTTGTGAAGTGTGTGTTGCAACTTCCAGCTCTTTTCTGTGTAGGGAAAGATGTAGAAGGAAGTTTTATTATTGTCTACTTTTTCCAGGAAGAGAAAAACTAAAGATAACCTTGGCCTTCCTAAGCGTTAAGTCTAGTTTTATAGGTAACAGTGGGAAATTCTAAGTGGGAATGATTATAGGTGTCCAGCATGATATCACATGATCAGATTCCTGCAAAGTTTAGGGATATTTAATGGAGAAATAAGAAATAAAATAAACAAATAAACACTTTATACTGGTTAATATTTTTAGACTAAAATTAAGTTATAGGTCACTCTCTATGACAAACTGCCCACAATTGTAGGTTACAGAAGCTGATGTAGACCATTGTGAGGAGTTTGGCTTTTATTCTAATGGCAAAGGGAAGCCACTGGAGTGTTTGAAGCAGGGAAGTGATGGAATCTGGTTTACACCTGAGAAGATCACTCTGGTGGCTATATGGAGGATGGGTTGTATTGGGGCAAAAATAGAAACAGGGTCTAATAGAATTAGTCTAACAGAAAAACAATGTTGAATTGACATAAGACGTTAGCAGAGAAGAGAGGTGATCACATTGGGGATGGACCCTGGAGATAGCACCATTCTGGAATACTGTGAAAGTGAGAGTAGTCAAGAATGTGTCCTAGATTTCAGTTTTGACTAATTTAACACTAATTGGGATGAGAAATACTGGAAAGGAACGGATTTTGGAGGGAGATAAATCAAGAGTTCTGGATTAGACTTGTTATATTTGAGATGCTCATTATATATCAAGAGGAAATGCAAAACAGACAACTGAACATAGAAGTGGTTTGGTCTTAAAGGGATGGTCCTTTAAGTAACATAGATTTAGGAATCAACAGCCTGAAGGTAGCATTACTACCATCAGCCTGGATTAAATCTTCCAGAGAGAGAATGTGATTTCTTAAGGAAGGAGAGTCAAGAACAAAGCCCTAGGTTCATCAACATTTAGGGGTCACACCAAAAAGGAGCCCTCCTAGAAAACTAAGGATGAACTATGAAAATTAAGGTGAGAAAAGAGGAAAATAAGGATATTGGGTGAAAAAAGTGAAAGAAACAATATATCAAAGTCTCAATGATATCAAAGAAATGTTGGTGTGTGAGTACTAGAATAGACTGAAGGAATGGGGGCAGTGGACAGTGTGAGACGCTTGTGGTGAAGATTTTGGAGATGATGACATTATTAGAGATGACGAGGTCAAGAATACAACCATAGGAGTAAGATGGGGAAAAGGTCATGGGAGGAAGGGAGGTCTTGAAACTGGGTATTGCATGCGTCATCCATATGGATGGTGAAGTCACCAAAAATAGGGACAAAAATCAGGGTGGAGAGGAAGGCAGGGACTCAGAGGCTAAACTCATCAATGAGTGAGTGACAAGGAGGTTACTATATGCTGGCAACCAAGTTGACTTAGAGGGAGGCAAAGTCTGAGTTCAAAAGAGCTGAAAGTTTCAAATGAGAAAGATAGGAGTAATTATTCAGTAATAGCCCTAAGGACCAATCTCCCCCATGGGCTTTGAGATATATGACATGTGAGAGGACTAAGGGGAAAGAATGTTGTCTGGGGATGACTAGGCTACTCTTTATGGCAAGAAAGTTAAGGGACCATTTAGAGAAAAAAATATTGGTATGGGAGAGTTTGTTGATGACAGACCACAACCTGGGACTTGTGACTGGCACCTGAACTGGGGGATGGTCTTGTGAGACTGAGTCTTTAATTTGTGTGTGAGTGTGTGGGAGGGCTGTGGTAACTCCAGGTAGCTAGTGCCACAGTGGAATTAAATCATAGGACACCACTTGGTGTCCACAGAGAACTAGAGAATTACTTGGTGTGGAATCCATACATTTGGTGTCAGAAGTGTTGTGAATGAGAATATAGAGAAAAACAGATGCTATTAGATATTACAGGAGTAAAGGAAAATGCATACATAATAAATAAAATAATATGATACCTTGGGAAAACAATATCCATGGCAGGAATAGTAGATGGATTAGAAACAATGAATAATCTCTGGGAGGAGTAACATTAATGGAGGGCAGAGGATAAATGAAATTAGGAGAGACACCAAAGTCACCATTAACATGGCAAAAGTCACAGCAAAAAATATACTTAGGATATCACACTTGCAAGTAGACAAGGTGGAGTGATGAAGAGTAAATAATTAAGTGATTTTAAGAAGCATTTTTACTCCACTATGTCTATGCATTTAGTTTGTGCTACCAGTTAAACATCATTATTATAAAATTCAAAAGCCACTTCCAACATTTAATAAAGCTATAAACTTACCATCAAGTGTGGTATTCAAAATGAAGCCTAGTAGTGCTACATCGTTGGCACAGGGGCATTTTGTCACTTTGAGATCTATCACATGTGGATATAATTTGCTGACCTCACTTTTTGGAATCATAATCCCAAGAGTCCACTGAAGAATAGGTTCTGTGGAAATCAAATTTAGGCGTTCAAGTTGTGGCAGCACTCTTGAAAATGGAATGTTGCTACCTTCCTTTAAAGGTTTTTAAAGAACTATGTAAGGAAACTATTCTATAGTTCAAGAAAGGGTATATTACTTCACTGTTCATTGGTTAAAAATAGGTCGATTCTTATTTTCCAGAGTAGAAGGAATAAAGCCTAATTCCTCTTGATAGCGGCCACAAGGTCACACTGTAGAAGAGCATATGGGATGGGAGATATTGCTTTGGCCGTATTTGGAAAATACCATTTGCCACAGGATCTATCCCTAGAAATGGAATTTCTGGATCACAGAATGTGCACATTTACAGTTTAGAGAACAACTTCTGCACAAGAGCCCACATATTTACTTTTTGTTCTCTTCCCCAATGCCATCAAAACAGCAGTAGATATATTAATATAAAAATGAGAATAAATCCAGGGTAGCAGTGGAGAACAGGGAAAGTTATCATTAGTGGCTATGAGACTTAAAGGGATTTCTGGAAGACAGAAAGAAGTTGGGAGTGGGATTAACAGGAGAAACCAATCAGAGGTGAGGCACCTCCAGCCCAGCACAGGCAGAAGAGCAGCACAAGTGACAAAAAAGGTCCTTCACATGGTGAAACAGGCTTTCCAGGATTTGATGTCCTTTGGATGCCTCAGCTTTAATTCTTGCCAGAACTGCCCTCCCATTCTAGGACCTAGCTCATGGGACTTTGAGTATCTGGTTTTCTCCCAGCCATTTTTTCAGGCCTCTATTTTGATGTCACCCTCTCTGGGAAGCTTCTGTGAAGCCCTAGAATGAGTGAGGCTCTCCTCCCAGGTGCTCCAATACTCTGCACTTCACTGTAACTAGAAGACTAAAATTAACTCTTCCTCATGAGACTGGGGTAGATAACAGTCCTTGTGAAAGAATTTAATCAGACAAGGGTTCATAAATTTTAAAACATAAAATACCATTAGTGGATATGCAAAGGATTAGAACTAGATAAAGTCGAATTTTCATGCATAAAAAATGGGAGGATTTTTTTCCCCTGAAAAAAAGTGAGAAAAGAGAGCACAGAAAGTAAGCCAGGGCAATTTGAAAGAATACTACTGTCTGAATTTTAAAAATAGTCAAAGGACTTTTAAGAACAGAGATAGTTAATAATCAGTTCTTTAGCTATTTACACTCTACCATGTAAATCTCCTCTGTCTCTCCAAACTTTCAATAAAATCTGCTACAAACCCAAAGACCTTCTGTCATTTTTTTTTTTCACTTTGTGCAAAGCAAGAAAAGGAGTTAAGTTTACCTCTGGGTTGACATAGTGTAGGGCAGAGATACCCAAAAAGGGAAAGAGACGTGATTTATAACTAATTCAGTCACTCAGGAATGCAAAAAAATTTAGGAAAAAGCAGCTGACTTTTTAGGGTGTAGTACATGTCTGCAGGCCATTCACACCCAGATCTTAAAGAATAGGGAGATCTGAGCTTACCTCTGGGACACGACTGCACTGAATTGACAATGCCCCTTTATTTCTGTAGGAGAGCCTTGAAGTCAGAGACTGTAGTAAGCGTTTTAATAACAAGGGAGTGATTAAAAGTTTTGACTGCTACTGAAGCCAAAAAGGAGACAGAAGTGATCAATAAGAAGGTCACTGGTGTCTGTGATGAAGGGCAGTTTGAGTGGAGCGGAGGAGACAGAAACTGATGAGTGGTTTGGGGTGAGGATTGGGGCAAGATAAAGAAGTAGGGACAAGATTTTCAAACATCTCTTTTGAGTCTAGTAGTGAATAAAAATTTCTTCTAGCCTTAACCCTTGATTCCCATGTCCCAGTGCTTGTTCCTCATGTCTGCAGCATTTCAGTGAACGATATCATCCTCAACTTGACTTGCTACTGCTGTTTTCTTCCCCCTCCCCCCCGGTCCACCAGGAAGCCATAGCAGCTCTATTTCCAAAATGTACTCTGAAGGCTCTACTTCTCACCGTCTCATGCTAACACCACAGTCCTAGTACTCCAGGCCATCTCCTGAGTGGACATTGCAGCAGCTGCTACCAATTTCATTCATGCTATCCCTCCTCAGGAGTCAGTTCTCTAAACAGCAGCCAAAGCGATCTTTTTATAGAGGATAAATCATAACTTATCAGTCTTCTGCTTAAAACACCCTAATGGCTTTAAATTGTAATTACAATCAAGTCCACACTTTTTACCACAATCCCTGCCAGCCTCTCCTAACTCATTACGCATCATTCTGTCTGTCACTGACTATGCTTCAGCAACACTGATCTCCTTTCAGTTTCTCAAACAGATCAATCTCATTTCTGCATCTGGGTCTTTCAAGGATTTGTGAAGCTCTTTGCTGCCATTATACCTCTGTATATTCTACATAAATATAATTTAATATTTTAGTGCAGTTCTCAATATGTAAATGATTCAGATTTCACATTTTTTTAAAAAAAATTGAAGTAACAATTTTATATTGTTATTTTAGTACTTAAAAATAGCATAGGATGTCAAAATACCAGAGAGTCCCAAAGCCAGGATTGCAATTATTATTGCATAATTGACTCACTTTTAAAAATTTTTTGAAACTATGAAAAAAATCTACAAGGACATTTTGTTATGTTTGTTATATTTTAATTTTGGTTAAAGAAATAAGACAATATAGATACAATTGAAGACTCCTCTGCTCCCCTCCCTAGTCCCATCCCAAGTTCTCCACAGATGCATAAAATTGCTGTGTATATTTCTAGTCTATGTTTTTATATTTTTCTGCAATATGTATGTATGCATGAAGACTATATAGCATTGTTTTTTGTATTTTCTGAATTTTAGATAAATACTCTCTTACTCTATTCTGCAACTTGATTTTTCTTTTCTTTTTTTTTCTGTCTCAGTTGCTTGAATCAGAATGAAATTTGGCTTTTCACTCTGTGTTCTTGATGATATATATATGGTTCTATTCCCTTAATTTAATAGAATATATGAGTTTTCAAGATGGCTGGCTAAAGGCAGCTAGTGTTCATCTCTTCTTCAGAGAGCAACCAGGATATTCATCAAATACCCATATTTCAAATAGATCATCAGAGAAAAAATGCTTGAAGATAACAGAGAGGTGACAGGGAGACCCTGAGGGTGAAGGTAGAAGCTGGACTTCTAGCACAGGGCCACTGAGAGCCTTCAGTGGCCCCTGGACCTGGATCCAGGGAAGGGGGCTTGGCTGACTCTTACTTGCAAGTGCCACCTACTGACCTGGGTGTTAAACTGGATGTGCCAATGTAATTCATACTGTTAGAAGTACACAGAGCTGTGAAAAGAGAGATTTCAGAGACCTCCATCTCCCCTTCTTGGTACGAGGCCAGGAATCTACCCACACACATACTATACAACTGCTACAGCCTACAAATACTAGCAAGTGAGAAAAAATGAGAAAAAACCACGCTAAGGCTCTCTATAACCAAAGTACTCATTCAGAACCTAGCCCCCTCAAAAGTACCCATAAGCAAAGCCAAAGGACCATATCCAATATATGCTACAGTCACACCCTTAAGCAGGAAGGGAAAAAAGTTCTATCTAAACAAAAGAAAATTCAAAAACAAGAAATGACAGCCTCTCCAGATGAGAAGGAATCAGCGCAAGAACTCTGGAAGTGATAAAACAGAGTGTAATGACCCCCCAAAAGGATCACATCGGCTTTCTAGCAAACAATGGATCCAAACCAAAATGAAAATACTGAAATGACAGATAAAGAATTCAAAATATGGATTGTAAGGAAGCTCAATAAGATCCAAGAGAAAATCAACTAAAAAAACCCAGAAAAATAATTCAGGAAATGAGTGAAAAATGTCTTAAATAGATAGATAGATTTTTACAAAACCAAATAGAACTTCTGGAAATGAAAAATTCATTTAGGGAAATAAAAATAAAGTGGAAAGTTTTAAGAATAGACTAGACCCAGCAGAAGTAAGAATTTCAGAGCTTGCAGACAAGTCTTTCGAATTAGTCCAGCCAGTCAAATATAAAGAAAAAAAGAATCAAATGAACAAAGGCTCTAAGAAGATACTCAGAAGTGGGGGCAGGGTGGGAGGGTGGTGAGGGATGAAAAATTATCCATTGGGTATAATGTACACTATTTGGGTGCCTGGTACACTAAAAGCCCTGACTTCACCACTACACAATTCATCCATGTAACAGAAAAAAAAAATTTATAACCCTTAAATCTACTGAAATAATAAAGAAATAATAGATTGAAACAGCTAAAATAAACCCAAATGATAGAAATTCTATATCATAAATGGTCTATGTTGTTCAAAAATTTCACTATCAAAAAAGCAAAAGAAAGGCTGAAGAGCTTTTGAAGACTTAAGTCTAAAGAGACATGAAAATTAAATGCATTTTGATTCTGGATTGGATTCTGGACAAGAAAATTATGGCTATAGAAGTCATTGTTGGGACTATTGTCTAACTTTAAATATGAACTGTATGTTAGGTTATAGTATTATTTCAGTGCTAAATGCCTTGATCTTGGTTAGAATACTATAGTTATACAATAAAATATCTTTTTTCTCAGGGAAAAAACCCAGAATATACCAACATGTATTTTCCTGTTCCCCTATTTATAGACATTTAAGTTGTTTTCAGTTCTTTTTTATTACAAACAATGCTGCATTAAAGAGGTTTCTACATGTCTGTTAGGCACATATACAATCATATTCCTTTAAGGCAGTTCTCAATCCTCACTGTATATCAGAATCACCTGAAAAGATTTTCTAAAACTACAGATGCCTGGTCCTACTAATAGAGGTCAGATTTTAATTGGTGTATAATAGAGTTGAGACATTCTTACATTTTTTAGAGCTCTCCAGGTGATTCTTTCCATAAAATGTAATATTTATTTATTTTTACTCTGCATTTTATATAGTATCATATCCAAGTGGGACTAGAACAATAAAAGCAAAAAGGAAGGTGAGGATAGTGAGAATAAATACAAGACCCAGAACTGAGGATTAAAAAAAATTTATAGGCCGGGCGCGGTGGCTCACGTCTGTAATCCTAGCACTCTGGGAGGCCGAGGCGGGCGGATTGTTTGAGCTCAGGAGTTCGAAACCAGCCTGAGCAAAAGCGAGACCCCGTCTCTACTAAAAATAGAAAGAAATCAATTGGACAACTAAAAATATATAGAAAAAATTAGCCAGGCATGGTGGCACATGCCTGTAGTCCCAGCTACTCGGGAGGCTGAGACAGAAGGATTGCTTGAGCCCAGGAGTTTGAGGTCGCTGTGAGCTAGGATGCCACGGCACTCTAGCCCGGGCAAAAAAGAGTGAGACTCTGTCTCAAAAAAAAAAAAAAAAAAAATTTATACTACAGTTCTATAGGTGATTAAAAATTGGGCTATACATTTCCTATCAGACAACTGAAAAAGAGAAGCCTATTAGTTATATTACTCTGTGTATATAAACTTAAAACAACTAATTTTTAATATTAAGAAAAACCCAAGTGTTATTACTAAGACTAGGCAAGAATTTTTACTGGTAGTCCTCATAAAGAAGACTGTGGTGCAATGAACAATATTTAACTAAGATGCATCTAAGATACAAAAACTAACTTTATAAAGCCATTGTTAAACTAACTTTATAAAGACCCCCAATGTGGTCAGAGTAAAAGAGATACTACCATATTTCTATAGCACTCTTTACAGACCTGTATTAACAATTACCTACATGTATTTAATTCTTTTTCTGCCCCATCAAGGGTCAGGATTATCTCTTATTTATTTATTTTTTATCTCTAGGACTTAGTACAGAGTCTGGCGTATAGTAAATGTCAAAGGTTTTTGAAAGAATATATGAATTTCATTTTACTTTTGTCTGCTGGCATTTACCTCGAATACTATCCAATAGGGTTCCTTCAGTAGCATAAATATTTAATCCATGATGTAAAGTGATCCTTACTAGCCATTCTTCTACAGCTGCAATATCTGTTTGAAAACAAAAGACAAATAATCAACTATTTTTTCATATGTCATGTTGGTGAAATTTAAGGATATATGAACATTACCAACAATGATAATCTTTTCTTTTCCAACCATCTTGACTGTCTTTGTATGTCATGTTTCCTGTGTTATCCCTATAAACATTTTGCTGATAAAATAATGAAAAAGGAATTATGAAGTGATCTCACCATTATAGCAATGAATACTAATATTTTAGATCATAATTTTTCTCCTAGAACTGTTGTGGCATGATAAAAAGCAAATTCTGACACTTCTTGGGAAGTGGGATAATATTATTGAAAAGTAGACAATGATTAATTAAAATATATAGTGTAAACCCTACGGTGAACACTAAAAAAATGTTTAAGGTATAAATAATAAGCCAATAGTGGAGACAAAATGGAATCATAAAATAATTAGTATGAATGAAGACAACAAAGAGAAAAAAAGTAAAACAGAAGAGATGGAACAAATAGAAAACCACCTGTAAGGGGGTATATTTCATTACAACCATCCATATGAACAATTACATTAAATGGAAATGGTCTGAAAATATCAACTAAAAAGACAGATATCTAGATTAGATGTAAAAATCAAGACTGAACTATATGCTATTTTTAAGAAACCCACTTTAAAATGTAAGAACGTAGATGGGTTAAAAGGAAAAGAATGGGTGGGGCCTGGGGAAGTCATCAGCAGCACAGCAGCAGCTTTAGCCTGGGAACTGCTGAAGTGGCTGCACCTACAGGCCGAAGCTGAGGCTGAAACTGAAACTGGAGTGTGCTCATGAAGAACACGGTTTGACTGCACAGGTCCTCATGTCCACTCAGGCAGGCAGGCGGATCTGTGCACTGTCCTGGTGAGGCTATGGCTATACCGGTGGCTAGTGAAGCAGCTGGTACCCAAGTAGACCAGGTGCTATTTGTGCCTCTTGTTGTCACTGCTCTCCATCAAGCAGTTCCTAGAATTTGGGAGAGAGATGGCGTGAGAGAACATCATATATGATTCTACAAAAGGAGATTTCTGTGCTACTGGCTAACACAGTGAGGGAAGTCAGTTTTCTGACGGATAATTTGCTTAACTGGCCTTCAGTGGGACTGGCTCAAAGTTGGTATATTCAGAACTTTCTTGAACTTTTAGAATAAGAAAATAAGAGCCCTGAGGATCCACAGATCTTAGATAACTTTCCGTAAGTCCTGTTTTAAGCCAGAAATAAAAGCAATGATGTGGTTCCCATAGTGGTACATGGAATGATTAAATATAAGGAAAAGTATCGCTCCTTTCAGCAGCGATAACATCCAATATTTTCTGGATTTGTTTTATACCAGCTGCATTTCTTCCCATGTACCTATTAATCAGCACACACTTTTGTTTGGTAGTGACGCTATCCTTGCTCATCCTAAATGCACAGGAAGCATTGATCTCACGTGTAACATGGCTGACGTCATGAAAGATGTATATGAAACAGCCAAAAGGCTGTGTGAACAGTATTTAACTGGTAGCTCCAGAGCTGGAAACTGAAGAGTTCAACGCCAAAGCTTCAGACAAACTTACTCAGGTAGTTTATGTGCCTAGATATCTGTTTCACATACTAATTAAGAATTCAGTGAGAACAACCGTAGCGCTACATGGAGACAGATAGGAGAGATATTTGGCTGTTAAAATCCTTGTTACTTTGAGTAAAAAACATTTTTCCACTAAGATAAGTAACCAAGATGATGGTGTCTCACATTGAAAAGGTATCTTTTTAAAATCACACGTATTTGCTTCCTCATAGACATAGCCTTGAGCCTAAAAGATCTGCCCCATAGCTGGATTTGGTTAAAATTTGCCATTTTTCATCTGTATGCTAGATATTTTCAAGGAGATCTGAAACTATTTGATAGAATGAATGGGTACTGATGCTATCATTTATTTAAAGGCACTTTTAAGTGAATCATTTGAGAGACTTCCAGTGTTTTTAATTTTTTTTTTTTTTTTACTTTTTAGATCTTTGCGGTGACTTGGAAGAAAGACTTGGAGTTTTTAATAAGTCTGTTTGGCACCATTACAAAACCACATCCAAAGCTGGCGAGATGATTGGTGCAATCCTAGCAATAAACCCGGAGATGCTTCAAAATACAAGACTAAGCAGGAAAAGATAAAGACTAATAGAAATTTCTAATACTCTCTATGAAGAAAGTTTGTCTTTTACAAGTCAATCAGAGAAAACTCCTTTCCTGTGCCAACTCTTGAGCAAGGCACCATAGTGATCCCAGTGCTTGAATGTTTATTTTCTTCATGTCAGCTGGATATGTCCATGGATCCCTTCCTATAGCCTCCCATTAAAGTAGTTACTTGAGTAATTTTTCATCATACCTTGTTTCAGTGTTGTTAGTGAAACAGATGAGCAGCTCTTGGAATTTGATTTTTCTCCCCTTTCCATTTGTATATATACAGTAGCATATAATGCTACACTGCCACATAACACTTAATAGTAGACTCCATAAGAAAATAATGTTATATATACAGCCTTAAGATGAATGATTCTTTTTCAGTAAAATTAATTAGTGCCCAAACTTCTCAATACTACAATTTCCAAGTTCTAGAAAACGAGTTTACTTTAAATAAAGGTTAATATTAATGTTATGTATGTCAGAACAATCTATAATAGGATTGTCAAATAAATTACAAGAAGCTCAATTAAATTTGAATTTGAATTACAAATAAATTTTAATAAGCATGTCACCAATATTACATGGAACATTTACATAGGATAACAAATAATTTTTAATACAATAAATGTTTTTTATTTGCTAAATTTATTAATTCAGACCTATGAGTAAAAGCATTGATTCAGATCACTCTTACCTGTGTTTTGTGTGATGTTTTCTCTAGGAATATCAATCAACCAGAAAACCCGGTCGCTAAACTTGAATAAAGAAGACATCAGAAAACAATGTTTCACAATGTTAATAGCAACACTGATATTGTCATATTCTACCCTATCTTTTAAAAAAATTAAACAAAAAGCATATACCCTTTACCTACCAACTTCACTGCTAGGAATTTTTCCTGCAGTATACTCACATATGTATGAAATAAAATGTATTCATGGATATTTTTGCATCATTGTTTGTAATAGCAGAAGATTGGAAATAATGAAAACGTTCATGAGTTATCTATAATAATATAGCCACATAATGAAATACCGTACAACCAAGGTCAGGTAGCACAAAGTTGAAGTATGACTGGTCTAATGTGTCAGAGACAGAGCTTGGGGTTGGCAGAGGATTTGGCAAGTTAAGAGGAAAATCCCAGGAGTAAGGAAACTGCAAGAATGATGAGTTCTAAGATTCAAATATAAACTCTGCCCAAATACTTGGGCAATACAGATGCAGAGGACATCCCTAGAAGACCAGTTTTTAAAAATCAGCAGTAGAAACTAAAAGAACAGAAATAGCAGCTGCCAAAATCACAAGTGAGACAGTTTGCAGTTTTCGCCAAGTAAAGTTATCTGCCCTTTAGAATAACAGTAAGAATAGCAATTTCTCAGAAGGACATAACAGAACATAGAGTTGCTACAGCTTATTATCTTCAATGTCAGTTTTCAACCAAAAACAAGACATGAAAAGAAACAGGAAAGTATAACAGAACTGAGAACCCACATATAAAACCGTCCTCATATAGCCA
>NW_012151019.1:309101-310271 GCF_000956105.1 Propithecus coquereli
AGAACAAGTAAAATAAATGTAGAATAAAGCAGGGAAGGCAGTTTGAGAGTATAGGAGTTTAGGAGGGGAGTACAATTTTTAACAGCATTATCAAGTAAAGGGACAATAGTACTTACCTCAAGGAAGATTAAATATGAAGATTAAGTGTCATAATGAACATAAAACACTTTGAAAAATGATTGATATACATACTTTGTAAATGTTAGCTATTAATATTATTTCTAATACTACTACTACTACTAAAACTATCACACCACAACTATCTAAAACATAGGTTATAATTCTCTTTTAAGAGGAAAAAACTGAAGTTCAGAGAGGTTAGGTAACCTGCCCCAAGGGACACAGACCATAAATGGCAGGACCAAGATTTGACACCAGCTCTGTAAGTCTGTCTTTATCCAAAGCCCATTCTTTTTCCATAATATATAACCATAAATAACCAAGGCATTTTTGACTCAAAGGGCTTGCACTTCATAATAGTTGCAAGTACAAAACTTAAATATATATTTGGCATATCAAGAAAGAATTGGGATCTAAGTCAAAGCAGACTTAGGGATAAATGTATTTGTTCCCATAGGGAGTTTTTCTTTGTTTTTATTATATTTATCATAGATTTTTAGGCAATCTGTACCTTTTTTATTACCTTATGTTTTTGTTATCATGGCTAAGTTAATAGTATGCTTTATTTTATTTTGTTGTGTGTTTTTTAAAAAATCCCCATTATTTTAACCAAAGGATCATATCAGCCCTTATCCAAAAAGACAACTGCAATGTGGTACTTGTTATACAAGGAAAAGATTCTTTCTCAAGGTCATGTGAGGTAATTTTCTTTTCTCTAATAGACTACATCTGTCAAACTTCAAAAGGACAAATCAACTCCATAAAAAATGAAGATTGTTATAGCCAATCTTTTAAAAAAGGAGGGAGGAGGTATTTAAAAAAAAAAAAAAGAAAGAAAGAAAGCAAAAGCACCCAAAGCGCGGCTAAATGAAATATTTTACCTAATCCAAGTGGATGTGGAATAGCAAGGTAGAAAAGATTATTATTTATATAGAATCTCACCTCCCCAATTGGTTTTACACATGGACTTCAAAGGAATGTGAAGGGTCATAATACATGCTATCAGTGGAACTTACCAAGTTTTCTGAGGAAAGATACAACTTGATTATT
>NW_012151019.1:310321-312699 GCF_000956105.1 Propithecus coquereli
ATATATAGATGGTAATACCACTCAAATTTATCTATAGATTCAACACAATCCCTAATAGAATCCCAGATGGCTACTTTGTAGAAATTGACAAGCTTATCCTAAAATTCATATGGAAACTCATGGGACCCACACTAGCAAAAGAAATCTTGGAATAAAAAGAACAAAGTTGGAGGACTTATGCTTCCTGATTTCAAAAATTAGTACAAAGCAACAATATCAAGTCAACATGATACTAGCAAAAGAATAGACATGTGGATCAATGCAACAGAATTGAGAATCCAGAAATAAACTCTCACATTTATGGTCAACTTATTTTGAACAAAAGTGCCAAAATGATTCAATAGAAAAAGAATAAGTCTTTTCTATAAATGTTGCTAGGACACCTGAATATCCACCTGCAAGAGAAGGAATATGGACCTCTACCTCACATCCTACACAAAAAATGAACTCAAAATGGATCAAAGACCTAAATGCAAAAGCTAAAATTATAAACCTCCTAGAAGAAGACATAGGGATAAATTTTCATGACCTTGGATCAGGCAATGGTTTTCTACATATGACACCAAAAGCACAAGCAACAGAATTAAAAATAGATAAAATGCACTTCCATCAAAAAAATTTTATATATCAAAGGACACTATCAAGAAAGTGAAAAGATAACCCACAAAATGGGAGAGAATATTTGCAAATCATGTCTGATAAGGGACTTCTATCTAGACTATATAAAGAACTTTTACAACTCAATAATAAAAAGACAAATAACCCAATTAAAATGGGCAAAGAATCTGAATAGGTATTTCCCCAAAGATATTCAAGTGGCCAGTAAGTACATGAAAAGATACTCAACATCATTAGTCATTAGGAAAATGCAAATCAAAACCATAATGAGATAGCACTTTATATCTACTAATATCCATACTAGGATATGGCTATTACAAAAAAGACAGATGAAAAAGTGTTGGTGAAGATGTGGGGAAATTGGAACCCTAATAAACTGCTGGTGGGAGTGTAAAATAGCATTACCACTTTAGAGAACAGTCTGGTAGTTCCTCAAAAAGTCAAAGATGGAGTTACCACATGACTTTGCAATTCCATTCCTAGCTATGTATCTAAGAGAAATGAAAACATATTTTTGCACAAAAACCTTTACATAAATGTTCACAGCAACATTACTCAAAATAGCCAAAAAGTGGAACAACTCAAATGTTCAACTGATAAATGGATAAACAAAATGTGTTATCTACACAATGGGATATTACTCAGCTATAAAAAGGAATGCAGTACTGATATACGCCACAGCAGGGATGGACCTTGAACACATTATCCTAACTGAAAGAAGACAGTCACAAACACTACATATTATATTTCATTTACATAAAATATTCAGAATAGGTGAATCTATAGAGATAGAAGATCAGTGGTCTCCTAGGGCTGGGGAGTAGAGTGGACAATGGGGAGTGACTATTAATAGTTACGGGCTGTCTTTTCAGGGTGATTAAAATGTTCTGGAATTAGATAATAGTGATGGTTGCACAACTCTATGAATACACTAAAATCATTTAATTTTATACTTTAAATAGGTGAATTGTATGGTACATGAATTATAGCTTAATAAAGTTGTTCAAAACCATAAAGACACTTTCAAGGGGGAAAAAAACCCAGAGAATTCATTGCCAGCAGATCTGCACTGGTATGAAGTGCTAGAAGAAGTTCTTCAACTTGAAGGAAAATGACACCAGATGGCAACTTGTAGCTACAGCAAAGAATGAAGAACAGTATAAATAGTAAATGTGCAGGTAAATGAGACAAAAAGCATTTTTTCTTCTTTTAATTTCTTTAAAAATATATGACTGTATAAGGCAAAAAGTATAACACTGTATTATTGGGTTTAAAACATACATAGATGTAATATTAGTGAACTACCTATTTTTTAAGAAAATGTCCTATAAAGAAGAAGAGTATGTTACTAACATATCACAGAATAAAATAAAATATAATTACCAATGATAAATTAAAGTGGAAGATGCCATTATATGTACTATTCATGATTCCCAAGCTGGGAGCAAGTCCTCCTGATGTGAACACACTCAGCATTCCCTTTGAAGAAATCTCATTTTCAGTCTGGAAAAAACACTGGATTTTCTTTAGGAAAGAGAGAAAAAAATGTAACAACAATTTGATAGACAGACACATATTACATTAATTTAAAAGTCAGACTTTCAAATTAAGACACTACTCTGTGAAAAGTAGATGCTGCTTAAAGACTGCTACCTTTAGTAATTCCCATTTGTAGCTAGGAAAAAAAAGTCTAATTTTAAAAGTATACTTTCAGAAGTCAGTAACCTATTATGTTAGTGTCATAAAGGTTTCATCCTTAT
>NW_012151019.1:314464-316285 GCF_000956105.1 Propithecus coquereli
ATAGGAATTATAATTGTATACTTTAAATCCACTTTACTCTAGATAAAATTCAAATCTTCCACCATTGTTTTTCTTTTTAAAGAGGTGGTATCAGGACACTAAAAAGAAAGTCTTGGCTGAAGCACTGAGATACTACTACAGGCTAGATAAGGATGCAAAATTTTTAGAGTTAGACAAATACCAGTTCTTGACACTTCAACTCCTCACCCTTGATGAGGGTATAGAAGGGTGAGAAATTGGAGATTGCAGAGAGAATTTACGTTTTGAGAGAGAGCTACTGATATGAAGATGTTGGAAGGAGTATTGCTTTTCCTTGAGTCTGAGGAAAGAGGCTACCAAGGGCACACTCAAAATGTAACATATATCCCTGCAGTTTGGGGCATAAACTCAGAGTCCTGCTTAAAAAATCTAAAAGACAAGAGATGATTTGGTGAAGAGAAAGGGAGATGGTTTGACAAAAAAGAGATGGCTATGTTGGGAGTCCCGCACGACCAAAATTTGCTAGGGTAAAAGATGTATGAATGTTTCCTGTGGCCAGATGCAGGCCACTTGTGAGAAAGAACTAGTTTGGGGTCATCTAGGATCCTGTCCTCACAGGTGTCTCTGAGTGGCAACTGGATCTCAAAAGAAAGAATTGAAAGGCAAAGCTAGAGTTTTAGGAGCTGACAAAAGAATAAATGACCAGTGAAAATCAAGAACTTTGCCTTTTTTAGAAGAACTGTAGATAAGAGATTCCTGATAACATAATGAAGGGGAGGAGGCTGTGAAGAACTCACTCAAGTGACCAGAGATTGAGGCCAGCTTTACACCTCTCCTGGAATCAGAAAGTGCAGGTGTCAGATGGTCACATCAGAACCAGTTAGGTAGGAACTATGCTACTCCCCCAACTTCTCCCTCCCTGGCTACATACAGCCCTGGAGCAGTAAAGGTCAAACGTAAAGTTAGCAAGACAGTGAAAAGGAACCTAAACACTAGGTGGAGAAAAGGAAAAGCTGATCTTAACCTTTCTTCTTTAACTACAGGTTTCCCACCAACAGAAGCCCAAACAGACTGAAGGGAGGACACTTCAAATATAAAACAAGAATTAAGTTTTAACTGTTATATGAGCTTGGATGTTTTACAACAACTACAATGCAAAGCTGTTTTGAAATTTGAAATGCTTGGAGAACCTCTTGAATCACCTACTTATAACCAAATAAGTCTTGAAGCCAGCCCAAATATACATCTAGGGACAGAGGAAGAACAATGTCAAGGATTGGATTTAAATGGGAGACAAAAATAAAATTACTTGCTGGTTCCAAAATGGCAGCATGAGGCAAGTTGTCCTCTGTCCCCCTGACAAAAAAAAAACAAAAACAAACAAATACACAGCACCAAGATCTTCACCAGCAACAATCAGAGCTCAAGTGTGAGGATGAGCCAGTTCCTGGGGTCACAGAGAAGTGGAGAAACTCTGAGCAGACAGTAGAAGATCCAGACTTCCATACCTGTGAAGCACCCTCACCCATTCTGCCAGGCAGCAACCATCTGGAAAACCTCCCCTCAACTCTTGAGATGGTCAACCAGTTTCCCCACCTTCTCAGGCTGCCTGGCAGGAGACCTGTCCTTGCTTTAACCCATGGGTAGCATCATGACTGCCTGAAGGTAGAAATATCTCTGGGGACAGGCAGAGACAAACAGAGGAGATGAGACCACCAGACCCAGACTATAAACTCTACTCTATCTCAGCCAAAGGAGATGTTCCAAATAAGAGTGACTATAGGAGGTATTTTCCCTATGAACCCCTATATCCAGCCTTCCCACACTGCCAGGATTATCCCT
>NW_012151019.1:320910-322961 GCF_000956105.1 Propithecus coquereli
ATGGAGACTGAGTCTGAAACTTACCTTTATTAAATACTATTCCTGATGAAAATTCAAATACCTTCAAAAGTAAAATTATAACATATATAAGTGATGATTCCATCTGTTAAAAAAATAAGAATTACTTCCATTCAATTATTCTGAACATATTTTTGAGTTTATTTGCTATAAACATCTACGAAATAGTAAAGAAATCTCTTCAACTTAAAAATAGTTTGCATTATGCGACAAAAGCAGATAACATAACAGTTAAGTAAGCTCTAAATTTACTCCCTAATTGGTATTGAAGATAAATTTTTAAGTAAAACAATTGCAACCTGGGAACGAGATGTGGCTCAGGTTTTTCTTCAACATAGATAACTGTTGGAGAGGTCAGATCAATGATATAGCTACAAAAAACAGAACCCAAATTAATAAAGACTTCAAGGATGATACAGCTATAACTTAATCTAGTATTTTGAGTGCATTTCTTTTGGGGGAGAGAATCCACATGATCCTGACAATCCCTGCACATTCTTGCTGACTATGCCAAGGATGCAAGGACCTGGCCACTCCTTATCCAGGCCTTTTCTCAGAGTTGTTTGCGGACACCAGCCTTGAGGGATGAGGTAAGGCACCCTGGACAACAGCGGGCTTGTTTTCATGGTCAGTCTCCTAATCTCAGTGTTCCTCTCCTGTAATGTGCCCCACTACGTGTATAAGCATCTGTTATGGGCTGAATTTTGGACCCCCCGAATTCATATGCTGAAGTACTAATCCCCAGTACCTCACAATGTGATCATATTTGAAGATAGGGTCTTTAAAGAGGTGATGAAGTTAAAATGAGGTCATTAGGGTAGGTCCTCACCCAATCTGAGTGGTGTCCTAGTGAGAAGGAGAAATTTGGACATGGACACATCAGAGGGAAGACGAAGTGAAGACACAGGGAGAAGATGGCCATCTATAAGCCAAGGAGAAAGACATGGAACCGATTCTTCCCTCATTGCCCTCTGAAGGAACCAACTCTACCAATACTTTGATTTGAGACTTCTAGCTTCCAGAACTGTGAGAAAATAAATTTCTGTTGTTTAAGCCAGTATACAAGATCAGTAGCATTTATATATGTCAACAGCAAATAATCTGAAAAAGAAATTGAGAGAGCATTTACAAAAGCTACAAAAATATATAAACTACCTAGGACTCAATCTAACCAAAGAAGTGAAAGATCTATACAAGGAAAACTATACAACTCAGATGAAAGAAATAGAAGAGGACATAAAAAATGGAAAGATATTCCATGCTCATGGATTAGAATACTAATATTGTTAAAGTGACAATACTACCCAAAGCAATTTACAGATTCAATGCAATCTCTATCAAAACTCCAATGACATTCTTCACAGAAACAGAAAATAAATCCTAAAATTTATATGTAACCACAAAAGACCACAAATAGCCAAAGTAATCCTGAGCAAAAAGAACAAAGCTGGAAGCATCACACTACCTGAGTTCAAAATTTATTACAAAGCTATAGTAACCAAAACAGCATGGTACTGGCATAAAAACAGACACATGGATCAATGGAACAGAATAGAGAACCCAAATATAAATCCACACATTTACAACCAACTCACCTTTGACAAAGGTGCCAAGAATTTACAATGGGAAAAGGACAGTCTTTTCAATAAATTGTGCTAGGAAAATTGGATAACTATATGCAGAAGAATGAAACTGGATCCCTATCTTTCACCATACACAAAATCAAATCAAAATGGATTAAAGACTTGAATCTTAAGATCTGAAATTATGAAACTACTAGAAGAAAACATTAGGGAAATGCTACAGGACATTGGTCTGGGCAAAGATTTATAGTGTAGGACCTCAAAAGCACAGGCAACCAAAGCAAAAAATAGACAAGTGGGATCACATAATGCTAAAAAGCTTTTGTGTAGGAAGGGAAACAATCAACAAAGTAAAGAGACAACCCACAGATTTGTAGAAAATATTTGTAAACTATCCATCTGACAAGGGATTAATAACCAGAATATATAAGGAGCTCAAACTACTCAATA
>NW_012151019.1:323011-325020 GCF_000956105.1 Propithecus coquereli
GTCAAAGAGAGCTTCATAACTGAGTCTTGAAGGAAGAGTGGAACTTAAAAAAATACAGACGAGCTTATTGACAGGTAAGCAAAGATGCCACAAAATAAAAATTTAAAAACTAATAGACATTATGTATATATTATATTTGGCCTATCACCAAAACTGCTAAATTTGTCCATCATTCTTCTCCACATATACCCCACAATTAGAAGTCTCATCCTTCTAATTTTTCCTTCAATATTACAACTTTTCTCAATTTGATACTATCTTTTTTCAAAAATCATCTCATGGTTAGTGAAAAGGCACAGATGTTAGCTTACGATAAGCCCTAGCCATTGAAATGTTTGATCTTTAGCAAGTTATTTAACTTCTTTGAGAACATTTTTTATTTGATAGAATGAGGATAACAGTCACTTCACAGTCATTGTGAGAATTAAATGAAAAATACTTAAAATATCTAACAGTTACTTTACACAGAATACGCACTTGATACACATTACCTCTGAATCCACATCTTTACGCACTGCAGCAACTTCTTTATCCTCATCACACTCCCCTACTAACCCACACTCCCCTACTAACCCACACTCCCCTACTAACCCGCTCAGCACCGGAATTACCCCCGTTATCATTCCCATTTAATTATTATGGGTTGTACATAACTGTCAGATACAAGGCACCTATCTGGGCATTTTCTCTTCTCTGGCACCAAATAAACATTGAGAATTGCTCCAAAGAAGTAATCTACCTCATCCCCTAGCTGGTTCATTTATAGTTACTCCATGACCGTGGAATAGCAATCACATTGTAAATTTATACTCTGGCAGAGCCCTTTTTTTAATATTTCTTACTGTAATTACCTCTTAATGGGATGCCTGACTAATTGTGCTTTTATTTCTTACATTTTCCCCAAGTTATCTTTCAGGTAGACTGAGAAAGAAGACCCAAAATCAGGAGCTGAGTTTTCACAGCTGACTGGTTTGGCAGTCAACTTACCTCTGGTAACAGCCAATCAGCTGCTACCAAGAACAAAAGCATGCTTAGAAAATCTAACGGGCAGGCAGTTGGAATTTTCAGCTAACTGCCTCCTTCAGAGCACTAAAGGTCATTTTCTTTAAAAATCTGTGAGAGGCGGAGTCTCTCCAAACCTAACATCTTCAGTACAGCATCCATCTAGGAAGGTTCAGACACCTGCATGTAATTATCTACAAAATACTTCAATCATCATGTGACTACTGAGTACCTGAGGGAAAACACAAATGCTAAAATGTCATGCCAGCTACACACAATGAGGTTTAAAACAGGCAATCTATCAAAGAGAGCTTCATAACTGAGTCTTGAAGGGAGAGTGGGACTTAAAAAATAGAGAAGACATTATTGACAGGTAAACAAGATAAGTAAATGCACAAATCACAAAGATAGGAATGAGCTGTGGATGCATGGGAAGCTGTAAGACCGAATGATATGCCAATTTGTCCTCCCTACTCATTGTTGTGTGGTTGTACATGCCCACTCAGGCTGCCTTTGACTGAGTACCTACTGAGCTGAGACGGAACCTTTCGGACTCACCCACTGCCCTGACTAGTCAAGAATGGTCACAGAGGCTGACAAATAATTTTTGATAATGATGATACTAAAACCTGTTTTACACTCACATTTTCTTTCAGAGGCCCCTTCACATGGTCACATAAAACATGCTTTACACTCATGTCATGAAAGATATCTGGTATCTGGTTTTATCTATTCCTGGGAGAACCTGGGTCAGAAATGCCTTTCTCTCACCTTTTCCAGTGACCTTGACCTAAAGAAGAAAGTTTGTCCTCACCTTGAAATAATGTGCTAAACACAACAAAATCTCTCTCCTGATACTCATTTCCCAGAAACCTGGGGCTCTGTTTTTTCGTTGCCTGCTTTCCACTAGGGAAGGCAATAAAGCAAGTGTATGGAAGCAAGTGTAGTTTTAAATCACTGTGGCAACATTGTCATGTTGCTTGCCCACACTGCATCAAAATTAAAAC
>NW_012151019.1:326717-344141 GCF_000956105.1 Propithecus coquereli
TTTCCCACAGTCTGGATTTTGCTGATTGCACCATTGTGGTATCTTTTGTATCACTTTTTTTTCCTGTAAATCGTTAAGTAGATTTAGAGACTTGATCAAATTCAGGTTTAATTTTTTTGTCAAGAACACTTCATAGGCGGTGTTGGGTACTTCCCATCAAGAGGAACATAATATCTGGTTTGCTCTCTTTTCATGATGTAGCAGCCATTACTTATTGTCTAGATCTGTTAAATCCATTAGAGGTTGCAACATGGTGATATACTCATGACTTATTAGCTGGAATACTTTTATAAAGATAACTTTTCCTTTATCATCTGTTTGGTTATCTGGAGGTACAATTCCTAAGGGTGAAAAAAAAGCTTCATTCTTTTCCTTCACTTACCAGTTTTGAAAATGATGAATCAATTCCCTAGTATCCTCATAGAGGCAACCAATAAGGTATGTTTTTTGGTATTATTATGAACTCACAGGTCTCAATCTAAATATATTTAATGTGCTTCTATCATTACAGTTATTATCCTTATTGATGTTCAAAGTATCCAATTTTTGACAGGTGTGGTCTTTTCAAACTTGGCTCTACTATTAATGACAAGGTTTTTGTTGTTGTTGTTCTTGTTGTTACTGCTTTTGTTTTAATCTCCTTGAATAGTTTGATTGCTCCAAGTCATTTTTTAAACTTTTTCTGGTGTCAATCTTTCAACTTTGAGACTTTTTCAAGATTTCTCGTGATACTTGGTTGTCTACTCAGATTTAAAAGCAGGTAATAAGAAGCTTATTTGAGGCTCTGGATCTGAGAGAGGCCTATCAACTGTGGGTTTCACTGTAGTGCATTCTGGACAAGTTGTTTTATTGGGGAACAATCACAGTTTTTCAGTCTTTTCTCTTTAGCTTCTCAAACTCCCTATGTCTTCCATATCCTTCCTAAAGAGTAGAGGTTTGGCTGCCAGCATTCTGTGATGTTAAAGTATTCATCCCATTCCTCTGCTTTCAGTATGGCACCCCCTTTCTCAAATGTGCTTGACATCCACCAGTTGAGAGACCCCCTGTTTTAACCTTTCCCAAGATGAAAACTTCCAAATCCTGCCTGAGAGGGGGAAGGGCAGCTGTTAGGCTGTAGAGTACTGGGAAGAGGAGTTAAATATTTCTTATATGGCTAGTCAAACAATCCTACTTGCAGTCCCACTTTCATCTCCCCTTCAAGAGGTACTTCGTGCTGCCAAGTCCTAAGCCCTTTGGGAGCCCTACAGTAAAATCACATTGCTTCTAATCTTTCCCCAATGCCAGTTTAGGTTTTGGCTTTCCTAGGTATGCTAAATTATTAATAGTTATCACTTGTCCATCTGCTTTCCAGCTTTCTAAATTGTGTTCCTACTGTCAATTCTCCAATTTTTTCTGTCCTTATTAGTTTATGTCACTTAAAAACTCCCTTTATTGTTTAGTTCAGAAGGAGCAAGAATAAATACGTGTTTTCAAAACCAATAAACAGAAATCCTAAATGTGTCATGAATTTAACCAATTGATGGAGGGTGGTACAGTTTGAATGTATCCCCTCCAAATTTCAGGCATTGAAACTTAAGGGACAACGTGATAGTATTAAGATGTGGTGCCTTTAAGAGGTGATTAGGCCATGAGAGCTTCTCCCCCAGACTGGGATTAAAGCCCTTATTAAGAAGGCTTCATGCAGTGTTCTCCTCCCTTGCCGTTCTTCCACCTGTGAGGATATAGTTCCTCCCCTCTGGAGGATGCAGCAGCAAGGTGACATTTTGGAAGCAGAGAGCAGCCCTCACCAGACAACCTTAATCAAGACTTGATCTTGAACTTCCCAGTCTCCAGAACTGTGAAAAATAAATTTCTGGTTTTTTGTAAATTACTGAGTCTCATGTATTTTGTTAAAGCAGCACAAATAGACTAAGAAGGTAATAAAGAAATCCATTTGATTTTGATGCTAGGAACATTTTCTTTTTGATGGCCTAGAGGTCACGACATTGGATCCACAGAAGAAAATATAAATCTGAAACACTATTTGGCCTGGAAATGAACAGTAGGTACACAGTCAGTGTGACAAACATAAGGTGACCTGCAATGATTCAAGTCCTTGTATAATCCTCCCCTCTGAGTGTGACTTGCTTCCAACCAGTAAGATAAGTAAAGATGATGAGATGTCACTCTTTTGATTAGGTTATATTATATGACAAAGGTGATAGAATGTTGCTACTGTGATTATGTTTCATTATATAAGAAAACATAACAGACTGGAAAGATTCTCCTGTTGGCTTTGAAGAAGCAAAAAGCCATGCTGTGAACTGCCTATGAAGAGAGCCATATGGCAGGGAACTTCAGGCAGCTTCTAGGAGCTGACAGTAGACTCCAGGTAGTAAGAATCTAGGGCCCTTAATTACACAGCCACAAAGAAATAAATTCTGCTAACAATCTGAGCTTAGAAGCAAATTCTTCCCTACTTGAGCCTTCAGATGAAAAAGCAGCCTAGCCAACACCTTGACTGCAGCCTCGTGAGGCGCTGAACAGAGAACCAGCTAACTTGTGTCTGGACTCCGGCCCTGTGGAAACTGTGGGTCATAATAAATCTGCATTGTTTTAAGTGACAAGTGTATATTAATTCGTCATGCAGTAATGGAGAACTAGTATGGATCACAACAATGATTTTATTGAATTGCAAGTTGAGACTGCTATCTGGCCACTTTGGTCTCTCATATGTCTCTGAATCAGGAGCAAAGAAGGGAGTTACTACACTGGCTGGGGTAATTGATCTTGACTACCAGGGGGCAACTGGGTTGGTACTACACAACGCGAATTGGCAGGAGTATGTATGGAATACAGGAGAATCCCCTAGGGCACCTTTTAGTCCTGTGATTAAAGTTAATGAAAAATTTTAACAATATAATTTAGGGAGGACTGCTAATAGCCTAGACCTTTCAAGCACGAAGGCATGAGTCATGCCACTATATAAAAAAACTACAAGCAGCTAAGGTGCATGCCGAGGACGAAGAAAATATGGAATAGGTTGTAGAAGGAGGTAGTTATAAATACCAGCAATGATGATATGATCAGTTGTAGAAATGAAGACCTTAATAATTATAAGTATTTCCTCCTTATTTTAATATGATTATGTTTATACATATATTAACCAACTATTTTTGTGGTTTTCCCTCTCTTATCCCCTTATCATCTAACATGTGATAATAATTAATTTTATATCTCAGTCTTATTAACTAAAGAAAAAAATCAATTTTTTAAAGAATTAAAGTTAGTTTTATTTAGAAATCTTACTGAGGACCATAGCCTGATGACTGTAGTCCAGGAGAATTCTTTTAGAGAGATTCTGTAAGACTCCTCTGAAACAGTGCTTTAGTTCAGTTTATATATGGGTTGTGGAGGCTTACTACATGTAAAATCACATCAAACTTGTTTAGAAGTTCTATTAGAGCATAATTACATCAAGGTTTGGGTGTAAGAGTGTATCTGGTTATAGATTATGAGGCATAATCACTAATCCCGTCAGATGTTATCTTATGTGTAGGAAAAGGCAAGGACCAGGGTCATTTGTCATTTAAGGAACATAGTGACTCAGACAAGAGACATGGTGTGGGAGGGGCTTGTGTTCCATCCTGTTTTGTCTTCAAAGCAGCCTTCTGGAGAGCTGCACATTGTCAGTCAGGGGCTTTGTGAAATTATGCCGGCAAAAGAGAAATAAGTTAACATGGCTTCTTATGTTTGTTACTTTGTCTCACGGCATTTATGTTACAAGATATGAAAGAAGACTCAACATCACCCAAGGATTTTGTAGCCACTTTTGAGCAAAGGGTTCGCTTATTTCAGTTGTGCACAGATAGTTGTATCATGTTAGGCAGAATGATGACTTTATTATTGTCTTTATTTGGACATTAAGTATGATATAAGCAAATGTGTATGGGTACCAAATTGACAAGAGGTAGACTATGAGGGCTTCAGGAGAAGAGTTGTGTACTTAGGGGTGGCAATGAAGGGGGTGATTGTGGAGGGCAGAGGGAACAGTACATGAATTCCTAATGATTCTTTCCCATTGTAGGATTTAATATTTCAAGGTAGTTAGGATAAGGCTCTGTGTAACACGAGTACGTAGGAGAAGCATAAAAATAATCTTGTTGGAAATAGGGAAAGCTTCTTAGAATGCTTAAATTTTGTGTTTTCATTTCTACAATAATCTTTAAAAACAGATATAATCATTTTCTGTATTGTTTGGATAACTAGATAACCAAAGACTACCATACAATTCTATTGCCCAAGTATGTGTTCATGATCTTTGTGTTTGTTTTAACTTTCTCTATAGTTTCAAGCCTGAATATAAAGAACAATTCACAGTATTCCTCCCCTAACTCTCAATTTTAACTTTTGTTACATTAACCAAAAGCAAAGGAGATAGCCCATCGTCTGAATACCCTTCTCTGGTTTCTCCTCATCTCTCTAACCTCTTTTTATTGGAGAACCTCAGGGATCAGTCCTTGCTACTCCTCTCTATTCAGACTCATTCCTTAAGCAAGTCCATGTAGGCTCTGGTTTTGAATACTATGCACATACCAAGGACTCCAACATTTACATTTCCAGCCCAGACCTGGTCTCTGAACTTCTAACTGACATATATCCAGTTGCCCTCTTGAATCTATTTGGATGTCTCACATTTCAAGTTTAATATGATCAAAATGGAAGTCTTCATCCTGTCCCTCTACCACAACAAAACTTCTTCTCAGCATTTCCCTCATCTTATACCTATCCAATAGCATAAGTCAAATTCTTGGGAGTCATTCTTACTTCTTTTCTTTCTCTCACCCCTCCATCTTGCTGGCTAATTTGTATGGTTGACTGTGCTTCCAAAATTTATCTCACTCTCTTACTTCTTTCCACTTATAATGTTGCCACCCTACCCAAAGCTATCACCATCTATCAAATAGACTACTACAACAGTTTTTTATTTCTCTCCTCCCATTCTAAAAATTCTAAATACAGGAATGACAATTATTAAATATCTTTTGAAAACCTAAATCAGAACCAGAAACTTGAAGGGTTCTTCAGTGGCTTCCGATTGCACTTAGGATAAAGTAAGAATTCCTCACCATGGCTCGTGAGGCCATTTATTATAGTCTGGCTCCTACTGTAGTTTGAACTTCTCCAACTTCATCTCATGTCACTTTCATTCTTCCCTCCCTCCATCTCCACGCTCCAGCCACCCAAACTACTCTTCTTTCAGTTCCTTAAACACATCAAGTTCTCGTCCACCTTAAGGATTTTCCATATTCTTCCTCTGCCTAGAAGGCTCTTCTTTACAGGATTTACTTTCTCAGTGCTCAGATCTCAGCACAAATGTTACTTTCTCAGACAAGCTCTTTTGATCACTCGAATAGTCCAAAGTACACAGCACCTCCTATAAATCTGCTTTTTTCTTTGCAGCATTTATTATGTAGGTTTAAAGACAAATTTCACGTTATACAGCATAGGTTAAATACATGCTTTATTGGCTAAAGAGAAAACTGACAAGTAAGGCCAAGGCTAGTGAGAGACAAAAGATATGGGTATCCCATCCTCCTCCTACAGGAACCACCACACTACTAAGATTTGCTTTTAGGAAAGAGACAATGGCCCCTCTATTATTCTTCCTGTTTATACAGCTTTAACATTGGAGGAATACACTTGATGCCAGACAATCTGATTTTGGCAGCCAAGCAGGCTATTTGCTGGTACTGTTTAAGAATGCCAGCTTCCCTGCAAAGTTGTAATCACTTCTACTAGGAAGACAAAGCCACCAATTCCATAAGAATTGGGCACAGCTCCTCCTATGAGAGAAAAGAGGACCTCCCAGTTCTCATTGTCCAGGAAACCCAGAGTGAGAACTCATGGCCATTTTCAGACAATAATGCTCTTTGAACTACAACTAATTTCTTATCTTTCTCCCTTATTAGACTGGAAGCTCCATTAGCAATATCTTTTTTGTCCTCTATTGCATTCCTATTACCTAGCAAAGGGCTGAGCACATATTAGGCACTCAATAAACACTTTTTGAATGAATGACTGGTGGATGGAAAGGGGTTCAACAAAAACAGATCCAAGATTAGAAAAACACACCCCAAACATAGTGATTTTTCTGTCATTAGAGTGAAACAAAAATCAAGAACTCTAGTCTTGCAGGAATGGTTCCAAGTTTTTAAATTCTTTCTCAAATCATATTTCTGATCAAACCAATTCCACAGAGATGAAGATTAGCCCCAATGGAGAGGTATTTTGGGCATATAGTGGCAACAGTAGGATGATTCAGATACTGTTCTAGTGGTACTGACTATAAAACGGAACACATTTGGTTGAATCAGTCCAGTAAAAGCCCTTAAAAGAAAACTGTGCCTTCATATTAGATAGCCTTGTACTGCTCACATGGTTGAAAAGGAGAAATTTAATAAGTTAATATCCAGGTAGCAGATGATGTCAGTGTTCCACCCATATCCACTGGGATTCATTAACCTTGTCATGCACACAAGCTCCTGGTGTGCTTTCACCCTCACAGCCAGAACCTATGTCTCTGTCGGAGGGCTGTTCTTAAGCTGCCAAAGACCACTTTGCCTGAATAGTCTAAAGTTCCCGAGAATTTACATCTCCCCAGGGGCAACTCTTAAACCAATGGTCCTCAGTGAGGAGGAGATTTTGACTGCCAAGATTCAAAGTGTCTAGAGACATTTTTGGTTGTCATAGCTGGGCAGGGAAAGGGGGGTTGGAATGCTACAGGCATAACAGGTAGAAGCCAGAGATGCTGCTAGACACCCTAAAATGTACAGGACTTCCACAACAAAGAACAAAGAAATACTCCTAAAACGTCAACACTATTGTGGTTAAGAAACTCTGCCTTAAACAATGACTGATGGGCAGGGAAGTATAAATACTCCATTTTTTCCCCCTCATACTTGATATCGCGTACTGAGATGCGATATACACTATCTCCAGAGCTGTCCTGTGGGACCGAGCTGAAATTACATGCTTGGAAGTTTGCCCAACACTATAGCCTTGTTTGGTCTTCTTCTCCTCCACTTCCCCACTGCCCTACCAATCTTTCCTGAGAACACTTCCCAATAAACCACTTTTATATAAATCCTCATCTCAGGCTTGCTTCTGGGGAAAATAACCCAAAACAGTATGTATAAATGGATACTTAAGGAGAACTACAAACTTTATGTACATAGTATGGAGTAGGTTACTAAATAATTGGCTATATTAAAACAGAACTCACATAGTTAGACAAGCTCCTGAGTAGCGGCTCAGAGTATCTTAAACCCAAACCAAGAAAGCATGGTGTGGTAGGAAAAAAACTAACTGGAAAGGCAGAAAACCGAGTTCCAGTTTAACCTCTGTGACTAAGGAGCCATGAGATCTTGAGTAAATCACAGCCATATGGAAAAATGAGAAAATAAAAAGGAGATAATTGCTAAGTCTTTTCTCTAACATCCTATGAAGTCTTACAGCAGTGGTTCTCCAACAAGGGCAATTCTACCCACTAGGGGATATTTGGCAATATTTGGAGACATCACTAACTGGGGCAGGATGCTCCTGACATCTAGTGAGCAATGGCCAGGGATGCTGCTAAACATCCCACAAAGCACAGGCAAGTCCCCTGCTCCCTGCCAACAAAGAATTATCCAGCCCAAATGTCAGTAGTGTCAGGGTTGAGAAACCCTGTCTTACAGAGATAAATAGATTAGATATTAACTTAAGAACTTCCTGATGGTTAAGATTATTAAAAAGAGGCATATGTTATTGAAGGAAACTAAAACAGTCTCTAAATATATCCTTAAAAACAACATAGACTACAGATGCTTTCCTGTATGAGATTTGGAAGGGTTTATTCTAAACATATCATGAAATGGTACATGGAAGAATAAACACATGTCCAAGTTGATAAAGACAGAGGAGAAAGCAGGGGCTTGAATCTTAGCAGGCTTGACATAATTCCTCAGAATTGATTCTCATCCATGTTTTCCGATTTAAATATGCTATGAGTATATATCCAGATCCATCCCTCTCCACTGTAATCACTGAAGAAATCTCCCTTACATGTTCATTAACCTTTATATACAACTTTGGGGACCAATTTTTCTCCTCTAACATTTTCCTAGAGGGAAAAAGATAATGTTTCCTCAAATCATATACAGGTAAGGGTAAGAGAAAACTATTTTATAGCTAGCTTATCTGAGTTGATAAAAACATTTAAATGTACAACGTACTTGCTTATGAATCCAGGTTTATTCATGTGACAGGTGGTATCAATAAAAGGATGCCATATTTAACTCTGACTTTACATTCCTGTTGGTTAAAACCTCTCACACCCTTTTTAAACAAAGAGCTAGCAGTAAAATCCAACATACTGCCTAACTAGCCAAAGTTACATATTGCTCAGAAAACTCTACACTCCCAACAGGAAATTCCAGGAATGAAAAGCTTTCTGTTTCATTACCAGAAAGGTCCTTTGTTCCAGTAACCACAATAGGTAGACTAAAATGAAAAGATTTATTCTTAGATTGTTGATTTCTCTGAAAGTGATTTAAGAACAAACTTAAAATTTTTGAAGTCTGACACAATGAATCCTCTTTCATCTTTGATAATATTTTAAAATGGACATCGGAAAATCTTCTAAGGTGCTTAAAACTTTGAAAGACTAGCTGCTGTCACTTGAAAGGCAGGGTGGATAGCCGAGACAAAGCCTAAAGTTTTCATCTGGGCAACTTGCCTGAGATGGATGGACTGAGCAGAGGCCTGTATCCTGTACTTTGCCAAGTCTTGCTCATTGGGAATCAGGCAAGAAGAGGCACCTTCGCCTCTCTCTGCTCTGTTAGACTCCCTCATTAGGAGAAGGACCTAGAAACCACCTACTACAACTTCCACCACAAAGTACTTTGACCACCAGCTGTCAACTGCCAAACCAATACATGATCCAAGGTCTCAAAGCTGAGTATTTGCTCTTGATAATACAACTGCTAGTGTGATGATCAGTAGCAAGGCATATATTTTAAGCTGATTCATACCACGTACATTTACTAAATGCAAAATTTAAAGAACTAAATAGCAATGATATTTTTACCTATATTATCACGCTTTTCAT
This sequence comes from Propithecus coquereli, assembly GCF_000956105.1. Lineage (NCBI taxonomy): Eukaryota > Metazoa > Chordata > Mammalia > Primates > Indriidae > Propithecus > Propithecus coquereli. The sequence continues at coordinate 335,848 of NW_012151019.1, forward strand.
CTCATGGGACACTGGTATATCATTGAAGGAAATAGAATTAACACTTACTGAGACTCTACTTCCAAATTTTCCAATATGTTTAAGTAAAACATATCTATTCTTGAAGTGGGGGACAGTGGCCAAATGAAGGTACCAATTTAAATGAAGGCTATTTTACTGCCACTTATGGTATTTAAAAAATAATAAGCCTAAAAACAAGATTTACATTTTTCCCCACAATTTGACATGTCAATTTTTATTTCATTTAAGACAACAAAAGCTTGCATGCTCTTATAGTAAGATATGTTTCCTTTCTAGTGATATCAAAATAACCTTACTTCATTACTCAAAAAGAAGAGATAGGCAATGAATGCAACTCAAGTGGATTTCCAGTTAGTTAAAAAATTGTTAAACAAATCATATCCAAAATATACTTAATAAGGAACAGCTTCTAACAGCAAGCAGTAGAGCAACACTTTTACATTGGCTTCTTTAACAATTTTATCAATAACTATGGCAAAGAACAAAATAATTATTAAATTTTGAACTATATAAAATATACCTATTATCTGGATAGCATCTGATATTTCTATTATTTCCTCTTTTCCAAATGAAATGGGTAGTGACATATTATAAAGTTGTCATACATTCTAAAATGATTTTAACCAAAATATTGCATTTAACACATTACCTCTAGATATATCAGGTACTTGATGTCTGTAGAGTCAAAGATCACTGAACTAAACTAGACATCAGGAAACATGAATCCTTCACTCAGCTCTGTCATTAATTACCTGATAAACCTATGAAAGTCATTTATTCTGGATCTAGTTTTTTTTTTATTTCAGCATATTATGGGGGAACAGATGTTTAGGTTACGTATGTTGCCCTTGCCTCCCCACCCCCCAAGTCCGAGCTTCAAGCATGTCCATCCCTTGGATGGTGCGCATCGCACTCTTTGTGTATGCATATACCCGTCCCCTCCTCCTCCCTCCCCCGCCCCCTGCCTGACATCCAATAGATGTTATTCTTATATGTGCACTTATGTGTTGATCAGTTAATACCAATTTGATGATGAATATATGTGTGGACCTAGTTTTTTGTTATAAAATGTCCATTTTGGCTTTAAGGTTCCATGGTTCTAAAATCACTAATATGGGCTAAATAACTAATAATATTTTATAATAGGAATTAGAATGTAAAAATCTACGCTTTATGTTAAATGCCATCAACTACTGAAAAATGGGACTGGAAGAGGAGAAAGAAAATTGGCCTAACTATAGTTCATGTAGAGAAAAAGACTTAGTAGTTAAATTGTAAGTTCAAAGAATAATAAGGCTAGGAGTAGAATGGATGAAAAATTGGGTCATATTATTAGAAATATAGCAGCCAGTCTACAGAAGAGAATAATTTTATTGTAAGTGCTATAAACTGGTCACATCACATCTAGAATATTCAGTATAACTGCAAACCAGAACATCATGATTACCTAATTTTATAAAATAGTTATTTCTAATGTTTCTTTAAAAGCAAAAGTGGCATCCAGAGCCCTTAACCCAAACTTAGGTAAGATAAGGAAAGATGTGTGGTTAATTTTATGTGTCAACTTGGAAACATCTTTTAGATGAGATTAACATTAAATTGATGAACTTTGGGTAAAGAAGATTGCCCGCCATAATGTGGGTACACTTCATCCAATCAGTTGAAGGCCTGAACAGAATGAAAAGACTACCCTTCCTGAGCAAGAGGAAATTCTCCAGCAGACTTCCTTCAGACTGGAACTGTACCATCAGCTCTCCTGGGTCTTGGGCCTGTCAGCCCACACTGCAGATTTTTGCAATTTCCAATCACCATAATCACATGTGCCAATTCCTTATAATAAATCTCTCTCTTTCAACCCACAACAAATGTCAAAGAACTACCCCCAAAATGTCAGTAGTATCGAGGTTAAGAAATCCTACCTTAAACAATGACTGATGGGCAAGGAAGTATAACTAGTCCAGTTTTTTCTCTTGTACCTGATCTGGATAGTTCTGAGATAAGATATATATTATCTCCAGAGCTCTCTTAACATTGTACCCTTATTTGGTTTCCTTCTCCTTTCCATTCACTTCCCCATTCCCCTACCAATTTTTCCTGAGAAGACTTCCTAATAAACCACTTTTATATAAATCTTCAACTCAGGGTTGCTTCTGGGGAAAATAACTGAAAACACCATGTACAAGCGGATACTTAAGGAGAACTGCAGACTTTATGTACATAGCATGGACTAGGTTACTGAATGATTGCCTATGCTATAACAGAACTCATGTAGCCGGACAAGCCCGTAAGTAGGGGCTCAGGGTATCTTAAACTCAAAGCAAGAAAGCACGGTGTGGTAGGAAAAAAACTAACTGGAAAGTTAGGAAACTCAAGTTCTAATCTCACCTCCGTGATTAAGAAGCCACGAGACCTTAAGTAAATCATGGCCATATGGAAAATGAGAAAATAAAAATCAGATAATCACTAAAGTCTTTTTTTCTAACATCTTATAATGTGTTAGAGCAGTGTTTCTCAAACAAGGGCAGTTCTGTCCCCTAGAGAACATTTGGCAATGTTTGGAGACATTTTTGGCAATCATAACTTGTTCCAAGTGCTATGACCTGGTCAGATCACCATGAGAGAGAGAGAACGAATAGGAGATATATATTTTTCCCACCACTTTATCATAGACATGCATGTGAGGCAGTATATAAATACATGTTGAAAAAATATATATATACACATATGTATATACACACACACATATACACATATATATATACATATACATATATATGTGTATATGTGTGTGTGTGTGTGTGTGTGTGTGTGTGTGTGTGTGTGTATCTTCTATTGGTTCTGTTTGTCTAGAGAACACCTAACACAGAGGTTTCCTGGAGGAAGTGATTGCAAGCTGAGACTCTTATAGTATGTGGAAATCAGGTAGGTGAAGTGGAGGAAGAAGGGAAGAAAGAGGAAAGCATTGACAAAAGTGTTTTAGGCAATGGAAACAACAGCAGCATAGCCCTGAAAGGCAAGAATGCATATGAGGCACCCACATATAAATTCCAAGATCCAAAGCTAATGATACCAGAAACTGAGATTTTATCAGAGTCTGTCTCTTCTTCTGTATCCTAAGAAAAGGAGAAGAAATAAGAATTCCCAAAGAACATGAATTTGCATGTCATCAAATTACTTCTCTTTTTCTCAGGATAGACTATTTCAAAAGATTTCTGGCAGGTAATTAATCTCTCTTGGTTAACGTTAACTGTTGTTACTTAACTTGAGTAAGATTCAATTTGGAAGATTCCCAACCACTAATAGTTATTCAGTTACACAAAAATCAGCTGAGAGTTTTTTCCCACCACTTTCTCATAGACATGTATGTGAGGCAATACATAAATACATGCTGAATAAATGAAAAACTAAAAATTTTCAATGACTGGCACAGCTTGATAATGATAGTAAGGTTGATAATGGATATCAACTGAATCACAGAATTAATTATAAAACAAAAAAATACAAAAATACAGTCTTCTCTGGACTCCATATATAACAGATATCCAATATACATTGGTTGATTTGAAAGCTATATCTAGGTTGGATTCATTTTTAAGTCACTTCCCATTTCTCATGTGCTTATTATTTTTTTGGGTATAGACATTAAATTAACATCTTCAAATGGACATGATTTTACTTATGACCAATTGACTTGGTGATAAGAAATGATATTTTACTCTTATTTTTTTCTTGGAAACTTGAACTTTATTTGTCTATACTGGTTTCCTCCTTATTACTTCCACCTCTATGACAAAATTATTTGGGATGTTAACATATATAGCCTTTTCGATAAATGTAAACATCCAGTTGTTTTTTATAAGAACACAATGGTTACCTCTCCTACCCCACAAGAAAACCCATTATTAATGGTTTCTGTCATTGTGACCATATCCTAGAGGCAGAAAGTAAAAGGGTTAATCTCAGATCAAGTAAATTCCTCAGTAGCTTTAGCTTTAAGACCTTTTAACTTTCTCTAGCAAACACTGCTGTAATATGCTGAATTGATGACAATTATTCTGCCACTTTGGTTAAAAATGAAGATGAGTTACTTTTGGAACTTTTTAGCACCATCAGCCCCACAAAAGGGGAAAAGACCGTGCTGACTGAAAGAATCTTTAAATTTTAGGTAACATTATGAACATTATGAATCTCATAATGAAGAAACTCTATTTCTGAAACTTGCAAGAAATATTGTAGCAGTACAGAGAATATCAGTAAATCTTTAAAACATAAAACTGATATAAAACTATATTTCTTTCAAAACAGCTTGGAATATACCACACTTGGAATGAAAAATCTGTTTCTTATCATTTTCTTCCTAAGCTGGAAAAATGATCAAACATTGTGACTTTCAGATAAATACATTAAGATGTCAGATTGTATCAAAAATATACTTACAACTTTCAAGTGACCCTGCAATAAAAATGGAAAACTTACTAGAGTGTGTGAGGAACACACAAAGACAGAAACAGGTATTTTATAACAACAATTTCCCTGTGTCTCTAGAAAACGGATCACTTTTTGGAAACTCTCAACTCTAAATTCCAAACTGACATATTCTTGGGATGCAGGTTCACATGACTATGATGATGACCTGAGATATTCTTTAACAAGCTAGAGAGGGATTCTATATTAATAATTTTCTCTTACCTTCCTTGTGGTATGAAGCTTACCAACCAACCACAATATAAAACCATGTCTAGCTAGCTTATCCTTTGAATGACAATGTTGTATTTTCCATCCCAGCTAATGCAGTAATAAAGGAAACCACTCCCCCTGAAAAAAAAGTTCCTTAAAAGTGAAAAAAAGTATTAAGGAAGGAATAATAAACTGTGTCAAATGCTTCAAATGCTATTGCTAGATCAAAAATTACAAACCTAGAGACTTTAGACATACATTTATTTATTATCAGAGAGTAGAGAGACTTCTTAAAACTGTACTTAGGATGACCTGGGTATAATGTCTGAGAGAATCATAAAATAGGATTATAATTTAGTAAGCTGAAATCTCATCAGTTAAAGGATAACTTGCCTGGCCAAAGATTCTGTAAACAGGTGGGGATGGTTAAAATGAAATATAGCAAAAGGGAAAATCAAAGAAACAGAATAAACAGTGTGAGTCTCGTACTTTCCAGGAGAAAGACAGTAAATTTGGGCATCTGACAGTAAGGATCTTCAGCAGACTCCTGCTTGGGGCAGGATGTTACACTGGCCACACGATAGCCTGGATAATACCTCTGTCTACAGTCCACTTTCCTCTGTTTTGATTTCATGCTCCCCAAACAATTACCTGGCTTCTAAAATTCAATTTCATGCATGCCCTGACACAAAACAGAGGTGTTGTGAAAGCAGACATAAATATTTCGGTCGTTGGAATGGACTATCTTCCCTTTATAAATTAGTAAACTGGTATTGTAGCTTGCACATCAGGTTTGGAAAGTTTTATTAGTTGAACCAATTCCCACAATTTATTGGCATCCTGATGAAATTAAAATTTGAGTCTTGCAAAACTGTAGGCCCAGACCCTGTACTCGGTGACTTCACTCAGATGGAGCCATCCTGAGTAGTCTTGGTCTCCCCAAGTTATTTCCACTTCCCTTCTCAAACAACAACCAACTTTATCATTTATCTACTGTCTTATGGCAAGCAACAACAATCACACAGGGTCCTGAAAAGAATCATTATTTCTGCTTTACCAAGGACTAGTTTGATTGAACCAATATTTTCCAACTGTGGTCCAAAGATTAAAAGATTAACATCTTCCAATATCCTGATTTTAAGAATAAAATAAATAAACCTAATTCATTTTCCTCACTCCTGGCACACGGAAAATATCTAAGCAATAATATTAATAAGGAAAAAGTGATCAAGAAATTCAAAAAAATAAATTACATTTTAATGTGTGCACTGCCTAAAGATAAAACTACATAGCCTAGGTATGTGTACGAATTTCACTGTAGTCTACCTACCTACCTGATAATTCTATAAGGGATATAACAGAATCATCTAGGGGACTTTTTTCAAGATTCACAACCTGGGTGCAAATTATTGCTACTGTGACTATTAGTGATGGAAGTGTCTTATACCCCTCAGAAGAAAAAAGGTCAAGAACTATTTTGTTTCATATACCCAGGCAAAACCATAGCTTTAAAAAAAATTCTTTAAACCTTCTCAGATTTCAAGAAGGAAGCAGAAATAGAAACTCCTAGGACATTTATTATTTATATCTACAGAGCAGAGGTAGAATGCTAGACACAATGAGCAGATCTTGCCCGCAAAAACAAAAAAAAACCAAAAAAAACCAATGGCATCATTCCAAACATTTTACTGTTCTGTTGTTTCTAAAACTTAGTTTCTTCTGGATTAGAAACAGGAAAAATTTTCCCCTTTGTTGTTTCTCAAGCTTAGTTTTTTCTGGACTAGGAAAAGAAACAAATTTGACTGTGATCAAATCTGTCATAATGTTTCCATCACACTTTCAACCCTGTTAATCATTTATTCCCCGCACTTTCAAGAAAACAGATGTCATTTTTCTAATTCTACAAGATAAAGGGCACATGTGCTGTGTATGTACTCACACACGTAAGCACACACATACACACACACACTATCATAAGCCAAATTCTACCATCTATTGTAATTTTCTTGACCTTTGATGCCATCATTTCCCTGTAAAAGTCTAGTATTTTTAGGCATCTTGAAGAGTAGATGCTTCAACTCTCATTGGTTTACTTTTCAGCCTTCCTTTTACCTTGCCCACACCCTTCAAAAAATCAAAATGCTTTTAAAGAAAAAAAGAAATAACATGTTTTCAGAAAAGACTTCAGGATACTTGAGAAGAAACTGTATTTAGTTACTGAACAATCTAGTTTTTTAACACTATAAGAAAATACTTCTGATCCCTTTACCTTTCCTTCCTTTCACTTCCGCCTTAAAAGACAGAAAAAGATTAACATATGTGACTACAGTGGGGAGTATAAATATGAACACACATGCACAGGGAAGGAAGTCAATGCAGAAAATTGAACATTTTTGCTCTTTGGCCTTCCCAAATACTCTAAAAATAATCTCCCAATACACAGATGTCCATTGTCTTTTTTTGTCCAAAGTCAATAAAAACAAAATAACATTTAAAAAATCAACCTCATCTCTACCATCTTTTAAAGCCAGAAAAACCCAAACACGCCCTAGATTGAGAATTCTCAGGTGATTCTTTTCAATTAAATGATCGCTTGATTGAATACACAAAATATTAATATATGTATTTAATGTTTTAGCTCAAGAAAAATATCGTTAAATGTATTGTTTAAAAAAATATAGATAACCCATTAACACATTATTAACACAAGCATTTGAAGTAAAACAGAAGATTAAATGATGAGGATTAACATATAAAACAGTCCTACAGAAGGAAAGACCAGGAACAGATTTTCTGGTCTTCTATTTGCTTATTCATTGCATGAAACCCATCAAATTTTACTTGGAAATATTCTATTTATTCTGATATATTCACTAGAATATAAGCTCTATGAGGGCAGATTTATTAGGTCTATCTTGTTAGTGCTGAAATGAGTGGCACAAGATAGCTACCCAATAAATAACTGTTAAATAAATATCCCTATGTTCTAGTTAGCTAGGCATTTACATTACAGGATTGTTAAGGTTTTTCGGGGCACAAGAGCCAACAATTTTATTATCATAGACCAAACTAGTTTTCAGATGTCAATTAGAAATGCAAAAATTGAGCAGGAGTTTTAGCAAATAGCAGGAAGAGGGAAGAGAGAGGGAGGAGGATGGCAGGAAGGATGGGGGAAAGGAGGGGAGGGAAGGACAATATAAGAATTTTGTTTACATTCTTCTGAAGGAAATCTGAAATATGACAAGATGTCTTATGTAAAAAGAAAAAATATATAGTGTTTAGAAAGCATATAGGTTCACTGTACAACTGCACCCTTACCTTCTTATTTTTCCATCCTCAACTGTTCTCCATAAACTTTCCTTTCTCTTAAAGGCCTCTGTCAATCTGTTCTTCCCATGGCTCCTTTTTGACTATGAGTTAAGAAAACATTATTACTCAGGAATCCTCTCCAGCTTCCTTATCTCCAGACTTATCTGTCCCTCCTAGATAAGGAGAGGAAGAGGAAATTGTCCTTAGTAATGAAATGTATATGGGGTTAGAATTGCTTCTCTTACAGCCTCTTCCCTGAATCCCTTTCTTAAATTGTATCAGGAAAG
>NW_012151019.1:344776-346127 GCF_000956105.1 Propithecus coquereli
ACTCTATGTGTTCATTCATTTTTTTCTGTTTGTTTACTGTTATATCTCTAACACCCAAAACACTATCAGTTAAATAAATGAATGAACAAATTTTGACTATGTACCTCGTACAGGCCAGGTACTGTGTTAGGCTCAGGAACGCAGCAATAAACAAGACCCTGCTTTCATGGAAACTGCAGTGTAGAATGAAAGACATTAAACAAAAATTATGTAAGTTAACTATTTAACCGTAATTGTGAAACAGCTATAAAGGAAAATCATAAATAAAGTGTATGAAAATAGCATCTAATATTGCTTGAAAAGTAAAAGAAGACTTTTCTGAGGAACAGATATTTAAGCTAACACCTAAGAAAATAGGATTTAACAAAGGGAAGAGTGAAGAGGGAAACTATTTGACATAGATGAAACCACACATGTGAAGATCCTGAAGAAGCTACGCATGTATTGTCTTCTAAGAACTGAAAACACATCAGTCAGACTAAAGAGAATAGCTGAAAATGAGGCTGGAGTAAAAGGCAGAGCTCAGATTATGCAGGGGTATTGTAAATTGGTAAAACTTCTTATGTATCTGATGCCTTAACATACCCATGAACAAGCTATGAACACCATGCCCAGGTAACCAGGCGCACCAGTGTGGTAAGGCTGATTCCTGCCACGGGTTCCCTTTTTTGCCATCACGACTGTAACCTAGTGATATTCAAACACTCCAATGAAATCCCTTCATGTCATTTACTTGTGTACTCCACCCTGACCCTGATGAAGGCACTTGCCCATGGGTTCCCCCCTCACCCTCTCTCCCTCTGCTCCCCCTCTGCTTAGTTGAGCCCACTCCCTGGGCATTCCTTCCATATGGCCCCCTGCATGGCATGCTATGCCTCTCTCTTCTAGGACCTGTGAATATAAAAAAGCTCTTTCATTTTCACATGCTTCTCCACGGTGTTTTTCCATGTCTGCATCTGATCATCAAAACAAAACCATTTTAAGTGACATAATTATTTCTTGCAACACAACAGGCTAAAGGGGATATCAAGATATGCCACCTCAAAATATGCCACTTTGGCATAAGGATTATTTTGAGCTGAAGGCAATTGAGAATCAATAGGGGTAGAAAGAGCTTTCTGCCCTTCCTTATCTGCCTAAAAGCAGGGCATAAATTGCTCTTTGAGAGGTGTTCCCTCCAGTCCCCAGACCAGGAAGAGCAGTGACCCTTATCACCAGAGGAGAGTTGACAGAGATGAGTTTGCATAAACAGACCTAACTAAAATAACCTTTATCTTCTATTAGTTCTCCCATATATTTCCTACTCACTTCCCCACAATTTATCATCCCTTGAAGCCCAAATCTCCTTTCA
>NW_012151019.1:349722-351132 GCF_000956105.1 Propithecus coquereli
AAAATGTACCCTAGGAAATTACTAAAAATGTAACCAGCATTGATCTTCAGATAATGCATTACCCACAAAATAAAATCCAATTTTGGAAGGGCTACATTAACTCTTTTAATATCTTTTTAAATCTTAAATCTATATTTCAAAATGGACACCGTACTTCATATGGGCCCACTTTCTTTAAACTCAATGTTTCAGCCAAAATTGCAAACATCTGAAATTTAATTTTAAATATAAATTACAGCTTATGCTTCAAGAGAACATTAGAAAGTGTCCTCATAACTATTGTAGACATAGACATTTTATCTGGTACTTCTGTCAGTATACTCAACCATACATGGAAAGGAAATACATATTTTTGAAATATCTATTCCTGCCATGATATGAAAAGTTGAAATTTATTGCAAATTTCTAAAATCCTTCATAAATAAGCAAATATTTGATTAAACAAACAATGGAAATTTTTGCTGGGAAATACAGTTTCCACCTGGCTGTTCAGTACATTAGTATCAGAGAAATTCACATAACTATAGTCAAACAGAATTTCAGTTCAGGTTATTTTCAGACTATAATCACATAACAGATGTTCAAAATCCCACTCGTTCCTTCTTAACAGTCCGATAAGAACTGGAACTGATATACTCCGCTGGTCATTTCTCTAGCAGTTCTGCCTTAAAAAGTCATGCAAAACAAAATGAAAGCCAGAGAGTGGTGTCATAGTTTGACATGGGCTGCAGCTATCTACTTGTGTTCATCTGAAAGCTTATAAATAAATGCACTGTTAGAGATTAGCACTGTGCAAACTATCAACTATTAATGTGAACACTTCCATGGTTTCCTCTGGTCATCCAGTATCATTTTGGCTCTGTTCTCCTTGTTATAAGTGGGTAAAGGTCAAGAAATGCCTAAGCAAATATAAAAAGAAATTATTTTGGCATAGTATCTCATTCTTTATTACCAGCTCCTAATGTTTTTCTCACAATATGAGTACCTATTAACATAAGAGTGTATATCTATTTATATTTCCATATATAGCTTCAAGGAAACAACCAGCATCAGCTGTGTTCAGTACCCCTTCGCCTGAAAAAAGCTTAAGTAAACACTAACTAAAACAGCGGTCACCAACTTTTTGGCACCGGAGACTAGTTCCGGTAGATAATTTTTCCATGGACTGGGGGTGGGGGTTGGGAGATGATAGATGGTTTTGAGATGATTCAAACACATTTATCATGCAGTCAAAACTCTCTAACAATAATCTGCATTTGCAGCCGCTCCCCAGTGCTAGCATCACACGTCAGCTCCACCTCATATCATCAGGCATTAGATTCCCATAAGGAAAGTGCAACCTAGATCCCTCGCATGCACAGTTTACAGGAGGGTTCAAGCTCCTATGAGAATCTAATTCCAGCAATGGGG
>NW_012151019.1:351478-352173 GCF_000956105.1 Propithecus coquereli
GTCTCACTCTTGCCCAGGCTGGTCACAAACTCCTAAGTTCAAGCAATCCTCCCACCTTGGCCTCCCAAAGTGCTAGGATTATAGGCGTGAGCCACAACGCCTGGCCAATATGCCACTTTTAACAAATCTAAAACAAAAATACTTTAAAATGTACAGTGGCAGAAGTACTTGTCAACTCCACTGACATCATAAAATCTAGGCAATAGAAGCAAAGGGGATATAAAATATGTACATTTTGTAGCTTGAGGAAATGGTACCCAGGAAAAGGAGAATTAAGTGTTTATTTGGGAAAATTTTAATGAGATATATAAAACACAGGAACTGGAATGAAGAGAGCATGCTTAGGTTATAGCAGGTTATATACTTCTGGCCTAAAATATCACCATCTATCTCTTGGCATGTGTGGGACGAAGTAAGGAAGCAAGAAAAATGGAAGACCAAGAACACACGGCATGCTGTCTACTTACTAGCAAAAAGAAAGTCAAATTTTCCAAGATCAGGGATAGGGCCATTTGTTTCTCCAAAGAGCTGTTCTTTTTGGCCACAGCTCTTATGGCCAACTAAGCTGGAAATATCTCCATATACTGAGTTCTAGTAAGTACTTGAACAAAAATCTGCAATAGAAAATATTTATTTGTTACACAGTGTTATCAGGTATAGTTGTGAAAAAATGTGGGAAAATATTAAAACATTAT
>NW_012151019.1:352702-354245 GCF_000956105.1 Propithecus coquereli
AAGAAGTAACAGCTTTCCCTCAAATTACACATTATATACATATTGTAAGAATATTGAAAATTAAATAAAAAAATTACAAACTGAGTTAAATACGTGACTACACATATTAAATTTAGGAATTGAAAGCATTAATAGAACACAGAAAACTGCTAAAATAAAATTCTAGTTTTTTTAAAAAAGCCTGTTATTTATTATCTAAAAGCCAGTAAATACATTTACTTCTTTGGTATCTATATTAAAGTAGGTGCATTTGCAGAGGACTTTTAGGGCAGTGAAACTACTCTATGCTACATTACACTGGTGGTTACATGTCTTTATACATTTGTCAAAACCTACAGGATGCATAACACACCAAGAGGGAACTCTAACGTAAACTATGAATTTTGTGTGATAATGATGTGTCAACATAGGTCACTGATTGTAGTAAGTGTACTGCTCTGGTGCAGAACGTTGATAGTGTAGGAGGCTGTGTATGTGTTAGGAGGAAGGTGGTATATAGAAAGTTTCCGTACCTTCTCAATTTTGCTATGAACCTAAAACTGGTCTAAAAAATAAAATCTATTTTTTAAAAAAGCCAAACAAGTAAAAAAAAAGGTTTCATTTGTCTCAAAGATTCAAAACATTACCACATAAGATGATTTCTCTTAGAAGTTCATGTGAGTACTGAACAATATGTCTTTTTTTTTTTTGAGACAGAGTCTCCCTCTGTCACCCGGGATAGAGTACAATGGTGTCATCATAGCTTACTGCAACCTCAAATTCCTAGGCTCAAGCGATTCTCCTGCCTCAGCCTCCCGAGTAGCTGGGACTACAGGTGCGCGGCACCATGCCCGGCTAATTTTTTTCTGTTTTTGGTAGAGACAGGGTCTCACTCTTGCCCAGGCTGGTCACAAACTCCTAAGTTCAAGCAATCCTCCCACCTTGGCCTCCCAAAGTGCTAGGATTATAGGCGTGAGCCACCACTCCTGGCCAATGTGCCACTTTTAACAAATCTAAAACAAAAATACTTTAAAATGTACAGTGGCAGAAGTACTTGTCAACTCCACTGATATCATAAAATCTAGGTAATAGAAGCAAAGGGGATATAAAATATGTACATTTTGTAGCTTGAGGAAATGATACCCAGGAAAAGGAGAATTAAGTGTTTATTTGGGAAAATTTTAATGAGATATATAAAACATAGGAACTGGAATGAAGAGAGCATGCTTAGGTTATAGCAGGTTATATACTTCTGGCCTAAAATATCACCATCTATCTCTTGGTATGTGTGGGACGAAGTAAGAAAGCAAGAAAAATGGAAGACCAAGAACATGCGGCACGCTGTCTACTTACTAGCAAAAATAAAGTGAAATTTTCCAAGATCAGGGATAGGGCCATTTGTTTCTCCAAAGAGCTGTTCTTTTTGGCCACAGCTCTTATGGCCAACTAAGCTGGAAATTATCTCCATATACTGAGTTCTAGTAAGTACCTGAACAAAAATCTGCAATAGAAAATATTTATTTGTTACACAGTGTTATCAGGTATAGTTGTGAAAAAATGTGGG
>NW_012151019.1:366160-367593 GCF_000956105.1 Propithecus coquereli
TGGATTTGTCTATTTTAATTATCCTATCAAAGAAAACATTTTTGATTTGATTATGTCTTCTGTGGTTGTTTCCATATTTATTAATTTCAACTTTAGCTTTACTACCTTAATTCTACTTTCCTTGTGTTTGTTATTTTTCTAACTTCTTGAATTGAATGCTGTTTCATTTCTTAATATTTTTAGTCTTTCTAGTTACAGTGAAAATCCATTGCTTTTTTCTGCTACCAGATAGTTTCCTTCTTTCATTATAGTAGGAAAAAGGAGCACTTCTATCCCACTCTTAGCCCTTTAAATAGGATTGACCTGAAAACCTCCAGCTCTAGGAGTGGCCAAATGAAATCAGGCCTAGACAATGAAACTCCTGGTTGTGCTCAAAAACACAGGGAGGGAGGGAAAAGTGTTTCCAGGTTTGTTTTTGATATTTTGGGTTTTTTACAATTAAGTTTCTAGTTAGCAACACATACAATAAAGGGCATAGACCTAGAGAGTGGATAAATTATTTAGGCTGATAAAATATCTGAGAACCCTCTAGACACTGAACCTGTATGAACTGATGAGCTAAATAAAAAAGTAGTATCAAATGCACAGAAGTCACAATTGGATAAGAATCAAGAGACCAGTGGATTAAGGTACAATGGCTAAAATTTTAATCCGATAAAGTAATTTTAAGTTAAAGGTAAAGTAAATATTTAAGTGATAAAAGTAACCAAGATTTTAATCTCCATTGTAAGAAATGTAGGAAAAAACTTTCTATTACTAATACTTTCTGAAGATTTCACTTTGAGCCACTGATATACTCACTCAAAGTCAGAGGTGTTGATGACATTGGAAGGTATTGTGCCTCAAGAATTTGTAACTGAATCCTGCTATTTACTGCTTGAAAACAAGTCCCCAATTCAAGTTCTGCATGGCAAACCTGCATATCAAAAAAGTGTTATTTGGTAAACAATTTTGGAATATTTCAAAAATTCAAAGGTAAAAAGCTAAGGTTAGAAATTTTGAAAGCATTGCTTTCTATTGACACTCAAAGCCCTAAGTTATAAGAGAAAGTTAAGAAGATAAATGTCATGGATTCTTTAAAATAAAAGATATTCACTTGCATGGATTCTGAAAATAGATGCTATGCCAACATATTGAATCTTTAAAATCAGTCGCACCAAAAGACAATTCAAATTAAAACCAAATTAAATTCGTGAGCTGTATTACTGGAGAAAATGCCAATGGAATTAACACAAAAGGAACACACTTTCAAAAGAATTAAATGTAGTCAGTTCAGCTACTTTTTAAGAAAACACGAAATATGACAAAAACATTATATATGAGAATCGCTATTTTTTCTAATTATAGAAATCAGAGGCCAGGTACAGGGGCTGACACCTATGTGCTAGCACTCTGGGAGGCCGAACCAGGGGGATTTCTTGAGCTCAGGAGTT
>NW_012151019.1:369190-370651 GCF_000956105.1 Propithecus coquereli
GATCTCATAAAAACCAAAAAATTAAAATCCCAATCAATTAGCAGGTATGTATTGACTGCATTTAATGAGCATAAAACTATGGAAGATACAAGATACGAACTCTGCTGCTGAATAATGTATCATTTCTTTTAAAGAAAAGAAAACTTCATTAGCCTTCCTGGAATAGTTGAAAATGAAATAATAAGCATAATTAGAGAAAACCATGATCTAATGATGTTGTAAGTATCTTCTTAGGGAGGCAATACATAGTAAAGTTAAGAAAACTGGCTCTGGAATCAGAATGCCTCCTTTCAAATTCTGACTCCCAACTACTGATTGTATCAACTCAGGCAACTGTTTCAATGTCTGATCTCCACGAGAGGGATAAAGAGAAGAGGATCATAAGCTTCGTGTGATTAATACAACATTTAGTACGGAATCAGCCAAAAAGTAAATCTATAAATGTCAGCTATTTCTTCAGGAAACCTAGTCTCTTCCACATTATTCAACACAAAAATTTGAGATCTGAAGCAACTTACATTACTATTTGTTGAAGTCAAGGACTCCTTATTAAGTAAAATATTAGCTCTACATGAAGGCTGTGCTGATCATGGTAAAACAGTTGTCAGTGTGGGTGGGTATGTAACTCTGGCTCTTTCAATGTCACAATTAGAACATCTTACTTTCCTCTTCAACACATGAAACAAAGCATACTATTCTTTTTTTTTTATTTAAAGCATACTATTCTTGCTTTAGCCAATACTATGAAACATTTACTCCTAGTAACATATATTCATTTGTCCAGTATAACCCAAACACCCTTCTTTCAGGGAATCAAGATTTGTATCCCTAGTACCCAGCATACAGCTGATATACACATGTTTATAAGACCTCTGATATATGAAACATAATTTAGTAGAAATTTAACCATAATCATTCATTCAGATTCTCCAAGGCAGATAATAGAGTCTCCATTCCCCAGAAAACACTGTCAATGAGTTCTCTTCTGATGTACTCTGTCTTTAAAGTTTTAATATACAAATTATTCATTTGGATAATACATTTGTGCTTGCTATAAAACATGGTTGCAGATTACTGTCTACTAAAACTAGTGTCAAAGATGCAAGTGACAAACTCCTGTCATAATTATAGAACAAATTTGCTATATTTTAACACAAAATAACAATCTAATTGGCCATGCTTTTATTTCATCCTTTATTCTTTAATACATTACCTACACACATACAAATATGTAATGCCAGTAATATGCCACGCCCTTACTAAGAGCACAGTAAAATATGAAGAAAACAAATGGAAGCTTGAACCTAGTTTTATTTTCTTTTAAACAAGTAACTTAAATAATTATAAGTTGTAATAAATGCTATAAAGAAAACACACTGGGGGTTCAGATAAAGAATAAAAAGCAAAAAATAACTATCAAGAAATTTCAGTTCTTCAGATCAATTACAATAATCTTCATTT
>NW_012151019.1:372331-373930 GCF_000956105.1 Propithecus coquereli
ACTCAAAATCTAACTTGCTCACAGAAAGAGACTTGAATTATTTCTTTAAAGGAGCTACTCTTTATCCAATGTACTTCCCTTCTATCCTAGGCTTCAATTTCTGTTTTGGTGACATTGATTCCACCCTCTCCAATCTGAAAATCAAATTCCTTGATAGGGAAAACAAAGGAAAATATGAGTTTAAAGTTCTACCTTCCCTCATAAGCACCCACCTCAAGAAGCAAGTCAATGTTTTCCATGCTCGCAATATTTTTAAATGGCATTTTTGTTATTTTTAATATTATTAAACCCTCAGCTTAGCATGGGCTAACATCTTGATACTAGACTGTTCTTTGCCGTATACTCCTTCTGCCTTTAGTGCATCCTTTTGAAAAGGAGCTCTTTTACTTTTTTCTTTTTCTTTTTTTTTGCCTTTAGGAAAGGCAAGCTATCTGACAACTAACATAAATATTTTGAATACAGGCACACCTTGTTTTATCGTGCTTTATTGCACTTCGAAGATACCACTTTTTTTACAAATTGAAGGTTTGTGGCAACCCTGTGTTAAGCACGTCTATTGGCACCATTTTTCTAATAGTATGTGCTCACTTTGTGTCTCTGTGTCACAATCTGGTAATTCTCACAATATGTCAACCTTTTTCATTATTATTATATCTGTTATGGTGATCTGTAATCAGTGATCCTTGATGTTACTATTGTAATTGTTTTGGGGCATCACAAACCACACTCATATAAGGCAGGGAATTTGATCAATTAATGTGTGCATTCTGATTGCTCCACTAACCAGCCATTTCCCTGTCTCTCTCCCTCTACTCAGGCCTATTTCCTGAGACCCAACAATATTGAAATTAGGCCAGTTAATAATCCTACAATGGCCTGTAAGTGTTTGAGTGAAAGGAAGAGTCACAGGTCTCCCACTTTAAATCAAAAGCTAGATATGATCAAACTTAGTGAGGAAGGAATGTCAA
Organism: Propithecus coquereli; assembly: GCF_000956105.1. Lineage (NCBI taxonomy): Eukaryota > Metazoa > Chordata > Mammalia > Primates > Indriidae > Propithecus > Propithecus coquereli. The sequence continues at coordinate 373,300 of NW_012151019.1, forward strand.
AAGCCAAGACAGGCCAAAACGTAGGCCTCTTGTGCTAAACACTTAGCCAAGTTGTGAATGCAAAGGAAAAGTTCTTGAAGGAAAGTAAAAGTGCTGCTCCAACAGACACACAAATGATAAGAAAGCAAAACAGTTTTACTGCTGAAACGGAGAAAGTTTTAGTGGTCTGGATAGAAGATCAAACCAGTCACAAAATTGCCTTAAGCTAAAGCCTAATCCAGAATAAGGCCCTCACTCTTTTCAATTTTATGAAGCTGCAGAAGAAAAGTCTGAAGCAGAGGTTGGTTCATGAGGTTTAAGAAACAATGCCATCTCCGTAACACAAAAGTGGAAGGTGAAGCAGCAAGCACTGATGGAGAAGCTGCACCAAGTTATCCAGGAAATTGAGCTAAGATCATTGATGAAGGTGGCTACACTAAACAACAGATTTTCAATGTAGATGAAACAGCCTTCTATTGGAAGAAGATGCCGTGTGTAGGACTTTTATAGCTACAAAGGAGAAGTTAATGTCCGGCTTTAAAGCTTTAAAGGACAGGCTGACTTTCTTGTTAGGGGCTAATTAATGCAGCTGATGACTTTAAATTGAAGCTAATTTTCCATTCTGAAAATCCTAGGGTCCTTAAAAGTTATG
>NW_012151019.1:373980-376107 GCF_000956105.1 Propithecus coquereli
GGATTGCACATTGAAAAGGATTACACTAAACAGAGGTGCCAGATCTTTGGACAGCTGGAGGTATTTATTTCACAATATTATATAGATAAAATTCCTTGCTTGAGACAGAAGTTAAGCATACACCCACTAGAGAAAACTGATTCTTTAAATATATCTGAGATACAGAGCTTCCAGTAATGGTAGAATAGCTTGTATGAACAAACCTTTGCATAAATAACAATTATAAACTTTGGAAAAAAATATAAAAAATACTAAAGATTGACCAAAAAAAGAAAGAAACTGCAGGGAAGTAACTTTTAAAAGATGGGAACTTCAGCCAGGCACAGTGACTCATGCCTGTAATCCTGGTACTTTGGGAGGCCAAGGCAGGAGGATCATTTGAGGCCAGGAGTTCAAGACCAACCTGGGAAACACAGTGAGACCCTGTATCTACAAAATATAAATTAGCTGGGCGTGGTGGCACCTGCCTGTAATCCCAGCTATGTGGGAGGCTGAGGCAGGAGGACTGCTTGAGCCTGGGAGTTGCAGGTTGCAGAGAGCTATGATCACACCACTGTATTCCAGCCTGGGCAACAGACTGAGACTTTGCCTCAAAAAAACTAATATGAGAATTTCACAGGGTACAATTCAGGTTGATATAGCTTTTCACCTAAGCATACTCCCCCATGTGACTGACACACAATGCCTACAGCTCAAGCAGAAAGTACAGTCTGACTAATTTGAGGTGAGAGAGCTAAGGCTGCCAGGACAGCAAGAAAGTGAGGAGAGAACTCCCAGAAAGGAGGGAGCCACAAATTGAGGACTATGACGTGGTCATTAGAGTTCGTAGGTCATTAAATATGAAATGTCTGAATTCAAATCAAAAGTTTAGTTTATTATATCTCAAACAAGAAGTAGTACGATTAATCAAAGTATGTGCCTAAACTATCGACACAGTTTTGCCATCTTAACGATAAGGTTGCTTATGTCAGCAGTGAAGAAGCCTGGAGAGTGAGTGGCTATGAAATCGCAAAAGGCATTTTCTACAGCTTGTTAAGAAATGAATATTTTTCCTTGCAAGAAGTGGTCCAAAATGTGGAAGAAATGGTAGTCAGTTGGTGCAAGGTCTCATGAATACGGTGGATGACAGAGAGTTTCCAAGTCCAGCTTCTATAGTTTGAACAGCATTGTTTGTGCAGCATGTTGTGAACATTGTCTTGCAAGAGGATTGGCCTGTCTCTCTCTATGGACCAATCTCAGCTGCTTAATCACAAGCATCCTCATGATATCATGCAACTGGTTGCAGCAGACATCAGGTGTAATCGATTGACCAGGTTTCATGAAGCTATAGTGGATAATACCAGTGCTGGACCACCAAACAGACGCCATTAGCTTTTTTTCATGAATATTTGGTTTTGGACTTTGTTTCTGCACTTTATCTTTATCCAACCATTGTGCTGAATGCTTGCGACTGTCAAAAAGAATCCATTTTTCATCACACGTAACAAGACAGTGTAGAAATGGTTCACCTTTATGTCCTGAAACCAAAGAAAGGCAAGCTTCGACATGATTTCTCTTCTAATGCTCATTTAATTCATGCAGAATCCATCTATCCAGCTTCTTTACCGTGCCCATTTGTTTCAAATGGTCCAATATTGTTGGAACAGTAATGTCAAACCTTGCTAATTCATGCATAGGCTAAGATGGATTCGCTTCCACTACAGCTTTCAGCTCATCATTATTCACCTTGATCTCAGACCACCCACGTGGCTCATTTTCAAGATTAAAATCACCAGAATGGAACTTCTCAAACTATGGACATACTGTGTGTTAATTGGCCACATCCTTCCCAAACACTTGGTTGATATTTTGGGCTGTCTGTGCTGCATTGGTTCCACGACAGAATTCATATTAAAAAGTAACACAAATTTTTGACTTATCCATGGTTTCACAAAAATTGCTCTAAAAAAAAACTCTGAAAGATAATCACAAGCCAAAACATGCATTTGAAAGAATGTACGTTCACAATAAAAAACCCAAAAAAACAAGACATGTCGAAGTGAAATGTCAGAGATATCAACTGTCAAACTCAGTACTTAAGGAAATCGGACATTCCATACTTAATAACCTAATATAAAATGGAGAACA
>NW_012151019.1:382124-382733 GCF_000956105.1 Propithecus coquereli
AGAAATAAAGCCTTTTAATGAAATTTTTAAAACTTCTAAAAATTATTTTAGTTTTATTTGGAACACAAATCAACATAAATCAAACAACATATTTTCACATTCACATCAAATATCAAAGCATATTCACTTTCTTCCTTACATTCCCCAATCCTTGTTCTGAGAAAAAAAATCTAAGAGTAAGTACTCTATACTAAATGCAGTTCAGCTACTACTAATATTTAATAAGCTCTTATTACTTTAAAAAATCAATACTGACTCCTATATGCTCCTCCTATATATCTAGTCTAGATTTTTAGTTTCCTCCTAAACTATAAGGTCCTTGAAGAAAGGAACTTTGTATACCAATTGTGTATTCTAGCACAGTGGGGAACACAAGTCAGGCCCCTAAATAAATATTTCTTCTTTATTTTCAGGGCCTTACCCTAAACAGTGAGAATTTCATGGATCAGACATGTAAATGGTAGACTATAACTGATAGTCTAAAATATGAAACTAAAAAGTTCTATAATCATTGAAGCATTTTCTATTTTCTTTGTTTATATTTCTAATCACATCATGGGTTTCTAAATTCATGATTTTCACTGAATAGAGCAGAAAAGAAAAAAGATC
>NW_012151019.1:382783-384487 GCF_000956105.1 Propithecus coquereli
AATCATTTGAATTCTTTTTAAATGATATACTTTTAGAAGATGCTTTTTCATTTGCATAAAAATAAACCTTTTAACCCATATGAAAAGACAAAAATGAACATGTATTTAAATTAATGTGAAATCTAGAATCTATAAAACCAAATTCAGGATCATAAGTCTCCCAGTTACTAACTGAAAGTATTTAAAAGAAATTAATTGCAGTCATGCAATTATTTTTCAAAGTCAAAATGGGTTACGGTGAAGAGAAGACAAAATTTATTTCCTTTCATGCAAGAGAAGTAAATAGGTTTCTTAGATACTGTTCATCTTCTATATGTTTTAGTGATTACGATTTTCTTTTTAAATGCATCTTAATATTGGACAATGAAATATCAAATATTTTTGAGACTTAAAATTGTCTTTTCATAGCAAAGGTATATAGTTTGTAGTTTCCCCCAAATAAAACACTTTCTTATTCTGATTGTTTACATGGATAACAGTGACAAATTTGAGAAAAACAGAAAAGAAAATCAAACACTTACATTGGAACCCTCCTTGGCTGAAGACTTGAAATGTACTGGTTTGGGCAATGTCAGCACTCCTTTTATAGAAATAGTAGGAGTATCTCCATAACTAGAGGGCCAACTTAAATCTTTGCACTAAGAAAATTAAAAATACAATTTGAATTTTACAAAGGACTCTGACAATACAAATACTTGATGTATTTCTTGAGTTAATGACTTTAGACAAAAACTATAAAAATAAACTTTAGTCTCTACTGAGACCTCATGTTTCATCCACATTAAATAAATTTTCATATTTAATATTCTAGATGTCATATCAATTTCCTTCTTGAAGTTAAAGACACCAACATACTTCCATCATAAGACAGATTTATTTTTTTGGACGCTTTATTAAATACTATTTTTGTAAACTACTATAGAATCCCAAATTCCAAAAATGATACTGGCCCATTCCCCAGAAAAGGGCAACAGTAGATGCCCATAATGTCTAAATATTCAATTTGTAATAAAAGTTGGTATTAACTATACTAATTTACCTGTAAAACTGTGATCCAGATCTGCTCTACTGAAGAATTATAAAACAATTTCACATTCAGTCTCCCCAAATCTCTTTCATCTCCTGATAGAGTAATTGTATCTGAATTGTAAAAAGACAAAGATGTTTGAAATAACATGTAATCCTTCTAACCCAATTAAGCTATGATGCAATCCAATTTTAAGAGCACGACTGAAAAATGCCACAATTATTTTGTAAAGCTGTCAACTTAATAAGACAAAAATCACACTTCACTATTTTTATTGAAGCAATAGGGTTAAGATATATACTATAAAAAGCACATGGTTTAAAAACTTAACCCAATTGCAATGTGAGGTATTTAAATTAAAACTAAGAAACACCTGCCCAAATAACATTTATATGGCCTTAATACTGTATGCTTCTGGAAATTCCTTCACATATATACTTCTAAACAAACAAAAGATATTTAACTGCTTCACTTTTTTAAAAGATGCATTCATACTGGAACACTGAGAAATGGACCATGTGATCTGAGTATTCGTATACTGATAACACTACTCATGTATATATAATCATCTGGAATTATTTTTTATCTTATCATATAAACTTTCAAATTATTATTGAGTAGAAATAATTCTCTTAAGAGTATAAAAATGGGATACTTTATTTATTCCTTACCCAAGC
>NW_012151019.1:388157-389636 GCF_000956105.1 Propithecus coquereli
ATAATCACGAAACTTAATTCCATGGGGATTGTAGTTCTAAATTAAATGTTAAAGGCAAATCAGTAAAGCTTCTATATTTAAGTTAACTTATAAGAAAGTTTTCATGACCTTAGGAGAGAGAAGCACTTCTTAAATGAACACAGAAAGCATTAATCATAGAAATATTTTAATAAATTGAACTAGATTAAAATTTAAAATTTCTATTTGTCAAAAGATTATTTAAGAGACTGCAAAGGTAACCCATAGAGTGAAAGAAGAAATGTGAAAAAACATAACTAACAAAGGGCTCATATCCAGAATACATGAGGAACCCCTACAAATCAATAAGAAAAAGACAGAACAAGCCTATATATAAATTGGCTTAAGATTTAAATGAGTACATCAGAAGAGACTATCAAGCTCATTAGTCATCAGGGAAATGTAAGATAAAACCTAAATGAGATTAACTAAATTCACCAAACACTCACCAGAATAGTTAAAACTAAAAAGACTGACAATAGCAAGTATTGGCAAGAAAGTAGAGCAATGTAAACAATCATACTCTGCTGGTAGAAATATAAATTGATATAATCACTATGGAAAGGAGTTTGGCAATTTCTACTAAAGCTGAATATATTTATACTCTATGTCCCAACAATGTCATTTTGGACATACATACAAATGAAATGCTTACACATGTGCACCAGGAGACAAGTACAAGAATGTTCATAATTATCGCTACTATAATGGCTATTATCATTGTCCATAATAGCCAAAAATTGGAAAAAACTTAAAAGCCCATCAACAGTAAAATAGATAAACAGTAGTATATACTTACCACATAAAAATACCTTACACTATGCTATATAGAAACACTACTGTACAACATACCATTTGGAATACATAACAGATAAATTGTAATATACACTTCCTGTACAGATACGAAAACAAATTAAAACTAACAACTTGAATGAATCCAACAACCATAATGTTGAATTAAAAAAAACATAAGCAAAAGAATATAGACTGAATATATCATCTTGTTTATATAAAGCTGAGAAAATAGAAAAAATTAAACCACAATATTTAAGGGTATGTGCTTTGGTGGTACGAAATTAGGAAAGCAAGAGAGTTATGATTATAACACTTGTGATACTGATTACTCTGGGGTGACTGAAAGGCAAGGATGAGGGTAGCTTGTGGATTACTGGTAATACTCTGTTTCTTTACTCAGGTGGTGACTATACAGGTGTTCTGTTTTGTAATAAGTCACTGAGCTATATGTTTCTGTTTTGTGCATTTTTCTATATGTGTATTATATCTCACAATTTAAAAAGGGTAAAACATAGATCAAATTCCTTTTAAGGGTAATAATCACATCAAAAATAATATATAGACATAAAAAGAATAAAAAAATTTAAAAGTAGAAAAAAGCTTATAAAGTAAGAATGCAAGGAGAAAGTATTTTTGCACAGCTGTACAATGTGTTTGTGTTTTAAG
>NW_012151019.1:390981-393099 GCF_000956105.1 Propithecus coquereli
CCAGAACTTTCTAAAACTATTTTTGAGAAACATTATTGATATGTGCAAAACAAGATGGTAGGCCAGGCACTGGGTTCATCTTTCTTTCTTAAAAAAAGAAAATAAATCACTCCTACCAGACCCAACTCTCTTACAAGTAACAATAAACTCTAGACCAAAAATAAAACAAAACAAACAATTAAAAATCCTGGAGGCACTGAAGGGTAAAGAGAAGTAGTGCAGATTCTGTACAGCTGACTCTTGGAAAAAAGGTAATGACACAGAGTGAGTTATCTATTTTTAATGACTTTTAGCCTGAGTGCTGGTCAAAATTGGCATGACACAGGGTATATAAAGCTTCAATGGAAAACCCACAGTCCTTCTGGCCAGAAGAACCAGAGGGTAGAGTTCGGGGGAACCAGAGCTGCTGAAAAGTAAGATGGGAATCCTGGAAAGGAAAAAGTTCTAAATTCTGTGAATAAAGTCTACTCAAATATCTGGCTGACCTATAAACTACCACCCAAGAGCCATCACCCAAGACACAGAATTAGTAATATAAGTTAACCAAGTTACAAGGCAGGAAGGAAGGGAGCGAGGGAGAAAATCAAATCTAGTGTCTCCATGATGTAATATACAATGTCCGGAATACAATCCAAAATTACTCCACATACAAAGAAATAGGAAAATGTGATCCATTCTCAAGAAAAAAGGCAATCCACAGAATTCAAACCTAGATAACCTAAATGTTGAAATTAGCAAAGATTTTAAAGCTCAAAGACATAAAAGAAAATAAGCTTGCAATAATGTAAAAATAGGAAATTGCAGCATAGAAATAAAAACTATTTTAAAAGAACCAAATGTAAACTCTAAAACTGAAAAATGTAATATCTAAAATAAAAATTCACTAGATAGGCTTAATAGTAGAATGAAGATAACAGAGGAAAGAGACAATAAACTTGAAAATAGATCAATATTACCCAATCTAAAGAATGGAGAGAAAAAAAAGATTGAAAAAAATGGACAGTCTCAGAGACCCCTAGCACAATATCAAAAGGTCCAACGTACGTGTAATTGAAATCCCAGAAGAAGAAGAGAGAAGGGATGGGATAGATAAATATATTTGGACAAATATTCTAGATCTTCATAGGGATTTGGATTACACTGATACATGCATCTGCCAATATTCAACAAATATATACTTAAAATTCAATAAATACACGTAAAATTCAACAATGTTCACCCAGGCAGATCATTGTGTGTAAAATTTACTTCAAAAGAAGAAAACTGTAAACAGATCATTGAACTCCAGTAAATTATATATATGTTTAAGTATTTAGAGGAAAATCTATTGATGATGTCTTCAACTTACCCTGAAATGCATCCTCCGCTAAAAAAAGGATCAATAATGGATAGAAGAATGGATAGGTAAGTTGGTATGTGATAAAGCAAGTATAGTAAAATGTTAATGGCAGAATTTATGTGGTGGACACACAAGTATTCACTGTTAAGTTTTCTCAATTTTTCTGTATGTCTGAAATTTTTCTAATAAACTTTCGAGAGAAAAAAGCCATTATGACTGACAATGTTTCAATGGAGTCACACTAATTTTTTAATTTTTTAAAAGGAAGAGCTCCATGTTATTTAATCTTATCTTCATTAGTCCATTGGCCTCTACATTAGCCAAATTCAGCCAATGAATCCACCTTATTCAAGCAGCTATTTAGACTGGGAAATACAGACTGGTGAAGAAGGGCTAATTTGATTGTTTCCTTATTTCTCATTATAGCAAATATTATAACAGAAAATACTAGATAAGAAACTACAGGTTTTCTATGTTTACAGACCAAATATAAAATAATTCCTTTACTTTTTCTTTCTAGATAAGTGAAGGATAACTGAGGTATTATTATTATTACAGTCATCCTTTGGTATACATGAGGGATTGGTTCCAGGACCCCCCATAGATAACCAAATTCATGGATGCTCAAGTCCCTCATATAAAATGGTGTAATATTTGCATATAATCTATGCACGCCCTCTCATATACTTTAAATCATCTTGGCCGGGCGCGGTGGCTCACGCCTGTAATCCTAGCACTCTGGGAGGCCAAGGTGGGTGGGTCGCTCAAGGTCAGGAGTT
>NW_012151019.1:393928-397069 GCF_000956105.1 Propithecus coquereli
GGAGGTACACAGATAATATGTTGACTATTTGAGACTGCTGCTTTAAAGTCTCTTTCCTCTGAAACTGCATATAAAGAAAAAGGAAAACAAAAGAAGTCACAAATATGCCTATACATTACCTATAATAATCTAACCTAGCATGCTTTGGTACTTACTTAATCATTTTAGAAGAAATTCCCGACACATAAACTATTCTTGGGTCCTATCAAACATCCGTGGGATCTACGTTAATTTTGTCCAGGCAACGTTTGAGCAATTAACACACTATTGCCAAAGTATGTTAATTTATTATAATAGTAAGAGCAATTTTTAAAGAGTCTCATTTCCACAAGAGTTCATAGGTGGAAAACAAATTTATTTTGTAGTAAATTACACAATGCTTTCAAGTAAAATCTAATCATTGAAAAATACTGTCAACAAAAGCAAGTCTTGTCAGTACTACTGGTGAACATCAGTCTTAATTACATAAAGCAACTCTAAAAAGAAGCTAGTTTTCCAAGTCTACAAAAATCTCCAACAAATCACAAAACAAAATGCATACTGACCCTAGATATTTAGGTCATTAAATATGAAATGTCTGATTTCAAATCAAAAGTGTAGTTTATATCTCAAACAAGAAGCAGCACAACTAATCAAAGTATGTGCCTAAACTATTAACATAGTTTTGCCATCTAAACAGTAGCTTGTTTATGCCAGCAGCAAAGAAGCCTGGAAAGCGAGTGGCTATGAAATCGCAAAAGGCATTTTCCACAACTTGCTGAGAATTGAATCTTTTTCCTTGCAAGAAGTTGTCCAAAGCTCAGAAGCAGTGACAGTCAGTTGGTTGGTGCAAGGTTTGGCGAATATGGTGGATGACAGAGAGTTTTCAAGTCCAGCGTTTGTAGTTTGAGCAACATTGTTTATGCGACATGTGGTCAAGCGTTGTCTTGCAGGAGGATTGGCCTGTCTCTATTGACCAATCTTGGCTGCTTAATCGCAAGCATCCTCATCATTTTGTCCAATTGGCTGCAGTAGACATCCACTGTAATTGACTGACCAGGTTTCATGAAGCTATAGTGGATAATACCAGCACTAGACCACCAAACAGACACCATTAGCTTTTTTTGATGAACATTCAGTTTTGGACTGTGTTTCAGCACCTCATCGTTATCCAATCATTGTGCTGAACACTTGCTACTATCAGAAAGAATCCTTTTTTCATCACATGTAACAATACGATATATAAATGGTTCACCTTTATGCTGTGACAACAAAGAAAGGCAAGCTTCAAGACGACGCTTGTTTAATTCATGCAGAACCTGTCTATCCAGCTTTTTTACCTTCCCATTTGTTTCAAATGGTCCAATATTGTTGAAATAGTAACATCAAACCTTGTTGCTAATTCCCGCATAGGTTGAGATGGATTCACTTCCACTACAGCTTTCAGCTCATCATTATCCATCTTGGTCTCAGGTTGCCCAATATTTTCAAGATTAAAATCACCAGGACACAACTTCTCAAACCATCGACAGTACTGTGCGTTCATTAGCCACATCCTTTCCAAACACTTTGTTGATATTTTGAGCCATCTGCACTGCATTGGTTCCACAGTGGAACTCACATTCGAAAATAACACAAATTTTTGACTTATCCACTGTTTCACAAAAATTGCTCTAAAAAAAAATTCGGAAGATAATCACAAGCCAAAAAGTGTGTTTGAAAGACTGAGGATGTACCTTCACAATAAAAATAAAACAAGAAATGTCAAAGTAATACTTTGACAGAGTAGTACAGTATCAAAGATATCAACTATCATACTTTGTACTTAAGGAAATCGGACATTTCATACTTAATAACCTAATTATGCCCATCTCCAACTTTCACCTTCTCTTACTTCGTTCTTCCCATCCAGCTTGCTAAAATCCTATTCAGACTTCTATGGCAAATACAATCTACTTTATGGCAATGTCTCAGGGTGTCTCCTGGGTTGAATTCATCTCTTTCTACTCATGCTCCAGGGTACTTGGAGTTCTGGAAGACTTACCTCGTGTGACTTATGTTTCTGCTGCCCCCGTGAAGTTAGGAAACATGCCTAATTTATCTTTATATTACAAGACGCCACAAAAAAAGAAGGCACTAAATAAATGTTACTGAAGACAAAACCAAACTCACAGTTGTGTTTTTCTGTTTCACCATAGAAACACCCTCCGCAGCAACTCTTTATAAATTCTGTTGCCATTACATTCAATTTCCAATATCCAGCAAAAGACACAAACTTCCAATTTTAATATTAACCTGTTGATAGAATAGGAAGCAAGTTAAAATGATCATGCTTAATGCCATTAGATGTCATGAAATAAACCATATTATATCTTTCTAAAACATAATAAGAGTTCTGAAGCAAAAATACTTAAGAGGAAGATAGATTTTTATTCCCATATATAATTCTGTATAACTGAGGATATCCTTATAAGTTATTGAAATAACATGCTTAAAAATTACTAAATGAACAATCCCAATGTTAAAATCTGAAAAAAAGAAAAATCTCACTCTCGATTTCCTCTTTTACCTGATATACCTAAATCTATGTCCAAGCAAAATTTGAAAGAAAGATGGCACTCATAAAAAGTGTGAGAAAAATTTCACTTCCTCCACATCAATTATTTTGGTAATCCAAAGGCCCTATATTGGGGGCCAATAAACAAATAACTGCATACTTTATGAGTTATTTTAATCCTTAGAATTATACTAACACATTACAAATGAAGGAAGCCTGTTTTATATTTACCAGAAACATAAAATTGTTTAAGAATTTCCCACCTTCCTTGGTCTCAGTGCCTTTGTTCTAAATGCACTCTCTTCATTTATGCCTACTTTAAACTCCATACATTTTTTGCAGGAAATTTTAAACACATACAAAAGAAGACAGAATAGTATAATGAAATTCCAATCACCCAGATTAAATAATTATCAACTCATGGCAAATCTTACTTCATCTCGACCTCCCCACTTACCCTATCCTTTGGATTATTTTGAAATAAACTCTAATCATATAATTTCATCCATAAATACTTAAATAATGATCTCTAAAGGATGGGGCAGAAGGACTCAGGAGTTAACTTCAAGGGGCTCTCACTGGTTGAAGATGGATCATTTCAAGAG
>NW_012151019.1:397930-406215 GCF_000956105.1 Propithecus coquereli
TAATACAAATGCTGAGCAGCTAGGAATAGAAGAGAATCTTTTCAATATAACAAGAACATCTATGAAAAACCTACAGCTAACATCATAATAACTTTTGAAAGACTGAATGCTTTCCCTGTAAGTCCAGGGAAAACATAAAGATGTCAACTCTCTCCACCTTTATTCAACTCTGTACTGGAGGTTCTGGCCAGGGTAATTAGGCTAGAAAAAGATATAAAAGGTATTCATATTGAAAATGAAGAAGTAAAACCTTCTTTATTCACAGACAATATGATCTTGTAAATACAAAGAGCCTAAGAAATCCACTAACAAGCTACTAGAAGTAATACACAAGTTCACTAAGGTTGCAGGATATAAGAGCAATATACAAAAATCAATTGTATTTCTATACACTAACAGTGAAATGTTAGTCCAAAAACGTAGTTCAAAAATGAAATTAAGAAAACAATTCCACTCATCATAACATTTTTTTAAAAAACTAAAATACTTAGGAATACTTTAACAAAAGAAGTATAAGAGTTGTACACTGAAAACTACAAAACATTATTAAAAGACATTAAAGAAGACTTTAATAAATGTAAGGACATCCCATATTCACGGATTAGAGGATGTAATATTTTTAACATGCTAATGTTAACAATATTGTTAAGATGGCAAGATTCCCTGAAATGGTCTACAGATTCAACACAATCCCTACCAAAATCCCTTCCAGCTTCTTTACAGAAATTGACAAGCTGATCTTACAATTCATATGGAAATGCAAAGAATGCAGAAAAGCCAAAACAATCTTTAAAAAAAAGAATGAAGTTGGAAGACTAACTTCAAAATTTACTACAAAGCTATAGTAATTAAGACAGTGTAGTATAACCATAAGGAAAGAAATATAGATCAATGGAATAAAATTGAGAGTCCAGAAATAAACCTTTACATTTATGGTCAACTGATTTTTAAACAAAGGTGCCAAGAAACTTTAAAGGGAAAGGAACAGTCTTTTCAACAAATGGTGCTAGGACATCACATGCCACCCTTCCCCCACCCGCCGAATTGGGTCCCTACCTCACACTATACACAAAAACTAACTTAAAATTGATCACAGACTTACATATAACAGCTAAAACTTCAAAACTCTTAGAAGATAGAAATAAATCTTTGTAAACTTAGGTTAGGCGATGATTTCTTAGCTATAACACCAAAAACACAAATGATAAAAGAAAAATTTGATATGACTTAATCAAGATTAAAAACTTTGTGCTTCAAAAGCACCATTAAGAAAGTGAAAAGACCATTCAGAGATTGGGAGACAATATTCGCAAATCATAAATCCAATAAGGGGCTTATACCTGTTACAACTCAATAATGAAAAATAACCCAATTAAAAGGTAGGCAAGGGATTTGAAGTAGAAGTGTCTACTTCTCCAAAGAAAATATACAAATGGTCAAAAAGCACATAAAAACATGCTCAACACCATTAGATATTAGAGAAATACAAATCAAAACTACAAGATAACACTAGACACCTATTAGAAATGATAAAATTACAAAGATTGACCATTCCAAGTGTTCATGTGTATGTGGAACAAGTAGTATTCTCATATGCTACTGGTGGGAATTTAAAATGGTACAACCACTTTAGAAAACAGTTGGACAGTTTCTTAAGTTAAACATATATCTACCATATGATCCAAATGTTCCATTCCCATGTATTTACTCCAGACAGAAGCAATCATATGTCTATACAAAGACTTGTACACTAGTGTTAACAGCAGCTCTATTTGAAATAGCCAAAAACTGGAAACAGTCAAATATCCATCTATTTAATCTAGTCAGATGAACAAATTATAATATATCCATTCAATGGAATACTAATTAGCAATAAAGAAGTATCTATTTATACATGCAACAACCTGGATGACTCTCAAAAAATTACACATAGTGAAAGAACACCGACAAAAAGAGTACACACCATACAGATATATGCCATATTCTCCTGTATTAGCTTTGTTAATAAAAAAGCCATATTTCAGTTCTATATCTGCCTTATTATTTTATTTTTCTTTATCTTTTCTGGCTATCTTATTGATAATGATTTGTAGCTGAATTCCACTGTATGATTCAACTCACATAAAATTATAGAAAATGGAAATTAATCAATCAGTAATAAAAAGCCAATCTGAGGCAGCCTGCAGGTGGAGAGACAGAGGGCAGAGATGGGCAGGAAGGAGGGATACACAGGAGCAGGAGGAAACTTTTGAGGGTGACATATTCTTTATATTGATTATGGTGATGGTTTCATGGGTGCATACATATATGAAAACTTATCAAATTGTATACTTCAAGTATATGTAATGTATTGTTATCAGTTATATCTCAATAAAGCTGAAACAAAATAACAGAGTTATAGAACATTAACAGAAAAAGAAGCCTCGAAAACATTAACAGGGAAGGAAGCCTTAGAGATCACTTTGTCAAAGCCCTTCATTTTACGTATATAAAACAGTAAGACAACTATCATTAGATTCAGAACTAAAACCTAAGTTTCACAACTTTTTTTAATATACCACATTGCTTTAGGTAGGGTATGGGCAAAAGGGCAGGACCAGTCAGGTTAACAAACCATGTGCTATCTCTATTGAACACCACTTATTTGCTTTATTTTTTTTTTTTAACAATAAGGGAAAGCAAATATAGATGGGTAAAAGTATACTGCTTGGGTTCTAATCCTATAACTTTCACTTATTAGCTAAATGACCTTAGGCATGTTACTTAACCTCTTTAACCCTGAATTTTGTCATCAACTAAAAAAACACTTCTTAGGGCTATTGCGATGATCAACCAAGGTATGCACACAAAACACTAAACTAGCGCCAGGCCCATCATAAGAGATCAGTAAATGTTTGCTGCCATCACCATGATTATAATTATTATCATTAGGTCCTACTTGTAATCTATTTGATTCATGTGAGGTACTCTGTTCAATCCTAGGAATGGTATGAGGACATTTAGCCAGAACATTCCAGTATGGAAACAGATAGTGAAAAGATTTAAATATTTCCATATCAGTAGGTAAAAGCTATAAGCCACCCTAGGCACTCTAACTCCTCCCTACCTATTCTCTGGGTTAATGTCTGAAAAGGAAGGGCCTCCATGACCCAGCTCTAATACTATGGCTAGTGTCCACTCTGATTGGTCAGCACCCACACTAGACAGGTTGTTAAAATACGTTTTTGTGAGGGAGATAGAGTCTCATTCTGCATCCCTGGCTAGAGTGCAATAGTATCATCATAGTTCACTGTACCTCCAACTCCTGGGCTCCAGCAATCCTCCTGCCTCAGCCTTCTGAGTAGCTGGGACTGCAGGTGCACACCACCATGCAAGGCTAATTTTTCTATCTTTTGTAGAGACAGGGTCTTGCTCTTGCTCAGGCTGGTCTTGAACTCCTGGCCTCAAGTGATACTCTTGCCTTGGCCTCCCAAAGTGCTAGGATTACAGATGTGAGTCACCGCACCCAGCCTGTTAAAATACTTTTAATATTGGATGGGCACAGTGGTTCACACTAGCCATCCCAGCACTCTGGGAGGCTGAGGTGGGAGAATCGCCTGAGCCCAGGAGTTAGAGACCACAGCCAGCTATGATCATGCCATTGCACTCCGGCCTGGGCCACAAAGTGAGACTCCATCTAAAAAAAAAAACAAGAAAGAAACAGAGAAAAAAAATCACCCCATGTCTGAGGTTCCCAAAGGGCTTATTTGCCTCTACTGGCCTGACATAGCCTAGGAACAGCCCTGCCTAGGGCATTCTTACAAATGAAGGACAGTACATTATTATAACCTTCCCCTACAAACCTGCTGCTATTCTGGTATTTCCTACTATAGTGCCACCATCCAGCTAACAGACTAAACCAGAAGTGTGGATGTCATCCTTGAGTCCTTCAGCTCCCATAATCAACACACCCAATTTATCCATTCACTTATTTATAAGTATTTACTGAGCATCTAATATATACTTGGCATTTTGCTAGGCACTGAGGATACAACAGTGAACAAGATAGACAAAAGCTCCACTTTCAGAAAGCTTACAACGTAGAGGGGGATAAACAAAACTAAGCTAATATATGAAACGTTCAATATTATGAAAAAAATTAACCAGGATTCAAGAGGAACTAATGTTAACTTTCTGTAATCAGAAAAGGCTTCTCTGAGGAGGAAACAATCCAACTGGAAGCTAAATAACAAGAAAGGATCAGCTAGCTAGTGAAGTTCGTGAGGGCAGAGTATTCCAGAAAGTGCAAAGGCCTTGAGTTTTTCCCACTTTGCACTATTTTGCAAGGTACTGAGCAACAGGAAGAGCAGGCAAGGACTAGAATTCTGTTGAGTGGAGCTCCTTAATACTTGTAATTTCTACAGCTTCCTTTCCACCCTCAATTTGACTACCTTGATTCAGGGGTAATCATATGCCCAAATTACAAAGAGCCAGCTAATAGGTTTGCCTTTTCAAACTCTTTTTATCCCCCAACTGTGCTGCCAATGTCCATTACCTACTTTAAGTAATTCCATGGCTCCCTATCAGGATAAAATCTAATCGTTTCAGGATAAAATCTATTTCCCTAAATATATGACCTCCCTCTCTTTGCTCATCTTCCACTATCTCCTTCTGCAAATACTAAGCTTCAAAATATAACCACCTGCAGTTCTAGAAACACACCATTTCTCTTTTACCTCTGTGCCTTTGAACTACATTAGTAGTGAGCTATGATCATGCCACTGCACTCCAGCCTGGGTGACAGAGTGAGACCCTGTCTCTAAAAAAATAAAATAAAATAAATTACATTTAGTTCTTTTTTCAACCAGCTCTGTAGCTCTGTCACTTTTTTAGACTCCTGATCTCTGCATATCTCTTCAAATTTGTCATTTATTTACTTAAATATAGACCTGTATAGTTATTTTAATAATCTATGGCTGGTAATTCAAGCTTTTGTAGGTTTATTTCTAATTATCTATTGTTTCTGCTGATTTTTGCTCAGGATGTCTTACTTCCTTGTGTACTTGGTTACCTTTGATAATAAATTATTCATTGACCATGAAACTTAATTGGTAGTACTTTTTTTAAGCCAAAAAATGAAAATATACTCCAGAGAATATTTACATTTGTTTACTTGATCATTTTAAATTCATGTCTTGACAAATAACCCAATTTTAAAAATGGGCAAAGGATTTAAATAGATATTTCTCCAAAGAAGATATACACATGGCCAATAAACACATTAAGAAGTATTCAATATCATTATTAGTAAAACACAAATCAAACCACAATGAGATACCACTTCACACACTCTAATCACAAAGACTGACAAAAAATAAGTGTTGATGAGAATGTGGGGAAACTGGAACCCTCATATGTTGCTGACAGAAATATGAAATGGTGCAACTGCTTTGGAAAATACTTTCACAATTCCTCAAAAACTTCACACGGAGTTACCGTATGCTCCAAGAATTCCATTCCTAGGCAAATATATCTATGGGAATAGAAAATATATCTTCCACACAAAAAACTTTACACAACGTTCATAGCAGCATTATTCATAATAGTCAAAAAATAGAAACAACCCAAATGTCCATCAACCGATGAATGAAAAAACAAAATGTGGTATATATCCATACAATGGAATATTATTCAACCATAAAAGGAACGAAGTACTGATTCATGCTACAAGATGGATAAACCTTGAAAACATTATGCTAAGAAAGAAGCAGGACACCAAAGGCCACATATTGTATGATTTCGCTTATATAAAATGTCCAGAATAGGCAAATCCATAGAAACAGAAAGTATATTAATAGTTGCCAGGGGCTGAGAAGGAAGAGTAAAATGGAGAGTGACTACTAATGGGTACAAAGTTTCTTTTGGCAGGTGACCACTGAATTGTATACTTTAAAGTGGTGAATTTTATGGTATCTGAATATCTCAAAAGAAAAAGATTTTTAAAAATTCACATCTTGAAAATCTTTTAGACCACCAAAGCGATATGAACTTTGAGATCGCAGAATTGGGGCCAGAAAGTCTTCTGAGCTTAGCTTGAATGAGCCCTGGGCTGACTTCCAACTATCGCTGGTGCCCTGCAAATCCACCAAATTCCTATACAAATCCATCAAGTTTCCCCAGTTTAGCAAATACCCTCAGAGCAGCCACTAAGACTTTAAAGGCTCCTTTAGTCTCTTGTATTTTCAGCTTTCTCTTCGATCATGGCAAGTTAATTCCTATCTTTTTGAACTGTTTTTTAAACAGAGTATTCTCAGCCGTTTTCTGTATAGGGTTACTCCAAATACCTCAACTTACTGTATGCCCACAATGATAATCCTATGTTTATACAAGTCAAAATTAATTCTAGTGAGTTAGGAAAGGATTTGCAGCCTGATAGAGTCTACATTAGAGTAGCTTCAGTATTACTTATGACCTCAGGTGATTACAGTAGATATTTAAGAATTAAATAACACATTACACTCCAATTAAAAGTTTACTCTTAAAAAAGAAAAAAATAAACATCAATTTGAGGAAGAGTCTAGTTTGACAAGAAGCATGAGCGGATGACTTGTTCTCTCAGGTATCAAGGTTCTTTATACAGCCAAAGTAAATAAGACTGCAGTAAGGATACACAAACAGATGTCTGTTTTACAAAGAATAGCCTAGAAACATAACCACACATATAGGGAAATTTGATGTATAAAATCTGTAGATTACTAGAATGAAAAACAGAATATTCAGTAAATGATGCTGGGAAAAACTGATTACCCATATGGAAAAAAAAGAAACTAGACCCCCACTTCACAACACACAAAAATGAATTCTACATGGATTAAGAAAACAAATATGAAAGGTTTCTTAGCTTTCTGAGTGGGAAAAAAGTAAATAAATGAAAAATTTTTTAAAGGCAAATACGAAAGGCAACCTTTTTAATAGACTTTTTTAGAGTCATCTTAGAATGACAGCAAAATTGAGAAGGTACAGAGATTTCCCATATATTCCCCTGCTTTTAGCAGAAAATATCAGACCATAAAAGAAAAAGGTTGACAGAGTCAACTACATTAAACTATGTTTTTGTCAAAAGACACCATAAAAAAGTAAAAAACAAGCCGCTCACTTTGAGAAAAAGAAATGTGTCACATGCATAATTGACAAAGGATGAGTATCCAGAATATATAAAGAACTTCTAGAAATGAATTTTTAAAAGACAAAAAAAAAAAAATAGAAAATAGGCAAAAGACATAAGGAGACACCCACAGAAGAGTAACTATGAAAGATTCAACATCATCAGTAATTAAGGAAATGTAAATTAAAACCCCAGTGGGATACTATTTCTCAACCACCAGATTCTCAAAAAGAAAAAATTCAGGTAATTACAAACATACAAATGTCTTAAATAGTGTTGAGAAAGGGAACAAAGTGAACACTTACACACTGCTTGTATAAACTGGTACAGCCACTTTATAAAACAATTCAGTATTTTCTAGCAAAACTGAAGATCCACAACTCTACTCCTAGGTTTTAAAAAACCTGGGAAATTTGTAAACATGAACACAAAGAGATATGGATTAGAATGGTCATAACAAAACAGCTTTTAATGGCAAAAAGCAAAAATTAAATTAAAAAAAAAAAAAAAGACTGAAAACATCCTAAATATCCATCAGCAGGATGACGGATAAACAGTAGTAAAGTCACACAATGGAATGATGTACATCAATAAAAAATAAACGAACTATAACACACATCGACATGAAGGAATCTCACAAATATAATGTCCAAAATAAAGTCACACAAATCATATAGTATAATATCACTTACACAGCATTCCAAAGTAGACTAAACAATACAATGTTCAGGAATGTGTACGTATGTGGTTAAACTACACAGAAAATCAAGGAAGAGTGGAAAGAGAAGGATATAATCAGGCAGAATACATAGGTTAGTGTCAAAATTATTGATTATGTATTATTTCTTAAGCATGATATGGGTATGGGGTATTTATTTTATTTGTATTCTTTAAATCTGTAAATGTGTCAAAAGTACTATTTTGGACATATGGAATAATTTCTCACTTAAAAATTAAGTAAATACATGGTTGTAGTACAAAATACGAAAAATACAGAAACATATACGAAGAAAATAAAAATTATCCATAATCCCATTGCCCTGAGATAACTATAGTATTTGAAGAAGGTAAATATACTTAAAAGATATGCTTCCTTCCACTCTGTTTTTATTTAATCCTTTTTTTTTTTTTTTTTTTTTTT